>NW_023144629.1:4922133-5416995 GCF_012932325.1 Thrips palmi | reverse complement strand
TCTGTCTCTCTCGCACTCGTGGGGCGAGCCGTGTGGGTGCGAGAGAGACGGAGCGACGAAAAGGACTCTCGGAACCAGTCTGCGGGGCACACCCGAAAAGGCACAGCCGGAAGCGGCGGAAGGGCCAGGGCCCGAAAAAGGACCGAACGCCGGCCCTTTTCAACCCGACACGGTGTGGACTCGCGGACTGGCTCTCTCTCTCTCTCTCTCTCTCTCTCTCTCTCTCTCTCTCTCTCTCTCTCTCTCTCTCTCTCTCTCTCTCTCTCTCGCACCTGCACGGGATTGCCCCGTGAGTGCGAGGGAGACAGAGCGACGAAAACGGCCCTCGGAATCGGTCTGGCCAGACAATTATACCGAGCCCGTCGCACCGCTGTCCGCGTGGAGCCGGTTCCATTCCAGTGTGTCCTGCACCACTGTGCAGGCCCGGTGGCGTCGCGGCCTAACAGCGTCTAACAGTGTGCGCGCTGCGCGGTGCTGCGCGTTGGCGTGCACCGTGCCGCGGCGTGCCGCCTGTTGAACGGACCGACACGCCGTGGGGCCGTCACGCATGCCAGGCAAAGCAGCCACACACGCCGTCTCTCTCGCACCCCCAGGGCCCCCGCGGCCCCGCGGGAGTGCGAGAGAGACAGCGCGCTGCCCACACACGCGGGCCGAACAAAAGTTTACTCCTCGGCGCTTAGCGTGTTGGCCGGCACGGCACGGCACGGCAGCGCGGGCAACAGGTTGGCTCGACCCTTGTCAACCGAACCCACATCTTAGTTGACGTCCACTGGGCGACTGGCCGGCCGGTCTGCCCACGCCGTGCCACGCCGGGCCGATGCGTGCAGTTTGGCTTTCGGTATTGAATCTCGTGTCGTCGGGTCGCTCCACACAGTGCCGTACCGCTGCTGGGGTGGCGAAAGGGGCGGGGGTGTCCGCTGCAACTGCGGTTTACTACACGGGCAGGTGACAGTCCCGGCCGCCAAGCGACGCGGCACCTCGCCGTCGAGGACCTCAAGGACGCCCCGCCCGCCCCGCCCCCGCCAGGAGGAGGGTGCGGGGCCGGAGCCAGCCGGGCGTTCGCTCGGCATGGCTGCCCCCCCCCCCTCCGGCTGGCGATTGGCCGCCCCCTGAATTGGGCTAATTTGCAATACACCAGCAAACACTCCTCACCGAACCGAACCGAGCCGAGCCGAACCGCCCCCGCGGCGGCAAGGCCCGGCCCGACGGCGCCCCCGGGTCGGTCGGGTTCCCGGCCGGCGGCCAGGCCGGCGTCGGCCGCAAGGCCACGCAAGGCGAGGCGGGCCGCGGGGACGCCGGCACGCCAGCACAAAGGCACGGATACCATCGGCAGGGAACGGCTGCGTACATCAGCCGGCCGGGAGGGGAGGGGGAGGGGGAGGGGGAGGGGCAGACACGCCAGGACGACGGCGGCGGCGTGGCGCGGCGTTGCCTTTGACTAGGCCGCCGTCTGCATCGCCCCTGGAGACCCACGGGACCACGCCGGCGAGACCGTGCCCAGGGCAGCCGGCAGGGCTGGCTGGCTGGCTGGCTGGCTGGCTGGCTGGCTCGAGCAAAGCCAGGTCGGTCGGCTCGGCACGGCAGGCGCCCCCCTCCCCCTCCCCTGGGTCGGTGTCTTTGCATTGCTATCTCAACAATGGGGCTGCCCCCACCCCTTCCATTGCCTCTTAACCCCCTCCCCCCCTCTTTTCCAAGTCAAAGAGCGTCGGTAACGCAACGCCACGGCACGGCCGCCGTGGCATGTCCGGCCAGGGCACTGCCGCGCCGGCGCCGGCAGGCTGGGCAGTGTTGTGTCACTCTCGCACCTGTACGGGACGCCCCACGAGTGCGAGCGAGACAGAGCAGCGGAATCGGTCCGCTGGCTGCAGAGTGGGGCGAGTGAGTGAGATGAAAGGCGATGCAGTGCTTTGCAGTGCAGTGCGCGGCCGACCGTTGGGGCCAGAGCCAGAAAAATGGATCAAGGCCTACTTTCCGTACTCCCGCCTCGCGAGGCCGTGCGGCCCTCGAGAACGACCAGAAAACAATGGATGAGCGGAGTGGATGGGCGGCGCGGCGCGGCAGGCCTTCAACTTTGCAGCTAAACCCCTCGGGGTGGAGCAGAGCCTTCGGGCGATGCAGATATCAATCACACTGAAATCCTTTTCTCGATAAAGCCTTCTGGCCAAGAAAGTAAAAAGTCAATCGCGTGAATATCTCTCCTCGCGGACTCTCCTGGCCGGGTGATCCATTCTGTTGTTGTTGACACCCGTCACCGGCCGGGCCGGGCTGGGGCCCCCCGTCTCAAATCGAAGCCCAGCCCCAGCCCCGGCAGCGGCGGCGGCAGCGGGGACCGACGCATCTTATTCGGGAACCGGGGGTGTTAGCCAGCCTTTCGAGGAGGTTTAGCGTGGTGTGACGGATAGGAGCAGCGTTGGATGGTCGCGACAAAAAGTTAGAAACGCGTTTTGAGCTCCCGAACCCGGAGCAAACCGGTCCACGCACCGAATTTCGGCGAAGAGGGCGACGGCGTGGGCGACGCAGGCGAGCCTTCGTCCGGATTGAATTTTCAACAACAGGTCCTGTTGGCTGCGAGGTGGAATCTGGGATCTCGTCGCTAAGCCTGGCGGGGCTGGCTGGCGGAAGGCCCGGCCGTGTCATAGTCTAGTCCCCCAGGACCATCAATCTACATGCCGCGCCGAGCCGCGCCGAGCCGTGCCTTTCTCGCGATACGTTTATCCATATCCCCAACTGGCAGGTAGCGGGGGATTCGCCCCTCGGGGATCCTGTCCTGTAACGCAGCCACCATGGAGCGGAGGAGGAGCAGGAACGTGAGGGAATGAGGGGGAATCAGAGCAGCGCAGACGGTGAACAACATCAGCAGCAGCAGCGCGTCGCCAACGGGGTGGGGGCTGCTTGGCCTGCCTCGCCGCAGCCAGTGTCATGAGACCGCAAAATAGCGAGGAACGCGAGAAGAAAGAAAACAAAGGAAGCAGTGCGAGGCACGTCGTGGGGCGGGGCGGGGCGCGGCGGCGATGCCATTTTCCGCCACACACTTCCCTCTTTCATTAGTGACGCCTCTCTAGCCTCGCGTCAGGTGACGTCACCGACGGCCTCTCCGACGGCATCCTGCTGTTCCTCTAGAGTCTGTCTCTCTCGCACGGGACGGCCCGCAAGAGCGAGAGAGACGGATAGAGTCCAAGACGCGATAAATCCGCAGCGAGCCAGTAGTCGTATTTCGATTAGCCTGCTGCGTTCCACGGAGTGTCGCCCCGTCTCTGTCGCACTCGCGGGGCGACCCGCTGGGGTGCGAGGGAGACAGAAAAGGGCTGCCTGCGCCGTGACGGCCGAGGCAGGCAAGGCAGGCAAGGCAGGCAAGGCAACAGGTCGAACGCACGCCATCTGCCCATCTGCCTTCCCTTGCAGCTGGCCAGGTGAGCCTTACACCGGCCTGGCGCGCGGCCAGACAGGTGGGGGAAGGAGACAAACGAGGCCCCGCCCCGCCCCGCCACGGTCCGTGGGCCACTCCAGTCACTCTGTTTCCATTTTCGCGGCAGCAACTCTTTGGCCCGGAATAAATTGAGAAAAACCGTTTCCGATTCCCCCCTGATGGACAGTGGCCGAGGAATAGGAATCGGGGTCGGCCGGCCCGGCGGGGCGGGGCGGGGCGGGGCGGGGCGGGGCGGGGCGGGGCGGGGCGGGGCGGGGCGGGGCGCCAGGCCGCGCCCAGCCGCCCGGGAGGCAGCAGCGCACAGCGTAAAAAGAAAAAGAAGAAGGCAAGTCAATAAAAAACGGCCACGAACATGCAAATTTTTTCGCCGCAGCATAAAAAAAAGTTATTCTTGAAACATGTTTTGTCTTTGTGTCCGGCGGTGGTAGACACGAGATATGGCCGCAGAAGTACTGTATATCGCACCATCGCAGAGGCGCGTGATTTCAAGGTCCGCACACGCAACTGTGTCAGTCGGTATCGGGACCCTGGTAGCAGTAGCGGGCGACCCCCACGGAAGCAGTTAAGGTTTGAAAGGAGGTGGGGGGGGGAGCTCTGTACTGCAGAGCAGGGGCGGGAGGGGGGAGGGGGAGGCACAGGAGTGAAAGTTTCATTTGTTCCGCCCGGAAGAGGAAACCCGCAGTGGAAGTGTGTGTCTGGGTCGTATACAGGCTGGGTCTCTGCTGTTGCCCCCCCCCCCAACACACACACACACACACCACCGCCGCCGCCGCGGCCTGCACCACCGTCCCGAGCGGACTACATACTCAGCAGAGCCAGAAATATGGAAACAGAGACAAAGATGGGGAGGGGTTGGAGAGAGAGAGAGAGAGAGAGAGAGAGAGAGAGAGAGAGAGAGAGAGAGAGAGAGGGAAGGGGTGGATCCGCGTAGTCGCACTCATCTGCAAGTCAATGTCCGACAACCACCAACCCCCGCCACACACACACACACACGCACACACACACACTCGTACACCCCTTTACCCTCTCATCCGACGCAGACCAGCACCCCCCCGCACAGCCCAGCCGGGCCGCCCACAAGGCCCACGCCTCCGCCATAACCTCATTCCTTCAGAGACCCTCCCCCGTCCCCCTCCGCAACCCCCAAAAAACGTCGGGCAGTGGTGGTGCCTTCTTTTGTTTCACTGCATGCTACTAGCCACCCAGTTAACCGTCCAGCCGCCCACTTACCTGCAGCAGGACCGAAAGACAACACTGTAATAAACAAAGTCTATTTTTGTGAAACGTTTAGACCCAATCGTCGTGACGAAACAGAAATCAAAATACCTTGTCCCCAGTGCCCCTGCCTGGCAGCAGTCTTGTCGTGCGCGTGAGACACTTCTTTGGCTCAATCGGGGCGGGTGGCGCCGGCCGGTGCGCGCGGAATTCAAAATCCACCCCCTCCTTCCCCAGGGGCGCGCGAGGGGCGAAACTGTTCCGCTAACTAACAGCGCGGCGTCATCGCGCGCAGCGTGTAGTGTAGGAGTGACGCTGCAGTAAGTAGGTCACTTAAGGAGGCCGTTGATTTATTAAGGGGGACGGTGCAGCGAAGCAGCCAAGCAAAGTGACAACGCATGGCTAATAAAGATCCCCACCTCCCCAAAACCTTCCCCTCCTCCCTCCTCCCCGAGTAGGCAAAGACATTTCCGGCAGGCCTTCGCTCCTCTCCAGCCCCCCCCCCCCCTTCGCCCCCGGCCACCGCTGCTTTGGCAGGCGGGGCTTCTCTGCCGGGCTCCCCAAATTCCAGCCCAAATATTTCGGCAAACACCGTCGTGTGGCAGCGGCCGCCTGGCCCAGTGTGGCCGTGGGGGCCGTGTGGGCCGGGCCGGGCGATGCGCGGCTTGGTGGGGGGGGGGGGGCAGTGGGGGGCTGCAGTGTTGCTGCAGGGCCTTTAGCTGCTTTGTTGAGTTCCCCGTGGTGGTTAGCTCATTGTTGGAAAGCAGCGAGGGACTTGTGCCAGGTGCGGCACGGCACGGCGCCTCCTGGGGGGGGGGGGGGGGGTTAGCCGGGCCAGGTACTGTACAGAGGTGCAAAAGGAGGGGGGTGGGCATCTCTTGCGTTGTCATTAGTCAGGCCAGCACGTCGCAGCCAGCACAGCCAGCACGGCCCCTGGGCCCTGCCTCTGCATTGTCACTTCAGGATCATTCCTGGATCATTCGAGGACCAGCCGGTCCGAGGCAAGGGTGTGGCCCGGCTTCGCGGCTTCGCCGCTCTAGCCACTAGTAAGCTTCCGAAGGGCCCGTCCGGTCGCTGTCTCTCTCGCACCCTGGCGGCCTGGCGGGACAAAGACGGAGGCGGTGTTCGGCGGACCGCGCCCCGGCCGCGGTTTAGGCGTGTGAGATATGACCGACTTCCCGTCGGTGAACTACCGCGGGGCGTCGCTTGCCGCGCCCGCTTCGCTGGCGTGCTCGCGATGGAGTGCCTCTTTGTCGTTATCGGCGTCCCGGACGGTCCCGGACACGGACACGTCGTCGACGTGGCGGACGGTCCACACCGCGCTGGCGGACGCCCGCGAGGCCGAACGCGGCATGCTTCGGCGCCTTTGCATTGCGACGGCGGTGGGGTGGGGGTGGTTATGAAGGCTGCTGGGGGTGGGGGGCTGGTGGCGCTGAAGGTCTGAAGGTTTGGCTCGCCGCCTGACCCAGTAAGTTAACAGGCCGGCACACGACTTGCAGTGCTGTGAGTGGTCCCTATTACCGCATGCCACCCCGAGACGGGGGCGGGGCCTCCTGGACGCCGTGGACACCGTCGACGCCGTGGACGCTCTCCGGGGGCGAACCGCCTGTCCCCTTAAACCCGCCCTCGCGGTGTCTTGGAGCCCGTGTCGTTATACTAAGCGTAGTAGTGGCTGGCTTGGCCAACCCCGCAGCCAACTTTCACCCGTAAAGAAAAATTTCAAAAAAAAAAAAATGAAGAAAAAAGTTTTTTTCGTGCTGTATTGCTGTTGTTGTTGTTGCTGGTACGTTGGCGGCGGCGGCCATCTGTTGTTGTTTTTATTCGTGTGGCGTTTGGGCGCCGTTACTCCCTCGATTGTCACACTGCAGTGCGTCCTCGCTGCCGGGGATGTCGCGGCACTCTTAATTAAGCCAGGCCTGCCTGCCTGCCTGCCTGCCTGCCCGCCTGCCCGCCGCTGGCGGGCCTGCTGGGCCTGGCCAGGCACGCTGGCGCCCCGAAAGGTCACATTGATGTTGGCGGTCGATTCGAAAATGAGTCGGGCGAAAAATGAGTCGCGGTGGATGGAAAGGCGGGGCGGGGCGGGGTGGCTGTACACCTTGGGAACGCCCTGCGGGCCGCCACCGCCTGCTGCGGCTTTTAATTGAACCGGAAATTGGTTTGCGACTCTCGCGTTCACCTCAACGAAT
The DNA here is from genome assembly GCF_012932325.1 of Thrips palmi. Lineage (NCBI taxonomy): Eukaryota > Metazoa > Arthropoda > Insecta > Thysanoptera > Thripidae > Thrips > Thrips palmi. Next base: position 5,410,167 of record NW_023144629.1, on the reverse strand, counting down.
TAATTTTATTTATTTATTATTTTTGTAACATTTTTTTTTGGTGTGCGTGTGTTGGCGTGCTTGTTTTTTCTCCTCCGGGTGGCCAATTCCAACAGCGTCGAATCTGCAGCGTGTCCAACTTGTCCTTCCCTGTCCGAATGGGAATGAAAACGGGCGGGAGGGGGGGGGGTTGCAAAAAGACCCCCATTCTTCCCTCTAGCTCCCCCTCCCCCTCTCTCTCCATCTTGCTGTTAATCAAGGACAAGTGTCGTGAAGAAATTGTAAACACGGTGGCAAAGGGAAGAAAGGAGAGAGCTTGCACCCCTCTAGTGTCACTTCACAAGGGGTGTTTGCCTCCCCGGCCCCTTGAGAGGTACGCTGTGAGAGGGCTCTCTCTCTCTCTCTCCTCTCTCTCTCTCTCTCTCTCTCTCTCTCTCTCTCTCTCTCTCTCTCTCTCTCTCTCTGCGCCCTTATGGTTGCCCCCACCCTTCCGCTATCTCGGTCAGGTTGCCGTACACGTTCTGAAAGACACACTCCCTGCAAGGAACGCGGATATCCCCCTCGCTCGGCCACTAACACACACACACCTACACACATACACACACACAAGCACAAGCTAGCGTATGCCGTTGCTGTGGTGTGTGGAAAATACGCACCGGCCAGCGACAAATTAGTCTGTCTGTGCACGCTACTAACCCCCCCCCCCCCGCTCTGGCAGGCCCTGGCAGGCCGGCCAGACACCTTGGGGCAGCTTGGTGACGAGGACGAATTAGTCAAGGGGGCGTTGCGCCGCCGCCATGCTGCAGAGGAGTTGCGGCCCGGCTGGCTTTGGTCGGCGTTGGCTGTACTTGCTGCGTAGTGCCGGCACGGCTACCCCCCCCCCCCCACTAGAGTTGCCAACTCGCAATGCACTTAGCCGGACCCGTCTCCCCACCTAACCTGCCCGCCAGAGTCCGGAAACAGGGCCGACGGGGGACCCGAAACGTAAAATATAAAATATTTTTCTCTCTTCGAATAAAACCGATTTTGGTTCGAATTGGGTAACGTTAGTGCCACCGGTGAAAAAACATCATTCAGTTTGTCTGACTGGAAAAAAATCACTTAGAAGTGAAATAAAAAAAAGAGTGTTTACCTGGTATTCGAACCCGCGGCGTGGGCAATTTGAGGCTCCGACGCGCTCGCGGGGCTCGCGCGCCCCACCCTATAATGGCCACCCGATCTGCTTGTTGCAAGCGAGCGGCGCCTCGTCCAGCAGGCCGATGCCGAACGGAGCCTCGCCCTCTCTCTCGCACTCACGGGGCCGCCCGTAGGGGTGCGAGAGAGACGGAGAGGGAGACAGCCCGTCGGGCTGCACCCCGTATTTCATGGCGGCGGAATAATTTACAGGAGATGCTATCCAGACGTATTAGAGCTATCTCGTAACGCACGGCTCCCCTGACGAGCCCACCACCCACCACTGTGCCGTGCCGAGCCGTGCCGAGCCGAGCAGCGCGTCAACCGGGCGAGAACGCCACCCAGAACGCCACCCAGAACGCCACCCAGAACGCCACCCAGAACGCCAGTCAGAACGCCACCCAGAACGCCCCGCGCGCAACGCCACGGGCGCCACCTGTCAGCCTGTTTGATTGACTTTCCTGTTTGTCTTGCCATCGCCAGTAATGAGACAGCCTTTATTCGTCTAATATTGGCCGAGTAAAAAGGAGAGAGAGAGAGAGCGCTTGAAAGAGAAGACAGTGAGGGGGCGTCCTTAAGTGAGCTAAATCCGTGGCAGCGAGTCCACTGCGCTCTCTTTTATTGCTTTTTTTTTCGCCCGTCTGCATTCTCGAGCTGGAACTCAAAGGCGAGAAGTTGTTGTAGAATTCGTTCTATTTTGAGCGGCAAATAAACCAGGTGGCCTGGAAAAAAGAAACAAGAGACAAGGATTAAAGTATGCAGTCGCAAGCAAGAGACTTTGCTCTTCGCAGAATTTGCAGTAACTCCAGTTTTCGCAATGAAATTTGCGCCTTCAGGTTTCTTTTGGTTTTTGACAATGCGTCATTGTGATACTGTTGGTACGAAATTGTATTGCCTTTTTTTGGTGAAATCACTGTGCTTCGAAGTGCTGCTTCGAAGGCCGTGGGCGCGAGAATTGGGTTCGGTTTCGGCCTCTGGGCCGCCGCCGCCGCCCCGCCGCTCCACCGCCTCACGGCCACCGCCTTCGCAAGCCTTCGCAATCAGCCCAACTTTGCACCTTCCGTCGCCAGCGCTGGGGGGAGGGATTTTGATTGCAGCAGACAGACCGTCCGCCGAAGTGTGTTATTCTTTAAAATTGTCCCTGCCGATGGCTCGATATTACCTCTCGAGACTCTCGAGCAGCCAGTCGAACGAACGGTGGCAGCTCCACTGCGGGGCGAACGGTATAAAACCCCCACGAAAAGAAACACAAAGTCGTCGGATAAAGAAAAACAATGGAAACAAAACGTGTGGCATGCGGCGCCACACATTATTAATATGCCGCAGAGACATTTTTCACGGTGTACTTACCGCAGTGGAGTGCGTGGTGGTGGAAAGGGGGGGGGGTGACTTGTTGAGTGGCCGCATCGCGTGATCGCCCTTTCCTTTTCGTCCCATCCCTTACCCCATCCCTTACCACGCCCTTTTCGTGTCTTTTTGCTCTCCATTCTCCCTTTTCGTACAGCGTTTTTGTTTTGTTTCTCGGTTTGTTTTGTGACGCCGCCGCCGACCCGTTTTCCCTCGCCCAATTTCAGCCGTCATTTCAAACTTGATGATGCAAAAGCGCGCTGGACTGTTTGGGCGCGATTTAGTGTAGCAGCACCTAGCACACTCTGAGTTACGCTCAAATCCGGCGCGGTGAAGTGCTTCCAATAGTAACATTCAAGCAAAAACAAAAGGCTGGCTGAAAGCGAGCCGTGATCAGTGGCGCCGGGGGAGGTCCGCCCCAGGCCGGAAGTGGCGCAGATTGGACAAGGAGCCTAGCCTCGGCCGAGCCGCCACTTGTAGGCAGTGTGCTTGGCGGCGGCTTTGGCTTTGGTGGCCGGGCAGCGAGGGGCCAAGAAAAATCGATGCGGCACTCAGACGCACTGAGCGCCTCAGCGGACCGAAGCAGGCGACATCCCTAACGCGCCGCTGCCCCTGTTCTGCGTCCTGCAGGTGGGTTGTCCTCCCGCCTGACGAGCTATTCGGGAACTGTGGCTCGGTCTCTCTCTCGAATGGATTTGTCTTGAAGTAGTATAAGGGTACTATTGTAACAGCCGCCATTTTGGGTCCCTAATGTAACAGTCGCCATCTTGGTCCCCCAACGTAACAGCCGCCATCTTGGTGCTCCAATGTAACATCTCCCATCTTGGTGCTCCAATGTTACAGCCGCCGCGATGGTGAGTTTACAATAAGTGGGGCCTCGATGGCGGCTGTCATAGTGGAGGGACCATACTACTGCCTTGATTGCGACCGGCCGAAGGGCCGACGGGCCCAGAGCGATGAAACGAAGTAACGTCTCTTTGGAATCGGTCTGCTCGTTCTGCTCACGGGTTGCAGTGTACCAAAGCGCGCGGGCAAGCACTGAGTTGGGATGAAAATTGAAACGGGAAGTGGGGTGGGGGATGTCGTCAAAGAGCGACACGGTCGGGGCTCGACGCGCTGCTCGACGCGCTGCTCAGCGCCCTGCCCGACGTGCGCTCGGCAGGTCGGATAGAGAAAGTAAATTAGGCGAAGGGCCGGACCCAAATTCCCTTCAATACCAGTGTTTCCGGTGAGCCCGCGGGGGACGACGACCGTGCGGTTTTTCCGGGACAACTTTGCTTAACTTTTCTCATCAAACTTAAAGAGAAATGGTGGTCGGGCTGCCAGAGTGCAGGTCTTGTCCGTCAGCGGGCCCTTCGGGCTGGGCGTGCCTTGCGCGTGCCACGGGCGTGCCGTGCCTGCCGTGCCCGCCGTGCCGTGGCGGCGTGTGTAGCGTCTCACTTAGTCTTTTCACTTGCGGTGCTCTGGGCGCTCCGCGCTCCTCCGTGGAAGCAGCTTTGCTCCCCGTCCCTCATCATCGTCGTCGCCACTGTAAAGCACTTTTACTGCAGCAGCGCGCACTCGTTCTTTTTGTCTTTTTACAAAATTGTGTTGTTGGTTTGTTTTTTTTCGAGTGAGGGAGTGAAGTGTTGGCAGTAAGGACGTAAGCGGTTGCAACAAGATGATGTTTTTGGGGATGTGTTTGAAACCATTGTGACTAAAGCCGGTGCTGAAAGCGCGTCTAGAGTTTAAGCCGCCGGCGCCGGTTTTCTGGCCCTCCGTCGAGGCCGCCATGGCCGTGCAGTCCGGCGCCACCACGCTAATACAACAAAGCACCGTCCCGGCGACATGCAGGGCCTGCTCGGCCTGCTTGGCGTTCACCCGGCGCACCCCCCCCCCCCTCCCCCCGCGGGGGGTCGCATTCAAATTGTTGAGTATACGGCCGCGCGATTATGGGCGCGTGATGCCGCCACTGCTACTGCCACTACTCTGGTTTTAATAAACGGGGCACGTGGGGGAGGAAGGCAACCCAGGGAATGCCGTCCTGCCGGGCCTGCCCGGCCTGCAGGGCCTGTAGGGCCTGCCGGGGTGGATGGGGGGTTTATGGCAGAGTTTGGGGAGTGAGAGAGAGTTAGAGGCCGGCCTGCGCGTGCGCGCTCGTGTGTGTGTGTGTGTGTGTGTGTGTCAGGTAGGGGTTGGGCCCGCGCTAGGACACGCGTGATGCCGCGGAGAGCCGGTCCCCTTCTGCCCCCCCTCCCCCCTTTTTCCTTTATCCCCTGTCTGCCCCTAGTCACGCATAAGTATTTTGTCATGAATTCATGATTTGTGAAAACTGGGCCGGTGAAAGACGGAAGGAGGTGCAGGCACGGAAAACTAGTGCTGGAATAGGCCTCAGGTCGCGGGGGGGGGGGGGGGGGGCTGGAAAAGGGAGCGCCTGCCCGCCTTGCCTTGCAGTGGCGTGGCGGGGTCGAAGCAATGCCCCGGGATTATCGGGCTGCTTCTGAAACACCCCAGCCCAACCGGCAGGAGACTGTTTATTTTATTTATACCCCTTTTTAAAAAAATAATTAAAGTAACTTTTTTGTGCGCGCCACATTATTTTGCTCCTTTTTTTGCTTCGTTCCTGGTGAAGGGTTTTAGCCACGGCTCTTGCACAGCTTTCGAGCAGCTTTTGCACGGCTTGCGTGCAGCTTTTGCACGGCTTTCGTGCAGCTTTTGCACGGCTCTCAAGCAGCTTTCTTGCATCTTTCGCGGGGCTTTCGCGTGAACTTCGCCCGGCTTTCTCGCCGCTTTCGCGCAGCTTCCGAGACGGACGGCGCCTGCTTCTTGTCGCCGAAAGCCAAGGGAAAAAGGAAGGGAGGGGAGGGCCGCCGCGCCGGCTTTAGTGGCGCTGGTCTAGTCTGTCCACTGGGATTCTAAGCAGGATTAACACCCCTCCAGGCCCTCCAGCCGCATTTAAATGGACGGCCGTTAAAACCGGCCCGGCCGCGTCGGTCCAGGGGCTTTTTGGCGGGGCGGGGCGGGGCGGGGCGGGGTGTACCGGGGCGGAGCCCACGGGGCTTGTCGAAAATGTGACAACCTGAAAGAGCGAAAGATGAAGGGCGCGGCCCGAAAGGTGTGTTTAAGACTGGAGCCGACATCCCCCCGCAGAAGCGGCGGTCGCCAGAGAATGTTGCTGGTGCCTGGCAACTTGTTCGTGAAGCGTTGCTGTCAGCGGAGAGCGCGAGCGTGCTGGCACAGTTAAAAATCGTCCAACCTCGCTTCCATCTAAAATTTTCAAAGGAAAACAGCAGGAAACCTATTTAAACCAGGGCCCGATCATTGTTTTGAGGAGCCAGTATACTTGTCCTCCCGAGGTAAACTCGGTGGGAGGGGGAAGGGCAGCACCAATGAGCCTTATTCACCCCGGGCATGATCCTATTGCCGTCAAGTAGGCTGTGAGCGTAGCCGTAATCGGCCAAACTTTCCAGGGCGCCCAACCTGGCGGGGCCTGGCGGGGGCCGGCGGTGCGTTCAAAGTTTGGGCCGTAATGTTGGTAATGCACTGCAGGCGGGCGCCACCGGGCCGGCGATTGGTGGATGCCTCGTTGTCGCCCCGGCAACGGCCGCCGCCATCGGGTCCGCCATCATCGCCGTCTTCGAGAACAACAGTGTGCTAGAGGCGGCGGATCCAGCGCCGAAAGCCAGCGGGGCACTGTTAGCCTACTTGCAGTGCAGGGGCAAAGTGTGGCTTCTTGCCTACCTCTCCGGCGGCTCCGCCTCGTGGAGGCAGCTCTGTTGTTTTCCGCTCTTCTAGGCGCTTGCTGTGCCTAAGCTTTGCCTCCGCCAGCCAGGCAGCCAGCCAGCGGCGGCGGCACTGACCTCCAAGGCCTGGCTCGGCCTGGCTGGGCCCGGCCCTGCTGGAGTCACCCGACTCGGCCTGTTTAATGGATGGCTGCATTTCATTATTCAAAAGCGGGGCGGGCCAGAGCGGCCGCACGGACTCTGGAGGCGACGCCGCACCACGTGCGCTCTCTCTCTCTCTCTCTCTCTCTCTCTCTCTCTCTCTCTCTCTCTCTCTCTCTCTCTCTCACGCACTCACACACAGCGGCAGACACACCTACACACACACACGCTGGGGCCGCAAACACGCTGGCTGCCGCTGCCACTGCACTGCTACAGGTGTGATGCTCGTAAAACAAATCTTGAGCGTGTCAAGATAGCGGCACGGCGTGGCTCTGCCTGCTCTGCCGGCCCTGCGGTCCGCGAGAGGGGGGGAGGGGGGAGGGGGTGTGCCGGCATGGGATAGCGCACGGGATGGAATGGGGGTAGTCGTGGTGGATTGCTGCGTCAGGTTCGCTTGTATAAACAAAGCTGGCCGGCAGGTGGCGGGGCGGGGCGGGGCGGGGCGGGGCGGCCTCGATAACGGCAGGCCATTGAGCGCGTCATGTCGATAAGGGCCCCGGCCCCAGCCTTCCGATACCACTTGGCGGCACGGCCGGCGGCCTAGAGGCGGCCTAGAGGCGGCCTAGGGGGAGCCACTGCGAGCCACTGCCGCCTGCCCCGGTCTTCTTGACCCTCGCGGCGCCGCGGCGTGCTACGACCCTCGCCGAAATCGCGGCTTGCTTCGCGATGTGCGAGAGAGAGAGAGAGAGAGAGAGAGAGAGAGAGAGAGAGAGAGAGAGGCGTGGACCAGCCCCTCCCGCCACTCACGCGCACACACACGGTCGCACACGCGCGCGAACACACACTCTCGCGCGCTCTGGCGGGGCCTGGCGGGGCATATATTTTCCAGTCCACGCCTTTATGTGTGCCCGATAACCCTGCCTGGCTGCGGTGTCATGAATCAGCCAACGTATCCTGGCTGTTTGACAGCAACGAGGCAGGGGAGGGGGGCGGGGGGCAGCTGGCTGGCCGTTGGGGGTGGGGGATGGCCGTAGTGCGGCTACAACACAATGCAACAGTGGGACCTCACACACACCTACACACCTACACACACACACACACACACACACCGACTGCCAAATGCCCGCGCCCTCCAGGACTCTGCGTCCGGCCATCCAGGGCCGCTTGGCCGGCGGGCCGAGGCCATGCCGCCGAGCCCTGCGCCGCCGAGCCCATGACCCATGAGCCTGACCCAGATACCGCAGGGTGAAGCTAAAAGTAGCTCCTCCGTCATGAGCTCCCGATGCAGTCATGCAGTCCCCGGAGCACGACGGCGGAGTGGCGTGGCACGGCCAGCCACGGCCACGGCAACTCTTGGGTTCAAAACGCGTCTGGAGTTTCGGCCGCCTCCACCAGTCTTCCGGCCCACCGTGCCGCGCTGAGCCGCCACGCGGTCTCCTCCGAGTTGGCGAGTTCTGCCGCAGTGCCAGGTCGACCGAGGCCGCGACCGAGGCCGTCCCAGCCCACCTCTTGGCCGCGCTGGCCGTGCCGGCGGTGCCATGCAAATGAACCAATAAGCCAAATGTACAAACATGGCGCATGGCGCGGCGGCCCTGGGCTGGGCCGTTGGGCTGCTAGCGCTGGGCCCTCATGGGACGGGTGCGGCGTTTCAGCAGTGTGGTCCCCTGGAGCACTCGTCGTCCCCCCTGGGCACCCTGCCGCACCGTGCCGCACCGTGCCCTGCCTCGCCGTGTCCCAAGAGCCATGAATGGAGATTAGTATGCACAACTAAAACGTTGATTGATTTGTTGATTCAACTCACCCAGGGCGTAGGGCATTTCCTCATCGCCGTGCTCGCAGCAGTCTCAGTTTGACCAACTCATGAACCACCGGCTCTTTTATCGGAGCCCTGGTGAGCAGTAAGTAGAGTTGATTGGTTTCAAACTGGATTGCCGTCAGAGGGTCCCCGTCACAGGGTCCCCGTCACAGGGTGCCCGTCACAGGGTCAACGTGGCGTATTAATTGGAGCAAGTGTTCGCTCGCTCCCCCAGATGGTTCCCTTCGGTTCCCTTCTATTTGACGAACACAGGACGGAGTCGGAGCGGTGCGGCGGTGCTAACACCTAATCCACTTTCGCAGCAGGTGCTCGACTCGGAGCGGCCCGGCCCGGGGAGGACAACAAGCAAGGGTGGAGGCAGCTCCCGGGAATTAATCGGTGTGGGCGCACCGGTCCGGCGCACCGCTCCATTTAGCGCACCGTTATTTTATTATCATTATCATTATTAGTAGTATTATTATTCCTCATAGTATTATCGATCCTGGACGCTCGGCCGTGTTTCGCGCTGTGCACCTCCGTGCCTCCGAGCAAATCCTCCCCCGCGGGGATCGGCCACGTCCGCCGGTCCGCGCGCGTACCCAAAGAACTTGTCAAAGCCACACCGGAAAGGGCCTTCGGGCCGTCGGGCCCTCCGCGACGCGGCCCTGGTTACCCAGTGCTACCCACAGTGGATTCGCCAGAAGACCGGCGGAGGCGGCCGAAACTCTAGACGCGTTTTGAGCTCCAGGCAGAAACAGTGAGGCCGAAATTTTGCAACCGGCTCGCCGTACACGTTTTCGTGAACCTGCCTGCCAGCCGGGATTCCTTGATGCGCTGTGTGTGTGTGTGTGTGGTGTGTGTGAGAGAGAGAGAGAGAGAGAGAGGGGGGGGGGGCGTCATCGCGTCCCCCTCCCCCAAATCACACGAACCAATGAGAGGCGTGCCACCTGGGCAGGCGCCGCCGCGCCCACACTGGCAGACGTGCCGGTCACTTCCGGCCCCGTTCGGCTGCTCCCACCGGAAGGGGGGAAAGAAAGAAAGAAAAGGTAAAAGAGAGAGAAAGAGAAAGAGGGAAAAAAGAATGCATCCGCCAGGGACGGTCGTGCCGCATCGACGAGAGAAACGGAGCCTCGAGACGGCGTGGCCGAGTTCCGGCATTTCGAAATCTGTTTCCGGAATCATCATCATCATCGCCACGTGTGGATTTTCTTTTCGTTTGTTCTCGAATGAGGGAGGGGGCAAAGAGTCGGCTACGTCGTTTTTTTTTTTTTTTTTTTTTTTAAACTTAAAAGCGCTCCAAGATGTTTGTTAAAATCGGAAGCACACTTTTTCCGGTTCCGAAAAAGTAGGCAAACGTCCCTCTCTCCCTCCCTCGGCTTGGGCTCCCCGAAGGCGGAAGGTGGCCGCATCCATCCGAGAGAGATAGCATCAACACGCCCCATTATTTGACAATTGTTTCTAAGGTTACTGTCACAGACGCGGCCTTGCCCCTCCCCCTCCCCTCTTTTCCAGTGTCGTGCCAATGGAACGTTAGAGCCCGCTAAGCGCGCGCGCGGGCCCCGACCGACCAGCAGAGGGCCGAGTCCAAAAACAGCGACCCCCTCTGTCTCTCTCGCGCTCATGGGGCGTGGCGTGCAGGTGCGAGAGAGACTTTCGGCCTGCAGGGAAGGCCCGTATGACGCATCCGTCGCAAGTTTTCCGTGCTGTGGTCAACCCGTCGGCCTATCTGCCTTCATCGGTGCATTTCGTCCCCAATCATTCGTAGCCAGTCGCCCCGAACGATCAATCTCATTCTCGATGCACCCATGACGATGTGCCGCTCGCCTCACTGGCGGTTAGGTGTTTCCTTTCCTTCCTCTTAAAAAGAAAAAGATAAATGCACTGATTAATTTTTCGTTTTATTCCGGCCTTCTATTTCAGATCCCAAACCACCTCACTAGTAGGCAATGAATGAATCAAGGGCATCGTAAGTTAAAAGCCTCCTGGGTATCCTTTGAACCCTTTTTTTGTTTTGTTTTTGTTTCGTACACTATTTTCTTCACAATAATTTTTACGTCTTTCATCATATACATTTACTGTTTCCGCTTAGACTAGTTTGGTTTTTTGATGATATGCTTTTCTTACTTTTCTTTTAATTTTTGAACCTTATGGACAAACGAAAATCCCATGCAAGAAAATAACTATGTGTCCTGAAGTGCGTATGCTATGGTCCACTGCCTGTTGAGAGGGTCTACCAGAAACTAAAGATCCTTCAAAATTCACCTCTCAAAAATGCTGCATTAATCTGTTTTCTTCCAATAGCTGTCAGCATAATAAAACTAACATAAGGCGCCATGGTGATGATTTTAAAAAAGTGACTTAAATAGTATTGATTAACTCGAAATCGTTATTGTTTGTCTTGCCAGGAGCGACACACAACACAAAATGTACCCCTAGTTCTTGTATTTGATAATTTCGTTGCATGCCAGTTAACAAGTAGAGTTTTACTGTAAATAACATTTAAAGAAATTTTCTCCAAAATCATTACAAAATTAAAATTTGTATGTCAGTATTCTACTATTTTCCATTACGTATTCCGCATTTTTATATTATGTAGTCATAATTTTGGACGCAGTCTTACTATCGGTAATGGTTTCTCATTGTTGTCTTTTGCAACTTTTGAAATCTTTGCGAAGTCGATTCGTTCCTCTGGACAAAAGATGATGTCCTCATTGGACCCCGACATTTGGCACTTTCTTGATCAAATATTTAAAAACCTCGTAAAGTGCACTTTAATCTACGGATGCAGCACCAGTGCTTCATCACTCATGTACACCGTAAGAGGGTCCGTACTGTTCTGTTTTTGTATTATACACTCGCTGCCCTGTAGAAATAAGCATAAACGATTCGTAGACTACTAATTCTAGAATCATTTCTCCTTTCATCCATCAATTGCCGTTGCTCGGTTCCATTCAGCCACGACACAATCAAACCAATTGTGACTAAAGTTTATTAAAAACAAGTCCAAGAATGCTCCATAAAGTCCATTCGTTTCATCGACGCCCCATACCACACACACACACACACACACACATACATACAGAAACGTTTCTTCAGCGCCTCTTCTTCGGACGCTCCGGCCTGACCGCGATCTCTTTGCCTTGTTGCAGTGAACTCGAAACCCCTCACCTTCGACGAGGTGTACAACCAGTCCAGCCCGACCAACTGCACCGTGTACTGCGGGGGGCTGGCCGCGGGGCTGTCCGAGGACCTCATGACGAAGACCTTCGCCCCCTTCGGCAACATCCAGGAGATCCGAGTCTTTAAGGACAAGGGCTACGCGTTCATCCGGTGAGTAAGCAGAAACGATGACATTGTTAAGTGTTTTTTTTGTCAGGAGGTAGTTCTCTTAGTTGCTTTTTAATTTATTTCTGGGTGATTTTAAGTTTAACGACTTGTGCGGGGGAGTGGGGGGATGCAGCGAATCGTCCGTACCGGACCGCGCGGCCCTTGCGCCCCTAGCGAGCTGCAAAGGAATAATGACCTCTGCAAGGCTCCAGCAGGCCAACAACAACACAACAACAACAACAACAACAACAAAAACAAGGACGACCATTGTTTCGGGGCGCCGTCGTCGGCCACCTCGGGAAAGGCGCGCATGTCGTGCTCGGTGCACTATATGAGCCCCGCCATGGTTGGCCGTGGCCGCCACCACCACCGGCACCACCACCTCCACCGCCGGGGCAGCACACAAGCTCATGTAGGATGGTCTGTGTGTAATGGCTGCGGTGCGTGGCCTCACGGACGGGCAACCTGCCAGGGTCGCTCCCTCCACCCCGCCCCGCCCCGCCCCGCCCCTGGGACCACCGCCAGCAGTAGTTTACATGCGCGATCACCCTATCGCGCGGAGACAGGGCCGGCCCACCCCACCCTGCGCTTACCCTTACAGCGTAGCAGCGGAGCGGCGGGGCCTAGCAGCGCGTCCTCTCGTCACTCGACGCTGCAAAGCAGTGCCAAGCAGTGCAGGGCACTGCAAAACAGGGCAAAACAGCACCGGACCGCCGCCCGTTCCTGCCTCGGCCCGCTCACAGCCCACGGTGGGCCAGAAGACCGGTGGAGGCGGCCAAAGCTCTAGACGCGTTTTGAGCTCCAGAGCCACTAAACAGGACTCGAACCGACCGTGTGACCCCACCAATGGATTGCTCTCCGAACGAGGAATCCATTGGTGGGGTCACAGGTTCGGTTCGAGTCCTGCCCGTGTCCTGTCCGTCCGCGGCCCACCGCTGCAGCTGTTGCTCGCGTCGCCTCGGCCTCGCCCGCCTCAAGTGGTATAAGAGTTGATCCCGGCCCAGTCCGTGGCGGCCGTGGCGGCGTCCCCGGCTTGTCGTAGGCAACTTTATCAATATACCGTCTTCCGGGGCTCCTTGGCCTGCCGGGGGACGCCCTCCACGACTCTGCGGCTCTTTGACGTAGTGACAGTGACGTTATTTCCGCCCTTCCTCTCTCTCTCTCTCTCCGTTCCTCCTCTCCTCTCTCCCTCTTTTCCTCCCCTCCCTTTTCCTTCTCCTCTGTTCATCGACTAGCGTCCTGAAGGGGCCCGGCGGCGAGCCGCGCGCGTCAAGCTCGCAGAGAAAACCGCTGCCTGATCACGCGGCTCATGAAAACAAACTTTGTTTTTGTTTTTCAAGGGAAAGAACAAAGTAAAAAAAAAAATCGGCCTTGTTTTGACTCAATTTTCCCGCCAAGACGGGAATAAAAAAAAATAGAGGGAATCTATCAAACTCAAGAGTTGTGTTGCCTCCGCCCCTCGCTCCACGCGCGTTGGACGTTTTCTTCCAGCCCTAGGCAGGGTGGCTGAGTCCCCGACCTGGAGACCGTGTCTCAGACCGCGTCTCAGACACGACACGGCGACAGACAGCCCCGACGACAGGCACACCTTGGAAGAGGATCAGGCGCTAAGCCCGACCGGACAGATAGTGGTGTTTAGTTGGGGCGCGCCGCGATAGGGGGCGCTGCAGAGCCTCGCTCTGTCTCTCTCGCACGCATACGGAACGCGCCGTGAGTGCGAGAGAGACAGAGCGACGAACATATATCTCGGAATGAGTCCGCTGGTCCTGCCCTGCGCCCCCACAGTAAACGAAGACTAATGGGCGGATGAGCTGATTTTTCACAAGTGAAGTCGCGGCTAAAGGACCGTGAAATCGCGACTCGCCGCATAGCTTGTTCGCCCCACTTGTAAACACACCTCATTCTCCACGATACAGGCGCTCAGCAGAACCAGAGAGAGAGAAAAAAAAAGCAGGGACAAAAACTCGTACAGTACTCGATTGCAAAGTCGCGCGACAAATTCACCCTCTACACTGTTTTTTTTTTATTGTTCTCCTTCGCGCAGATAAGCCGGCGCATTTCTATTCAAATCGTTTTGTATGCACTGCAGTTTATCCATCAGGAATTATTTTTATATACACACCGGAAAGACTGTTTTCTTTATCGGTTTCGCTTTTGTTTTTATTTTTATTTTTTGTGAGTGTGTGTGTGTGTTTCTACCTTCTACCTCCCCTCGAGCGGTGTGCATAATGTTATGCGACTCAAAGAATTTTAGTTATTCTCAGCCTGGCGGCCGATCTCTCTCTCTCTCTCTCTCTCTCTCTCTCTCTCTCTCTCTCTCTCTCTCTCTCTCTCTCTCTCTCTCTCTCTCTCTCTCTTCTTCACTCACACACACGGTTGGCCACGCTCCTGATGGTGATAAGGTGCCGAGCATAAACCACGGAAGTATGCCACGCGGCAGTCACACAGAGAGGCAGACAGACGTCCCCCCCCCCCCCCCCCCCCCGGCCTTTTTCTCTCCTTAAAGTTCCATACCTGACTCTGGATTTTCCTCCCAGTGCCCAGCAGCGGCGGGCTGAAGCCAGTGGGACTGGCGCAATATAATTTTACAGTACTGTATAAAACTCGAATCCGCCTGACTGATTCAAGATTCTTCTTTCGCTAGTGTGTCTGCTGCGCATCGCACCTCCGCCCTTCCCCCCCTTTTTTTTGTTGCATCGTAAAGAAATCTTCGCCGCGCCGCGCGCCTTTGAGGAATGATTTTTCGGCACTTTCGCATCATCGCAGCGCGGATTGAATCCGAAAAAGTAGCTCTGAGGGTTCCTCCAGGCGTGAGAGAGAGAGAGAGAGAGAGAGAGAGAGAGAGAGAGAGAGAGAGAGAGAGAGAGAGAGAGAGAGAGAGAGAGAGAGAGAGAGAGACGTAGGTGTCGGAGCGATTCGGGATGCCATACGAGTGCGAGAGAGTGAGCGATATCGGTCAATAGGCCGCGTCTTCGGTCGGCCCCATGAGTGCGAGAGAGACAGACACAAGGCCCGCGTCGGAATGAGAGTGGTGTCCTCGGCCGGGCGGTCGGCCAGTCACGCACTCGCGGCCAACGCGGCAGACGCGTCCGTCCCGTTCGCGGTGTTCCCGTTCCGCACCGGCCGGCCAAGGTAGTGTGGTGGCCGGTGTGGCCACCCCGCCCCGCCCCGCTCCGCCGGACGAATCTCATTTTCTCCCCCACTAGCTCGGGGGCAGCGGCGCGTCACGGCCCGTCACGGCCCGTCACGCCCACCGGATGTGACGGTGACGCGGCCGTCACGCGACAAACGAGATAACGATGTGGTCACACCGCCGCTACCACGCCGCAGCGGCCGGCCTTTCCCAAAGTTTTGCCTTTTAAGCGCGAAACGCGTTGTTATTTTCCCCTTTAAACGTGTCGCCACCGGGGGGGGGGGGGGGGCTAAGCCGCGGCAGTGGTGGAGTTGGTAAGCGCCTCCACGTCTTGACACGGGAAGAGAGAGATTGGGGATCGGGGGGGGGGGGGGGGGGCGGGGGAGCCAACAAATTCCCGGCCGGACCCCGGGAACTGGAACTTGCCGGCGAGCAAAGAGTTTTCTTTTGGCGCGTCGGAAGACGGCGGGGGGGGGGGGGGGGGGGGGGGGGGGAGTTCATGGCTCCACGTTTAAGGAAGGGGGAGGGGGGGCATGAAGGAACGGGCCCTAGATTGCAGGGCGGCCTGCGCGCTGCACTAGGCGAAAAGGAAAGTCATCATTTTCCTTTTTCTCCCCTTTTTTTTTCTTCTTCCCCAGTGCGAGTGTCTACGATGTTCAGGGGGGGGGGGGCAGGGGGCGACGCCAGAGGAATCCGCACGGCCACGCCGTGCAGTGCCGTGCCGTGGTTCGGCATTTCGGCTTGATTTCCCGGAGATTCCGCGAGACGACGAAGCTACCGTGATTGGAAATACGCGAGATGGAGGTCGAGACTTTTCGACTTTTCCACGGGGCGGCGGGGGCGGCGGGGGCGGCGGGGGCCGCGGGGGCCACCTGCAGAAGGAAATGGGTGGTCTGCGTTTTTAATCTCTGCGGCACACCGCTACACCGTAAAGCGGTACGGAATAAAAACTAGCGACTCGGCCATGAAGCTCGAATAGTCGTGAAAAGTCGCGGATAATACATTTCCCATGAAGGCAAACACCACAGCCCAAAGCGGCGCGGCGCCATTGGTGGGCGAGCGGACGGGCGGGCCGACAGGTGCTCAGACGGACAGACAGACAGACGTGGCAGTCACCGGTTTTACGTTTACGAGTTTAATTCGGGTTGGGCTAGCCTCGCCTGGGCTCCGCCGTAACCTTGGTGGTGCCATCTTTAGTTGCGAGCCTCGCCAGCAGGCTGCAGCAGGCCGGGACGGACTGGCGCCTTAACAGCCTTCAGTCGCAGCGCGGCGCACTGCACTTACAGCGTGCCGCCGCGCGGGCTGGGCCGCCCCGTGGCGAGCCCCTTGGCAAGCACTTCACATTGCCTGCCTTGCCTACCCCGGCAGTAGCGCGCCTGTCGAGTCCAGGGTAGGCAACCCGTTGTGCAGCCGTGCGTCGCACCAACTCCCCGTTGCCTACCCGGCAGTTGGCAGGCGCGCTGCTGGCGTCGCAGCGTGGCACGGCGTGGCGTGGCACGGCGTGGCACGGCACGGCACGGCGCATCCCGCGGGCGCTCTGCATTCCTACACCAGAAAAACGCGGTCGTGAATCGGCTTGGTGGCGGCACTGCGAACGCGTGTGTGCCCCTCCCCCTTTCCCCCCAGTTTTGCGGCGAGTTATTTGCCACCCTCCGTTTTGAGCGGCGCGCTGCGCTTCGCTCGGTTTCGCGCGGCCGCTTCACCACGCCACTTGTTGCGTGCGATTCATTGTCTGCGGTATCGATAGAGAGACGCGCCGCACAGTCCGCACCGAAAGCTCCCTCCTTGCTTTCCGACAAACTTTTGGACCACAACTGGGTTCCTTCCCTCCTCCTGCTGCTGGATGCGACCGAAGCGTCGTCCCCTACCTCATCACCCAGAGTAGCCGTGTCTGCCTGTCCGTCTGTCTGTCTGTCTGTCTGTCTGTCTGTCTGTCTGTCTGTCCGTCTGTCCGTCTGTCCGGCCGCCGCTTCACCTGTCTTTACTCTAGGCGCGCCAAACCGGGGCCTGAAATGGCGTAGCATGTCCCCTAGTGCACGTCCCTCTCGGAGGGGATCCATTGCGAGACTATCATTGCCTCCCCCTCCTCCTCCCCACCCTCCTCACTCTGCCGCCCGGGGTTAAGAAAGAGGCTTGGGAGGGGAGACCCTTTTTACTATGTATCGAGGGAGAAGCTAAATCCCCACCGTTCCGGTCCCCTCCGGGGTCCGCGGCCCCGCGGCCCCAGGGCCCCACGGCCCCGGAGCACCGCAACGCAACAGCCAGGGCCCAATTTCATTCGCCGCATATACAGTAAATATGGCGACCGGGGAAGAAGGGGGGGACACGTACGAGTGGGACTCATACCCCTCCAAAAAAAGAAGGAAACCCTTCGTGCGAAAACAATGTACCGCTCGCGGGCCCGCCCTACAGTGGGCCCCGATGGAAGCCGCGTCGATGGAAGCGAAAACTTGAAGCGAAACACCGCGCGCCGTGAAAGCTCCCCTCTTCGACCTCCTGTGTGTTTTCAGCCCCACGGGTATTATTTCTCGCTAATGATTTACTGTGCACCTTGTGGAGCCTCACCCCCACCGCGCACTGGAGGGAAAAAACCCTCCCCCCTGCTGACCCCCCCACCCCCCTGCTTCCGGTCGGGCTACTTGACTTCCCCCCCCCCCACTCTTCCGTCGCGCGCTAAGTCCGGAAATAGTCCCCGGGCCTTATTTACGTGCCAGTGCAATATTCTTTCCTTACTTGCATGTCGGCGCCCATGTGTTGTTGTTTTTGATGATGTTTTCGGGCCGCCGCTGCCGCTCGCCGCCGCCGCGCCGTGGTGCTTTTGCATTGTAGCAGCATATTGTTCGCGCCGAGTTGTGAGGTGGCGAAGAACGGCGGTGGCGCGGCGGTCGCGGCTGTGTGGCGTTCGTGTGTGTGTGTGTGTGTGTCCGGACGTGTGTGAGTGCGGGTGTTGTCGGACGCCGCCATGATATTACATATCCCCGCAGTACGCGCACACACACACACGCACACAAACACACACACGCGTATGTGTAACAAAATGCGAGAACCGGGTACCGAGCGGCGCGCGCGCTTTCATATGAACTTCTAAACTGACCTCGCGCCGCGCCTCGCCCCGGCGCTTCTTGGAACACTTTGGCGGCCAACGAACGCCCTTGCAACAAAGGCTCTCTCTCTCTCTCTCTCTCTCTCTCTCTCTCTCTCTCTCTCTCTCTCTCTCTCTCTCTCTCTCTCTCTCTCTCTCTCTCCCCCCGTTGCCGCCGCGGGCACTGACATCAAAATCGGCGCCGGTGCCGGTCTTCTGGCCCACTGTGCGCCGCGCACGCTCTGGGAGCGAGAGCAAGGGAGAGCCCCTCTAAGCCGCCACCCTCTATGAGTCGCGGCGCCGCACCGCACCGCGCAGCCAGAAGATTGCGCCCTGGCTGGCGGTGCTGGTGGTGCTGGCGGCAACGGTGGCGGTGATCCCGTCAGCTGCAATGCCAGGGCGATGCCGCCTCGGCCCGGCGCGGCTGGCAGCGCGGCGGCCGGCGAGCAGCTCGGCCCGGCCCGGCCTGCCACTGACGCCGCCCCGAGGCCACGGCGGCGCCACCTACCGGGCGACGACGGAAACCTCTGCGGGCGGCTCGGCCGCGGCACTTGGCGCGCCACGCTCGCCCCTTCAAACGCTTCAAACGCGCGGCAGACCGATTCCGCGAGTCGTTCTCATCCGTCGCTCTGTCTCTCGCGCACCTCCACGGCGGTGGCGGGACGCCCTGCGAGTGCGAGAGAGACAGAGCGACGACTCAGTCTGCTGGCTTCGCGTCTCACTCTTCGCCTCTGTGTTGCAGGTTCGCCACCAAGGAGTCCGCCACGCACGCCATCGTGGCCGTGCACAACACGGACATCGGCGGGCAGCCCGTCAAGTGCTCCTGGGGGAAGGAGTCCGGGGACCCCAACAACGCCCCTCCCACCACCCAGGTGCGTGCCTCTCCTTTTCCCCCTTTCTCTCTCTCTCTCCCTCTCTCTCTCTCTCTCTCTCTCCCTCTCTCTCGCTCCCCCGCGGAACGCGCGGAACGCCGTGAGTGAGAGAGAGGGAGAGGCATCCTGCCAATAGACGCGCGCCTCTTCCTTCCCCTTTGACGGGCTTTGACCCGCCACGCGTGAAACGACGGCCGAGATTGAAGATGATGCCACGTCCGCGTCAAAGACCCCGCCGCTTAGGGACGGCCCCCGGCGCACAGTGGGCCAGAAGACCGGCACCGGCGGCCAAAACTCTAGACGCGTTTTCAGCTCCAGAGTCGCTAAATGGGACTCGAACCGAACGTGTGACCCCACCATTGGATTCCTCGTTCGGGGAGCAATCCATTGGTGGGGTCACACGGTCGCTTCGAGTCCCGTTCAGCGACTCTGGAGCTCAAAACGCGTCTTCTGGCCCACTGTGCGGCCCAGCCGCTTTAGGCGCGGCCCCCGGCGTCGCCATCAGGGGGCATTTGGCGGTGCCTCCCGAACGCCCCCACAGCCCCCGCATTTGCATTCCAATTAGCGTGAATCATTGCGTTTTGTACCACCCATTGTCCCCACCCAGAGCAAAATTTGGAACGCGGTTTTCGCGGATTTTTCGTCGCTGGAAACCACGGATTCGGTTTTCAGCTCCCCCAAACCCGTTTCCAGTATTCTCATCGGTATATTTTTACTATTTTTTTTTATTGCGGTCGACTCGCTTGTACCACACCCTGTCCGACTACGACAGTCGATTGGGGTCGTCGAGGGGCCGCGGCGTACGACCCCACCCCGCGAACCCCCGCGAACCCCCGCGAACCGCCGCCAACGCTGATTCGAGAATGAAAAGCGATTTGTCGTGCCGTAACGAACCAAGACTGCCGCCCGCCATTTCCGATGTGATTGGGATGACAAATCAATGTCATGAGGCCCAACGCGGGGAGGGGGAGGGGGGTCGTGACGGGTATGGTTTGGGAAAGGGGAGTGGGGGGACGCGAACGATGGCATGGCGAGTAGAATGAAGATGTAAATGTGTACATCCGTCTCTCTGGTTTCATTCTCGCCATTACGTTACAGCGCGCTCTGCCTGGCCTAACGTGATCCCGCGGCTCTGATCCCGTGGCCGAAAAAAAACAACAACAAACAAGCAAAACAAAAACAAGATGTTGTTGTTGGCCGTGATTGAGGCGTCCCTGCTGCTGCGGGTTACAGTGGCGCGGCTCGGCCATGAATAAACCTAACCTGCACGACACTTTTTGCCCGCATTGGGCCGCTGCTAATGAGTGTATAACACACAGCCCTCGTGTACAGTGTAGAGCCCGACCAGGCCCTTACACGGCCGGCACGGCACGGCGTGCTCCCCGGGACGTATACATATATATTAACGAGACAAATTATATGGGCAGAGCCATTTAGCATCCCCAGTGTAGTTCCATGCCGCCCTCTTCTTGCGCCCGTAAGGCCCCGTGGCGAATGTAGCCCCGGCAGGCCTTACCCAGCAGGCTGCAGACTGATTCCGAGAGTCTGTCTCTCTCGCACTCATGGGGCGTTCCGTACAGGTGCGAGAGAGACAGAGCGACGAAAACGACTCTCGAGGAATGAGTCTACAGATGGCGAAACGCGACCTTTCGCGACCTTTCGGGACTTGCTCCACAGCCCGCAGCTTTCGCGCGGTTCTAGATTTTGGTTTGCATTCCTCGATTTTTCGCTAGCTGGATATGTGTCGTTTTTTTGTTAGGTTAGGGACACTGTTTCTGATGTCCCTCCCCCACCACCGTGCTTGTTACGGCCCGCCGACGGCAGCCCACGGCAACCAAGGCAACGAGTCGCAGAGAACCAACTTCGGCAGCAAACACGCGCGCGCCAAACTCAATGTTTTTTTTTCCTCATCCCCCGACTGGTTGTCCGCAGGCCATGGCGACCACGCAGTACCCCTACACCTACGGGCAGCAGATGGGCTACTGGTACCCGCAGACGGCCACCTACCCGACGGCAGCAGCCGCCGCCGCCTCCAACGCGGCCCAGATGCAGGCCGGCCAGTTCATGCAGGGCGTGCAGACGGGGTACACCGCGTCGCCCTTCGGCCAGTACGGCGCCTACCAGCAGGCGGGCTACATGGGGTGAGTGTCACTCTGAGTCGTTTCCTGTCTCTATCCACGCCTTCCACTCACACTTTCTCGTCTCCAGGATGGCCAGCTTGCAGATGCCCACCACCTGGCAGGGCCTGCCCGCCCAGCCCACCATGCCCGCCGCGGGTCAGATGGCCGCCGCCCAGGCCAGCGCCGCGGCCCTGCAGCAACCCGCCGGCATCATGGCCTTCCCCGCCATGCAGGCGCAGTACCAGGTAGGCCTGCCCTGTCCACCACCCTCCAGTGTACCCGCACGCCCGGTCTCATCCAACTAACCAATCACTCCGCCTTTTTTACAGCAACTGGCTGCGGAAGAGGACTGGCTCACACCGAGTCTACTGGTTTGAAGAAGCGCACGGCCGCATTCTTGGGACCCACCTCACATGTAGGCCAACCAACTCTGCCTTTCCTGCCAGAAAGCTGTCGGGTGTTGGTAGCATGTTATTGATACACTGTGTGTACATGTTAATATACGCGAAACCTCGCTGGGCGCTGGACTCGGTGACAATGTTAATTGAGTGTACACTGCTAACTATACAGATATCATACCTAGTAATACAAATTAAGAGATATGAAGTCGTAAAAAGCTAAACTGTGAATGATTCCGTAGCATTATCATTTTATTTGATGCCATTACGAAACCAAACTCATACATCGTAGGGCTGGTTAAATTTATTTTATGGAGATGGATTACGTGATAAATAAAAGGAACAAATGATGCATTCCGTCAAGATCGGGGGACATAATGATGCATTATATATAATTTACCTATAAATCGAATGTGGTTATGTATAGTTTGTTATTGCGTACTCCGCTTAGGACACATGGTCAACATGTTCAAAGAGAACCCCAGAGGAGCCATGTAGTGTGTGGTTCCAACTGCACCTTCCAATGTACAAATAAACAGTGTATGGAGGGGGATTCTGTATCGTCAGCCTGTTTCCTCCTCGATAAAAGAAAATAGCCTTACTTGCATGTTATGGAGATCAGATAAACTGATAGCTTTCTATAGATCTAGAACATAGATGCCTAAAACCAAGGATTCAAAAACAAACGGTTAGGTTATGTTGCTTAAGGATTGGCCCGAGGTTCCAATACCGCATCCTCATAGACAATTCGAAACTTGGGAATATTACATGTTAAATTATTCTTTTTGTTTTTGTTTCACAGTGCATAACAAAGTATGCCCTTACGTTTTAGTTCTTTTCTGATATCAGTAATTTGGTCAACGTTCCCTGATAACGACGAATTTTCTAGTCTGCAAACTATTTTTGTTTTTGTTTTACTTGTTGAAGATAGTTACTTTCGGTTCTAGTCATTAACTATATTGTGATTGCATTAAATTTGCCAACGGAGTATGATATTTTCCGTTTGAGGACAGCGGAACAATATTCTCCATCATACAGAGCAAAAAATTTGGTTGTCCGAAATGAAGGACAAACAATATCGAAAAGCTGGGTGTGCAGACCGAACCTATCATATTTTCACATCGTTTAGTTGTACGAGATCTAAAATGCAAATCATTTCCCCGAAAAGTGTTTTATGATAAAGAAATTTGCAGTGCCAAATAATTCATTCTGAAGTCACGAACTGTTTAACAGTGTGTGACACTTTCACTGCGCAAAGAAGTGATCTGCCAGACTCAAGCAAGGTTCTCAGCCAACAAAAAAAAATCAAATCAAAAACATATTTCTCCATTTTTGTAGTGGTGTGAAAGTGAATCACTTAACAAAAAAAATATTCACAAGTGTACAGTGTAAATAGAAATAGACAAAGT
The DNA here is from genome assembly GCF_012932325.1 of Thrips palmi. NCBI lineage: Eukaryota > Metazoa > Arthropoda > Insecta > Thysanoptera > Thripidae > Thrips > Thrips palmi. Next base: position 5,387,669 of record NW_023144629.1, on the reverse strand, counting down.
CAATTTGTTAATTGAAAGATTATATTAATGTATTTTGTAAAAGGAAAATAGGAATCCTTTACAAACCAAAATTAATAGTAAGGTGAGTTGTGTGGCAAAAAATGTACGGCGTGCGAATAAGTTGAACTAGTGTTAAATATGTGGAAGCCTTATTCACGGATTGAGCTTCCCGTTATTAAAAGTCAGAAAGGTGTTTGTATTTATGTTTAAACAAAACGTCGTTTGATAATATCATACATTTAATTGGTAATTGTTAGTTAACGCAAGTGTGTGATCTATCTTCTTTCAATTTCGCAATTTGTTATAAAACTACGAAGTTGTGTTGGTTGTTCACGGTGCTATAAACAAAATACTTTTAGGATTCCCTTATATTACCCCTAAGAGCGTAAGATTCTTAACCAAAGTGAGTTACCAATGTTTTAAGAAAGGTTATGTGAGTGAGACTAATGCAATTTTCATGCAAGCAGGCCATGGAGAGCAGCTTTAGCAAACCCATCCAAGTCATGTACTCTGTTGTTGCTGTCTCGAACGCCCGCACTGACTCGATCCTGTAAACATTTTAGTTGCTTTCTTCACTGAGGCTTTCTCACCTCGGCCATAAACTGGTTGACGAAAGAACTTTCGTCCGAAGCCTGCTTTTGCGCGAACACTGCCACTGTCTGGTTTCGTGTAGTCTCTTCTTTGCCTGCGGAAATGATAAATAACCTATCTTTTTTCTTTGTACTCTTGTGATCGTATTGTGATTGTGTGTTTTGTTACGTTGCATTGTATGCAATATTGATGTTATGTTTGTATGTTTTAACTTGCTCACATTGTTTCTGAAACGCTAAGGTTTCAATAGGATTTTCATAACTCCTGCTGGGCAGTTGCAAGTCTTTGTCTATCTTGCTATCAATCGTTCGTATTATTTGTTTGTTACTATTGTTGTTTTTCGAAAACCTTTCCATTTAATGGAAATGCCTCAAAGGTGTTATTATTGCTGTGCTTTTTATGTGGTTTAGTTTTAAAAAATAGATATTTTAAATAAGTCTCAGCAAGATACTCACGAACTTCTACCAGGAGGCCTATCATGCACAAAGGGTAAACTTGATACTCATGCAATCGGTCTGTCGAAGACTGTTCACCGCTTTGGTACTAATGGGATGCCGTCCCTTTGCCAGTTACACAGGCCATCATATTCTTCACGAGGAATGAAGGAAAGTGTTTTGATACTGATTGTAGTTACATTAAGAGTGTAATTTTTAGAACATAATGGTTACTACTATTGTTTATTTTTTAAAAAATGTGAAAGAGTAACGTTGTAAGTAATCATGTTTGTACTTAAGTACAGCACAATAGCTATATTTAGCGCACCATTTATGTATATATTAGTAGGACAGCGATAGCGGGGCCAGGCAGGTATCCGAGCTCAGCCCATAGATCAAAAATGGAATGGGCAGTCATGAGCTATATAGTAAGCATCAGTCCTCCGATGTTAGTGAGGATAAAAATGGTCATTATTTTGTTGCATTTTCCCTGCGTTGTGACTTAGTTCTCATAGTCGAGAACCTAAACAGTAAATCCAAACGTGGAAATAAGTGTGAAAATAGTGTCTTATAAAGTCCTGAAATAAATTACTCTGGAAGTAAGACTTCTTCTTGTGGCGTGTTCCTTTACAACCTGCGCCCCTCTCGACGGCCCGTTCCCCGAGTCCGAGTTGCTCCTCTGAGATTTGGCGGCAGGCATCGACGCGGCGTGGAGGCTCGCAGCAGCCCCGGCCACCCCAGCCCGGGCCCCAGTCTGCCCCGGTCGGCCCCAGTCGGCTGCGGTGGGGCCGGTAAACGTTTCATGAGCATCACTCCTTCATGAAGCCAGGGGGCGGGGCGCGGCGTGGAGCAGCAAAGCGCCAGGAAAGGGTGGAATTAAGGGCGGCTGCCCGACACAAGACCAGCAAGAGAGGGAGCCTCCTTGGGAATCCCAAATCGTTCAAAAGCATTCACTGAGAAAAAATAGCCTCCAGAAGTCTCTGGGAAAACCGAGCGAAACAAGAAATTCAGAGACGAATTCCAGACACGACGACGAGAAATCTTCGGTCACGACCCGAGCCAAACTCTAAGAGCATCGAGACGAGCACAAACCGCGATTATGCTACTTACACAAACACTTTGTCGAGCCTGCAAGTACGCAAAACGTGCGACACGCCCTCGGCCACGCCCCCCGAAATGCAAATCCTAGTACGCGGCTGCCTGCGCTGTGTGCGCTGTGCTGCGCTGCCGGTGCCGGGCGAACTTCAGCCTCAAAGCGTCCAATAACGGCTTTGGACGGCCGGCAAAAGCATAACCCAGTGAACGCAGTGCGGTCAAGCCGCAGGGCGGTCTCTAGGAAGAGGCGCGTAAAATATTCAGGCGTGTGCCGCAGCGAGGCAGAGGCAGGCAGAGCCAGGCAGAGCGAAGCAAGGTTTAGAGTTTGCGGAGGGGGCGTGGCGGGGCGGGGCGGGGCGGGGCGGGGCGTTGCGCCCAGGGCGTCAGACTCCAGCCAAGGTGGGCTGGATGACTAATTAACCGCACCCTGCCGATGGAACACATCAAGAACCAAGCAAGGAGGGGCGGCGGCGGTGGCAAAACCGCGTCGATACTCCATGCGCGAGTTTGACGTCAGAGTTAACTGACGCGTGGGATAGCGTCGGCCCGAGACTCCGCCAGTGTGTGAATATGTCCCGTGAGTCACGGACCGTAAAAAGTCCCATGCAGAGTACAAACAAGGTTTCGAAAAAGAATAAAAAGACTCCAAAACGGTTTTTTTTATATATTTTTAATGACCCTGCCAACACGAAATCGGTGGCCACTGCCTCGACGGCCGTGTAGCGGCAGCGGCACGCCCGCCGGCGATATTACACATTCCGAAGCTTCGTTAGCTTCTTGTTTTCCCGGCGGCCGTGTCGCCGTGTTCCGCTCCGGATTGCCGCCGCGAATGGAGGCGAAACGGCAAAGAAGTCCGCAGTGCGGCCCGGGGCGGGGCGGGGCGGGGCGGGGCCGAGACGCGAAATGAGACAATAACGGCCACTTTGGACATCGTTATTGAATTGCATCTGGTTGCCGCCCCACCATTCCCCACCTGCCCCCACCAGCGCGCCCGCCAGCCCCCACCTGCCCCCACCTGCCCCCACCAGCCGCCGTCCCTCACACTTACACGCTGCGGGGAGTCGGCCGGAAAATTAAAAAGCATTGCTTCCCGGGCAGGCAGGCAGGCAGGGTGGCGGGGTCAAAGCGTGAGCCCAGAGCGCCGCGAGCGACCCGCGAAGCGGCGTGTTCCGATTCACGAGTCTCATTCTTTTTGCTGTTCTTTTTTTCCTCCCGCTGTGCACTAATTGAAAAAGTTAACATGCTTCCATCCACATAAGCGTTCAGGTTCCGCTCCGCCTGCGCCGTGTCCCCAGTGGTGTCCTGCCGGGCGTCCCCGCCAGGCCACGCCAGGCAGGCAGCGCAGCCGAAGCGCCGCTCCGAAGCACGGCCTTGTTGATGCTAGCCGTTACCTGTTCTCCGGGACGCGCGCCGAATCTCAAACTACCCGCCGCCATGCCGCCGCCCCTCCGAAGAAGTAGGTTGGCTCTGGGCTGCCTGCCTGCCTGCCTGCCTGGCCGAGTTGCGTGGCTCTGCGGCGGCCCGGCCGGCTGTCCGGCTGTCCAGGCAGCGCAGCAGACCTACCCTCTCTGTCTCTCTCTCGCACTCGCGGTGCGGCTCGGCGGGCCGTGCGAGAGAGACGCGCCGGCGAGAGTTTGCCGCTCGGACGCGGCCTGCTGTCGGCCTGTCGGCCGGGCGGCCTGGCCGGGCCGCCTGGCGGCGTGCTGCGGCGACCCTGCGTCAGCCCGCAAGGGAATTGGCCGCAGAATTACTGCGGGCACCACGGCACCACGGCCACTGCCGCGCCTAGCCCAGCGCGCCCAGCGCCCAGTCCGGCCAGCCCAGCGCCCCAACAACAAATTCCTCCCGATAATACACGTTGTTAGCGCAGCGGCGCGGCGCGGGCATATCTCCTGCTAAAGCTGAAGGCCGGGATGGGGCGCCGCGTAGCGCGCGTAGCACGCACCGCGCCCAGAAAAGTTACTAGCATTGGCGCCCTAGTGTGTGTGTGTGTGTGTGTGTGTGTGTGTGTTTGTTTGTGTGGGAGTGTGTGTGTGAGTGAGGGCGTGTGTCTATGGCAACGCTGTGAGTCGTTTGTTTTCGCCTTATAGTGGCAATATCCACTACTCCGCACGGCCAATCTCTGACCCCCGCCACATACACACACACACACACGCGCGCGCGCGCGCGCACGCACGCACATACACCTGCCGTTGCGGACGACGTAAAAATGAAATGCTTCCGGCGGACACGTGAGTAGGGCGTCGGTCTTAACTTGGCGGCTCGGCGGGCGAGTGGGGTCGTGGGTGCGACTATAGGCGCGTCTAGTCCGGATGTATAGTCGGGCGGAACTGACAGAGCCTAACAGGTGGAAGCGCTGCAGTGGCGGCATCGCGAAACAGCCAATAACACAGCTCGCAGCATTATTGAAGCGCCGCATTGCAACTTCGCATTGCTTCGCATTCAGAGCCGCTGGCTGGACAGCTTTTCCCATTCCCACGCGCATCCCTCTCTCTCACTCGCTCTCGCGTAAAACGGCCGCCCCGCCCCGCGGCGGGACCAGGTTGCGAATCGTAACGTAAAAACACACACAGAACAAACGAGAAAAAGAGACCGGGTGCGTAGGTTTCGAACCGTGAACCTTACGCATCGGGGTCGGTGCTCGTGACCACTCGGCTACGGTAACTTCCCTCGAAGGCCGTCGTGCAGTGCTCCAGGGGTTTTAAGGCGGCCCAAAAATACACAAGAGTCGAAATGATGCGAGCCGAGGCTCTGTTGTTTCTGCCCGGGACGCCGCCGCGAGGGTTTGCCCACGGTTTCGCGGGATTCGCGTTGCCTCCACTAACACCGCCTCATGTTTATAAAACAGCCGGCCGGGCAAAAGGAGCGCCTCGAAATTTCTCATAAATGGCGGCTAAGTGGCGGCCGGCCGGCACGGCCAGCATGAGGGCCTCGGTGGCCTCGGTGGCCGCGGGCGAGGAGCGGCGACGGCAGTGGGGCCAACCTAACCATAGTCGGATGCGGCGACTCGTGCAAATTGCCTTCAAGTCAACTAACGAGCCCCGAAAAGGGGCCTCGCCTTGCCGTCGTTGGCTCGGCCTGGCTGGGCCCCGCACTGCCGCCGGGTCCCCGTTCACAGCCCCAAGCCCCCCGGGGCGGCGCAAGTGTTCCATCGACTGGGTTGCGCCGTCCCCCAAATCCTTTGACAGAAGCGCCTGCGAGGTAGGCCACCCATTCGGCCCGGCGCGAGGATGGTGGCCTACCTTGCCCCTGTCGACTTCGGGGGCGAGGTAGGCCACCGTCTGCGCGTCGGTGTGCCGCGGGCCGAATGGGTGGCCTACCTCGCAGGCGCCATCAGCAGTCATTCTCACTCAATTCCAGTTTTTCGCAATAAAAAACTGTGTCGAGCCGCCAGAACGTCACTCGAGACCGGGACTCTACAATGCGTTCCCGGTCGACTGCTGCACGCGAGGGTTCGCCTCCGGATCCAATCACGCGCGTTCGGTGTGTACAAGCGAATCGTTCGCGCTTCGTTCGAATCGGTCCGATGACGTCGGGGTCGACGCCTCGCAGACTGCGTCGGGCTGCCTCGGACACCGGGACCGCTATCAATGGCTCCAACATGTATTCTTTTTTTTTTCGCGGCCGATCGGTCACCCGGTTGAACGTCCGAGGTCCCCGTCGTCGTCGGTCTGCCGGCCTTATAAGTAGGGCTCTCCCCGGCCACATGTCGGTCTGTCCGCGAAGCACCGCGAAGCACCTGTCGACGCCATGCTGCTCGCCGCCGCCTGTCTGCTGCTCCCCGCCGTCGGGGGGCAGTTCATCAACAGCTACGCGGTCAGTCGAGTTCGTCGAGGTGCTCGTCTGCCTCCCTCCCCCCCCCCTCTCTCTCTCTTCCTCTGACGGGGTGCCTGTCCTCCACAGGGCCCCTTCGACGTGGAGCTGCAGCGAGTGGAGATCTGCCCCGGCGCCATGAGCGGCCTCAACCTGCTCAACTTCACCCAGCGGCTCACTCGGGACCGGAAGTACCCCAAGCGGTTCTACTACACCGGCGTGGTGCAGCACTTCTTCGACGTCCTCCCCTCGCTGGCGGTAAGAGGCAGTCAAAGTCCCCGACGCGTTTTGAGCTGCAGAGACACCAAATGGGACTCGAACCGAACGTGTGACCCCACCAATGGATCGCTCTCCGGACGAGGAATCCATTGGTGGGGTCACACGCTCGGTTCGAGGCCTGTTCAGCGACTCTGGAGCTCAAAACGCGTCTAGAGTTTCGGCCGCCTCCACACTGGCAAAGCCACTGTGCGCAGTGGACCATCAGGCTGAGCAGCTGGAGCTCTCGCGGCGGCTGGAAGGAGAACGCGTACCACCACACCTTCACGCGCGTCTGCGACCTGGCCAAGGCCCGCTTCAACAACCCAGTGTACCGCCGGGTCATCCTCGCCGCCATGGGCAGCGACTTCGTCTTCTCCTGCCCCTTCCCGGCGGTAAGTGCACGCCCAAAAAAAAGAAAAAAAAAAGGAAAACGAACTTGCCGGTGGTGGGGTTTGAACCCGGGCCCACTCAAAAGAGACGATTTTTATCCCACAGTCGCGATGGGAGTTCACCGACTTCCCGGTGGACGTGACGGCGGACGAGTTCAAGGAGTTCGTCTACGGCAAGTGGCGGATCGACATTCAGGTCCGGCATGATTTTTTTCCTTTTAAAAAAATGAACGAGAATCCTGGCCGATTTTTAGACAGGTTGTTGTGCTCTTGCCGCAGTCGTTGGACGGCAAGACGAACACGGTGCTGTCGTGCCACCGCGAGTTCGTGGACACCGTGCCCAAGGTGCAGGGGCGGCGCGGCGCCGGCGTCCCCGCCGAGGCCAACTACAGCGGCACGGTGCGCGTCTCCAGGGTCAAGGCCCTGTACCCCTAGGCCGACTGCACAGTGGGCCAGAAGACCGGCGCCGGCGGCCGAAACTCCAGACGCGTTTTGAGCTCCAGAGTCCCATTAAGCGACCCTGGAGTGTAAAAACGAACCTCCAATTTTGGCTGCATCCACCGGGAAGCTGCGCCTCGCCAGGATCGAATTTGAACAAAGTTTCGTTTTTGTTTCCTTGTTGTTTGTGAGCCACACGATGACGTAATGGCAATCTAGAAATGGAGGCGCGGCTGTCAAGGGCGCCGCTTCCCCTTGACGCCGCGAAACGCCGCGAAACCTTCTCTAAGCATCGAGCGCCAACACGCGTTGCCGTCACTATCCTGACACAATGTCGTCTCTCTCTCTCTCTCTCCCGTAGGGTGCGAGAGAGACAGAGTGACAATGGCGCCGTCCTGAATCAGCCCGCGGAGTCTTTGAAAAATATTGAAAGCGGCCAGTGTGTCGCCCTGACGTGTCCCTCGCGACACGTGTCAAAGTGGAAAGGCCGGCCCTACACTGTAACTCCGTGCCCCTTGGTTCCACAGTGCTGCGCTGTCTTTCGGCTCGACCGGCTCCTGCCGTGGCGCCCCGCCCCGCTGGAAGGTGGAAGGTAGAGGTAGGCAAACCAGTGGGATAGGAAAATGGCTTATAGTGTATTTACAGTCGTTGGAAATTTGAGTGGAGGACAGTTTCACGCTCTCTTCGACTTGAGGATCTTGGCTACGAGGCTGGTGCTCCTCCCCGTGCTCGCGATGCGCGTCCGGCGCGTGGCCACGGCGGTCCTGCGCTTGCTGGGCGTGCTCTCCTCCGTGATGGGCGGGCTGCCGGTGTCGGGCTGGCCGCTGCGGCCGCGGGCCTGGCCGGCGCGCCGGGCCTGGGCGGCGGCCTTCGTCGGCGTGCTGTTCCTGGAGTGCTCCCACCTGCCGTTGATCATCCATCAGTACGGGCACAGCCTCCTGTCCGTGTGCAGCATCGGCATGTACGCGCTCCGGGTCCTGGTGGCCGTCGGCGACGTGCTGGCCCGGTCGGCGTGCAGCACCACGCTGCGGTACGCCCACAGTCGTCGCTCTGTCTCTCTCGCACCTACACGGGACGCCCCGTCTGACTTGCCACCCCTCTCGGCAGCTGCGTGTGGCTGTACTGCGAGCGCTACCCGCTGACGGCGGCCTGCTGGCGGCGCGTGCTGGCCGTCGCGGCCGTGGTGCCCGTGTCCGTGGCCAGCGTGGTCTACATGATGCTGGACGAGGTTCCGGCGGAGGGCGACGAGGCGCGCCAGGCCCTGTACGCCCTGCTCACGGTGGCCAGGGGCCTGCTGCTGAGCCTGTACTTCCTGCAGTCCATGCTGCCCATGGTCGTGCTGGCGGACTGCAGCGCCACGCTGCGCCGGGACTGCGCGCGGCAGGCGCTCGTGCCGATCCTGGCCGAGAAAGGCGCCAGGATGGCGTCGGGCCGCGAGCTCGACCAGCGCGACCAGCTCGACGTGCTGAGGGCCGCGCAGTGGCGGGCGTTGCGTGTGCGCCATCAGCTGGTGCACGACATGTACGCAGGCTGCCACGCCGTGGGGCAGTGGTGGCTCCTCGTGGTGGCGTCCAGCACCGTCGTCTACGTCACGGTGCAGCTCACCCAGTCCAGCTTCCTCGCCCTGGTGCTGGGCTCGGTGCGCCCGGCCAAGCTGCTCAACGCCGCCACCCACGTGCTGTCCTTCTGCCTGCTGTGCTGCGCCACGCAGCTGGTGCCCAACGAGGTAAGGCGGTCCAAATCCCGGACGGAGCTCCAGAGTCACTAAATGGGAGTCGAACCGAACGTGTGACCCCATCAATGGATTGCTCCCCGGACCAGGAATCTATTGGTGGGGTCACACGTTTGGTTGGAGCTCTGTTTAGTGACTCTGGAGCTAAAAGCGCGTCTGAAGTGTTGGCCGCCTGCGCCGGTCTTCTGGCCCACTATATGCACCGTGGCCGCCAAAACCGAATCTTGTTACGTTCTCCTTGTTTCTCCGGGCAGAGTGTCAAGATAGGCCCCATCATTTGCACCCGCACGTTGTCCCCAATCAACGACGCGGAAAAACGCGAGGTGTGTATGTTTTGTTTTGTATTGCTCGGAACCGCAGCGTTTTAAGTGACGTGGTGAGTGCACACTGTTAAGCTATTCCTACAGGATGACGGGGATCGATTTCTGTCCATTTTCCAGGCGTTTATGTTTCTTGAGCAAACCAGGCTTCGCACGGGGAGCGCTTGCTGCAGCGTCCTGGGGCTGTTCACCCTCGACAGAGCCACCATGTTTCAAGTAAGACTTCGCACTTGCGCCGGTTGGTGTCTTACCGCCAATTCGACGTTAACGTTTCATTTTTCAATCAGGTGCTGTCGAACGTGTTTTCGTACTTCGTCGTCGTGTTACAAATGTCAAACTGGTTTGACTTGGAAGTAGCGCAGGCCGCAGAAGATGGTCCACTGTGAAGTGAAAGAACACGTGAGGAGCGCCTGCGAAGGGTTGGGTAGGCCGCACGCAGCGGCCGCAAGTTCGGCGGGCTAGTCTACCCTAGTACCATTACCATTAAGGGCTAGACCACACATGATCGTAGTCTACCCGCCCCGACCGCAGGCGCTCCCCGAAGCCAGCCGGCCTAGATCCTAGATTTCTTTCCAAATGAGCTCTGATGTGTGTGAAAATATGTAGTGATTGGCTCAGATTTGTTTATTGCGTGTATTGAACAATGCAAACGCCAATAAAGCAGTATATGAGAGAGTTTTATTCCATAAAAAGAGAACCATAAATGAAATAGACCCTGTTCTCACATAACAGGCTAAAGATCATTAGCGTATGGCTTAGTAACATCTCACAAGGAACAGTATAATCACATTCAAGCTTGCACGGTAATATGACTACATATCAATAAATTATTATGAGAAGCAAAATTAACCACAAAAGCATTAGGAGACCCCACATAGTTCAAAACACGACATGCCATGTTGGCATGCCATGTTATTAGAAATGTGATACAGATGCCACTTAAAAGGAACATAGAAATGGATGCTGGGGACACAAATCAAAATCTATAGTGGTTACTTTTTGAGATAGAAATGTGTGGAAACAAAAGAGACAGTGCTACTTAAGCCCTCAGCACTACCCAAAACCCACAATTCAGTGCACAAATTTATTTCTTGACAGTAAGGATTCCTTTAATACATAAGAAGCTCTCCACGGCAACACAGACTAACAGATTGAACTGCTTCTACTCCAGTTGGGTATGAAATTTGAAAATTGTTTGACTGAAACCTGACTAGAAAGTTTTCATTAGAGAATATTTGGACCCTAGTTCTCCAATTACCCTCAAATTAACAAGTGTTTAACTCGTCTTCCATTTTTAAATCATTATTAGAATGTATAAATATAAGAGAAAGTTGTACTTCCTGATAGGGAAAGTACAGAATGAACCAAACCTGCTGGTTACTTGACTCAAAACTGAATACAGCTTTCCTTCATGGGAGATTTAGAACTAACGTATCACTTGTGTTTGTCTTTTCCTTCAAAGCCACAACACTATCGAAACATGCATAATGAAATCTCTCATTCCATTTCCTTTTGAAAGTTCTTTCAACCCTGCAAAAAATTTGATCGCTTCCTTTCGAAAATAGTACTTTAAGGCCAAAGAGAGCATTTCACTGCTTGGACCAAGTTATAGACATGCTGAAATCCAAATTCAAAGTGTCAATGAGTGATCCAATTTAGAATAAATTTAATGAGATGCTGCAATGACACTAATTGAATGGAGCTCAAAATGAGCACAAAACACTTGGGAACCAGCAGGAATATCACAGTAGCAGATATACACAATAGAAGCTGTATTAAGGCTTTAAAAATTACACACCTCTATCCCATCAACTGGCATATGCTGCATGTTGCAATTGAAGATATGTGAAAACATGTTGACTGAAATAAGTCTCAAATACTACAGGGTAATAAAAGTCTAAAACAAAGCTGAAACAAATTTACTTTAATTAAAATTGACTAATGTTTTTAAATCTGTAAACTACTGGTAAATGCAGTCTTAGAGATAGGGGATAAAACAAGTCATTCATTGATATCACTTAAGAATTACAATAATTTAAAGAGAGGCAGTTTGATATGTATCAGTGAGTGCCATTGCATACATACAGTGGTCAATTTTTCAGTACAATTAGCACATGGTTTATGAACTCGTCTTACAAATTTCGAAAGATTAGGAGTCTCACTGACAAGTTACTAATTTTGAGCATTTTCCAGGAGCTAACTACTAAGGATTAATATGAAGAAAAGAGGTCTATAAATTATCACAGAAAAGCCCTCTTAAAAAAACAACTAAGCATCGCTACTAGGTAGTTCTCAAAGCACGAGGAAATGGCAACAAGTTGACACTTCAAGACATGTTGTTTTTAGGTAACTTTAGAAGAGAAACATTCAAATCACGATATCAAACTAAGGGAAAGTTTAAGGCCATAATAAGCAGAGGAGGCAGTGCAAAGGAGGAAACAACTTATGTCTCTCAGGACACAGAAAATTTACAGTAATAGAGTAATCAATCGAGGAAAACCAGTTGAATGTATGATTAATTACAAATGTTTGCAGTTTTCACAAAGTGCAGGTTTGAATAAGAACACATCAAGATAGAGGCAGTAACAGTGCTACATACAGGCTGCATCATACTACTAGGCCATTCAAAAACTGGCGCCCTAACATTCTTGTAAGCACAGTTTGTCTAACAACAATAAGGTAAACAACTTACATCTTTAAATCGAGGCCCTGCCCCAGAACAATACAAGATAACACTGAAAGATAGTCCTTCTTTCATGAAGTGTTACATCAAATTATTTAAATACATAAAATAGCTACAAGTCTTTGCATTAAAATCAGACAAACAAATCTACTGTGACACATGACTAAATCACATATTAACAAAAACAGTTAACACACAGCCGCGAATATCCAGCCAGATCAATTATTTTCAACTAGTTAAACATCTAAACTTACACGGGTTTTCAAAGGAAATGGCTCAGAAGGCATAGCGACCTGGACCACAGTACTTCAAACACAATGTTATGCTTAGACTAGCCACAGCAGCATGAAAACCAAAAAAACACTGCCTTTCAAAAATTCAATTAACAAAGACAGCAAATAAAGTGACAAAATTTAAAGAAAGAAAAATAATTCCATTAAAATTACTATTAGGACTAAAATAGAAACACAAAATATCCACTACTACTGACCAAAATATGGTAATGGCACTTGGAGGGTCAGACAGTCTTAGGAACTTGAGTTGAGGCATATAACTTGCAATCAAATGACAATGTAGACATCAGAAATCCCACAGTAAATCAGAGTTAACAAATGATATTTTAATCAAATATATCTTCAGCTAGGACTTCATGCACAAAAAACAACAAAATCCATTGGTTTCCAAAAGGGGAAAAAAATTTAAAAACTTGTTAGGTTTGAGAAAATAAGTTGCCAAGCTTAAAAGCACATCGCAAGCTTAAGAAAAATACATTTGGACACACAAAATGTGATAACAAGCTTAAATACTTCATTCACAACTTCATAGCAGAAAAACCGAATCATATGAAATCAAAAATGATAGCATCCTTCAGCCTGAATAAGGAGCCAAATTTAAAGAAATAAGATATTAAGAATCAAATCAAATATTAAAAAGTGATAAAGTTAAACATTTTCACAAAATGTGGATGGTGCCTCACACCATTCTGAATTTGATATCGAGAATAAATAAGCCTTTACAAGGTCTAGCAAATAAAATGAAAGTTGTGAAAACATAATAAAATACAAATACTTCCTGATATTAGTTGGTTGGTTTGTCATTGATGTGCAATAGGCATTAAAACCATCAACTAAGAATCGCACAACTCACTTTCATTGAGTTGTTTTCCATCCAGATCCTCCATAGAAGAAGGTAAATCTTGTGCTGGTGGGTCAAAATCAAACTCTGGGTCAAACTCTGTTTCTGTTTCATTTTCATCAGTATCCGGCTCAGTATCTGATTCCACATTGACACCATCCTTGTGAAGGAGTGTCACTTGAAGAGCGCACCACATCCCTGTTCTAGCCTGGCGTGAGCTACTTGTGAGGTCCCGAAGACTGCTAGCTAAAGCTAATGTATCTGTAAAATTAAGGAAAATATTATTATGATAATGAAAATTTACAAACTAAAAATGGCGATGTGTCCTGACAAGAAAAATTGTACCTTTATCATCTGCCATAAAAAACATTGGGTGCCTACTGCTGGAATTTATCAACTCCTCTCTCCTTCTGGTCTGCACCTTTTTAATGGCTTCCAACCAATTTTCCATAGAAAGGCGAATGCGTGGGTGGACTGGGGCTCCTCGAAGACGTTCCATTTTGGCAACCAACGTGATAACCTATGCAACATAATTGAAAGAAACAATATTATTTGAATTGCAGGGCTTTGTCTTCCAAGACACAAATAGTGGGTATGCTCACCCTCCCATGTTCACGGTACTGGTCTACAATCAATCTGTCAACTCTGGATGGGGTAAGAGGCAATCTTGGCACAGGAATATTGTTGGCAGAAGACACCTTCTTGCCTGGATTGTGGCGGGCCAAGTCTGCTTCCGTCTTCTTCCTTTCCTTTTCCAGACTTTTAAACTGGTTGTAGGATTCTTCAAGACGAGCATGCAGCTCATTGGATGGCCCTGATCTCCTACTACAAAAATCAAAGAAACAAATATTAAATTGTTGTCCTTCAATACTTCCTGGTACAGTTTAAGTTATAGTAAAATGGCCAGTTACCTCATTCGGAAGCCACTGCCCCCAACAGATGGAACACCTGCCAATAGAGCAGCTTGGGCTGCTGCATTGTCATAATATGGTGGCAAAAATGGAACTGGATTTCTTCTGTGGAAAATGTCGGGGTATGAAAGGAATTCAAATGGAGGGGGCACCACAGGTGGAAATGGCATAGGCGACATAGGAACAGGAAGTGGATTGTGATGGGAAGGACGATAATTGAAAGGGGAAGGGTTCCTAAAATGATTCCTGTTGCTGCTGATTCCATTGCCATAGTTGCTACTCATAGTATTATTATTTGCAATGTGACTGCAATTGTTGTTATAGTTAAGGCATGATCGGTGATTATGCTTGGTACCATCCCCCATACAGAAATCCTCTTCTTTTTTGCTAGAGCTCATGTGTGGGGCTTGTCTAATAGGTCTGCCCACCTAGAATGTTCAAAAAAAAAAGAAATATGAGTTTCAATCATGGTTGAGAAAGTAGACACCAACTTTAGGTAGGAAAAGAAATATACGCACAGGTGCTTGGCTATAAAGACCTTCCAAACGATTTTGAGAAGATGAAGGCAGATATGGATGCATATTATTCTCATTGCTGAAGTCCGTGTCAAATCCAAGATTGAGGTTCAAATCATATCCACTCTAAAATAGGGAAGGAGAGAAATTGGTATAGATTAAGCATCAACCTAACTCATTCCCCACAACAACAAAATCAATAGGAATATGAAATAAAGACTGCCTACTTTTACCTCTGCAAAAAATTATTTGACAGAACAATTTATTTTCTTAACATACCCCAAAAGCTGATAGAGATTCACTGCATTCTGGAGTACTGGTGATTGAATTGAGATAATCTTCCAATTCATCAGATAAAAGTTTCCCGTTCGAACCAGGAGAGTTGTGTGGGTTGTGCTGGCAGCTATTATCAGTCAATAAATCTAGAAAATAAGACATCAGATTGAAAAATATCTTTGAAGCAGAATCCAACAAAAAGAAAGCTTCTAAAAAAAACTCAAATATTTTGTACCATTGGTATTCAAGCCAGGAGTAGCATCAAATCCATGAGAGTAGGAATAACACTGAGGCGGGGACTGTTGGAGCAACTCATCTGACATTTGTTGCTGCATTAATGAAGTTCTAGGACTCGACATTCGTCCAAAATTATTGCCAAATCTGTCCAGATTGCTAATATTCTGAAAGCACAATTACAGTGTGAATTTGATTTCTTGTAGTAACAACAACAACAAAATCACTTTAAGGCCTGATAAACTTACATAGGATTTATTTTCTTGAGGTGATGCTTCAACATTAAGGTACTTAGTCTTACAGTTTAGTCCCCCATTCCCAAAATCCTGTCAGCACACAAAAGGAACAATAAAATAAATCCCTCAATATAGAAATGCCATACCTTCAAAACCAGATCAACTTACATAAGAATGATTTCCCTGACTACCTCGAGGTGATGCTTCAACATTATGATATTTAGTCTTAGAGTCGTATCCTCCATTTGTAAAGTCCTGTAAGCATACAAAACAATATGCATCAGATTTTCTCTTTTACCAAGAATAGGATGTACCTAAGATGCCAGGCTGACTTACATATGAATTATTTCCATGACTACCCCGAGGTGACATTTCAACATCATGGTACTTCGTCTTACTGTATCCATCATGGTTCTGATCTGGCCACCAGGTGCCATTATTTTTTTCATTGGTTGGAAGGGTATCAAAATTTCCATAGCTGAAAAAAAAAAAAATTAAACGAAGCTGCATGATGTAGACATTACCACAACACAGTGTTGAGAGGCATTTAATATTGGCAGCAAAATAAAATGTCGTTCTCTCACTTGGATCCACATAGGTTGTCCTCTTCAAGCAGTTTGTTCACCATTTGCAGGACACCGTCATCCTCATCGGTCTGAAACAAAGAGAAAGGACAGTGTGATCCAAGTCCAGCGGCCATTTGAAAGGACGACAAAAATGAATCGAGGCTCACAAACAGAACCATGCTCAAAGCAACCCTCCCTTCCCTGCAGGTGCCACCTTCAAGCCACCCCCAAGGCAAAACCTAAGCAGAGGGATCCCCAAGAACCCGAAACCCACTGCACAGAGACCTAATCACAGCTCCATGCCCTGTGGTTCGCTTGAACATGGATCCAGTCACTGTCCACCCCGGGCTGCAGTGCAGCCCACTGGAAGTCAGGCCCAGGCTGCCCAGGCGTAAGCGCCGAGCTCACCGCACAGGTTAGGGTCCCCTGCGGCAGGACGCCAGGGCCGGGGAAGGTCTCCGCGGCCAGGGCGGCAGTCCGGTCCAGCGGGACACCAGCCAGCGGCCTGCGAGTCCCGGACACCTCCAGCAGCGCCTGCAGTGCCCCACGGCGGCCGGGATCACGCCCACTTTGAGGTTAGCCCCCCGCTTAAGCGCACCCCCTCGCCCCTCGCGCCGCCCTGCCTGGCTGCCCGCCTGCGCCGACGGTGGCGGCCTGGCCTGCCTCACCTGCTGCTGTCCGCGGGCATGACCCGCGGGGCCGGGGCCGGGAGCGCGCCCGCGATAGGCCGCCCCGTTGACAGTGACGCTGCCCCTGGAGTTGGAGAGGCTCATGGTGCCGGGCGCAGCATCGCCGTGCTCTGGCGGTGGGCACGAAGGTCTCGGTCTTGGAGTCGCCTCGTCGCCGCGGTGCGCTGCAGTGTGCCTGCGGTGCGGGTCGGGTCGCCAGCCCCGCCGCTCGCCGCTACTGCCCTACCGCCGCGCCGCACGCCCCCTGTCCGCCCCCTCCCCTCGCCTCCCCCTCCTCACCCCCGTCCCGTGGCCGCCGCGGCCGCCCCGTCCCGGTCAGCTGGCTCGGCTTGGCTCTTCGGGCTCGCCTCGCGAATCTGGTCCCGACTCGACTCGCGATGTTCGCGATCGCGTTTGTGAGACTCACACACCCACTCGCGGCCGCGGCGCACCGCGGCGGCCCCCTGTCCCAGAGGCCCCCTTTTCGCCCCGGGCCTAGCCTGCAGACTGACGCCGAGGGTTGTTTTCGTCGCTCTATCCCTCTCGCACCTGCACTGTATGCCAATGGAGTGGGAGAGGGACACGGCGACGAAAACGACTCTCGGGATCAGTCTGCTGGGCCGCCTAGGCCTAGACAAGGGCCTCGCCAGGACACCGGTGCCAGGCAGCCCGGCAGCCCGTTGGCCCGCGCAGCTTGCAGCGGACCGATCCCGCGGATCGTTTCCGTCGCTCTGTCTCTCTCGCACTCTTGGGGCGTCCCGTGCGGGAGCAAGAGAGAGGAAAGCCTCGGAGGGCGCGGCTGCAGCGGGGTGGCGCACCCGGTGCAGGGCCCTGCAGGGCGGTGCAGGCAGGGGTGCAGCTGCGACCTGGGGGGGGGGGGGGGCGTCGCGGTGAAAGCCCGGCCTAGCCCGGGCCGGCGTACGCCCACTCCACTAGAATCCTTCACACCAGAATACAGTAGATTCGGGAACTTTAGCGAAGGCCCACTTTTTCCTGACCGCAACCATAACGAAGCGACCTGGCACCTCGGCCAATCGCATCACTCCTCTTCCGCCTACGGATTCCGAGTCGTCTTTGGAGCTCTGTCTCTCTCGCACCAGCGCGGGTGGCCTCGTGAGTGCGAGAGTGACAGAGCGAGGAAACGGACTCTCGGAATCGGTCCCTGCCCAGATCTTAAGTTAGAGCAGTCGTGGAAATGAATGGAAACTGGACCCGCAAAGATGGACCCATGGGCAACCCAGGAGGTGGCTTAGATTTCGAAAAGTTACAAGCGACGCTTCGCGCCATCTTACGACAGTCCATTTAGAGAAGTACACGAGGGGTTTGAAAAAACAAAAATTTTCAAACTTCGAAGACCGAGGATATAAAACTTCAAGTTACGCTCACAGCAAATGGGTTGACTTTGTCACGGACGGCGTGCGATTGTAACTGGATCGAGAACGGAATGAATGAATGAATGAATGAATGAATGCCGCGGGTGACAGCAAAGCGTCTGGCCGTTGACGCGAGGACGCGCTGACCAAGCTGGACGCTTGGGGTAGCGTCCCCGTCGCACAACCATCTCACCTTCTTCAAGAGTGCCGTCAAATTTCCTGCCCACAGTCGCCCCATACTCGTTCGGATCTGCGCTTGTTGCAGTGGATTTCTCAGTACGCCGTTCATTCAAACTGATTCAATCGCCTCTCGCACGCCGGCCGGGTGGGGTCCGGTGTTGTGTTTTGAAGCGGAAGCAAACACTGCAGCGCGGAGGCGCGGGCGGCTCGCCATCGCTCCGCGTGGTTCCGGTCTACTTCCGGTGCCTCCGCTCAAAAGACCGCCAAAACAAGAACCGTCCGCCCGTGCGTCCGCCGCGACAAGTAGTCCACCACGCCTCGGTCTCTCCTCTCCGTTTTATATAAAAAAGAAGACGCGAGGAACTTCGGCCGTCGACGGGACTTCGGCAATGTAGTGAGACACACTCTTCTTGCTTGACTTCATTGACTCATATCATAGTGAATGTGGGAAATAAAAATATTTGCTGTCTCGTTTGTATGCTGTAAAATGTGCAGGTCTGTATTTTGCTCTTCTCCTTACTGAAACTTCGAAAGGCTTTTCGTAAGTACTCGAAGAGTGGAACATTACCGGCAAGCAGTAGCAAGCAGCACCCGCCACGATTCAAAGTCTCCCGCTCCGCTCCACCTCTCCACTTCCGGTCTCCATCTCCGCCACTAGAATGTCTGCTCGCAGCCAAGAACACAAACAGGCAAGATGGCGCTCTTCCACGGGTTGTGATCGACGGCTGAAAAGTAAATATTGTCATTTTTGCGTCGCTGTCAGTCCGCTGGCGAGTCGTCGAGCAGACCGAGGCGAAACTAGATGCCCAGGATCGCCCACTGAGTCCCGAGTGGCATGGAGAAGGTGCCGGAGCACCCCGCGGTGGAGGACCAGGGCGTGAACGTGAACGTGAGCGAGGACGAGGATGATTCCGAAACTGGTGTGGACAGCCACGAATGGCAGGGGGAGCTCAGCAAATGGACCAATTACATCCACGGCTGGCAGTCGCGGTACGTCGTCCTCAAGGGCGGAACCCTCTCGTACTACAAGTCCAAGAAAGACACGAGCATCGGGTTCAGGGGCTCCATCAGCCTGTTCAAAGCAACCATAAAGGTACTGTTTACTCTGGGACTCTCATCTGTCACAGTCATCTGCTTGGTGCTGTTTACTGTCTCAGTTTGCTCATTGCTTGGTTTCTAAGTTCATTGCGGTTTTATTTGCAGCCCCATGAATTTGATGAAAGCCGCTTTGATGTGTCGGTGAATGACAGCGTGTGGTATTTGCGAGCCGCCTCCCCTGAAGAAAAGGCTCGTTGGGTTGACATTTTAGAGACCTACAAGGTACCTTTTGATAGCATCTTTTTAATAATTCTTCATTTTGATTCTTTCACTGCATCAAATTACCCTTGCTATCTCTGTGTATTTCAGGCCGAGTCTGGGTATGGCAGCGAAAACAGCTTGAAACGACATGGAAGCGCTGTGTCGCTTGCATCAAATACTCTCTCCACAGCTTCTACCAGTAGCTTCAAGAAAGCAAGAGGTATGAGTTTTGGCAGACACTGCAAAGATAAGATTTTTGGAAGACATTATTATTTATTGTTTCTCATTTTATTTGATTTCAGGTCTCAAAGAAAAGCTTTTGGAGTTGGGAACTTTCCGGGACATACTGTGTGGACAGATTGATACATTGCAGAGCTATTTTGATGAATGTGCTCACAATACCAGCACGACTGATGGAGGTGGGAACTGCATATTATGTACTAGTAGTTTACTTTTATTTGCACCTGTCTTCTATTGCTCAAAATTCAAAATTATTTTTTCAGGAAATCCCAATCCAACAGCTAGTCATTCCAAAGCCATTGATTTCAAAGGTGAAGCAATGACTTTCAAAGCAACAACTACAGGGGTCCTAACTACTCTTGAACATTGCTTGGAGATGGTTCGTCAGAGTGAAGACGTATGGCGGAAACGTTTAGAAAGAGAATTAGAACGCCGGCGCCGTCTTGAGGAAAATATTCGTCTTCTTCGATGTCATGGACCGAGGTCCTCTGTGCATGCTGGACCAGACTGTGAGGTAATAAAGAAAATTTTGCTGGTAAACATTGCATTTCTGTGTGACAACCGATGTGGAAGTTAATCACAGATGGGAAAATGGAACTTTGGTTCTCTATTCCATAACTTGGTTCAGGTAAAAGAATGCAGCCAGAATGGCCGTTGTGTTGCATGGCCCCTGCTGTGTGAGGGCGAGGGCTTTGACACCGTCTGTTATCACTAGTTACGGCCGCGTAGGCCCCCGGGTGCCTCTGGCTGCCCTGCTGCCGCCGCTGCCACTGCCACTGCCGCCTTGTCGCCGGACCGACCCGGGCCCGGCCCGGCCCGGCGCTGTTGATAGGACAACAGAGGCAGCCAGGCTGGTGCAGCAAGACTGATGCTGCCTAGATAACCAAGCCCTCCCCTCCCTCCAACCTGCTCCCCTTTTACTTTGACCGCACTCTCTCAGGAAGATAAAGCCCAAGTTTGTACGTACTGACTGCTGATTTTGACAAAAGCCTCAGATTTATAAGATACTGCTTCAGACTCCAAACAGTGTCGTTTCCTGGCAACTGTCCCAGAAGCCTCTGAGGTCCAAAGTTAGAAAATAAAAGCAAATTTCAGGAAAAAGTTATTTGTTTCATCTTGGTTTTAAATGGTTTGTTATTGTTTTGATTCTGTAGGAGGGGCCGCACAGCACAATGAATGAAGATGAATTTTACGATGCCATGGAGACAGGACTGGACAAAATGGAAGAGGAGGTGGAATACAGGCATCGTTTGAAGAAGCAGCACAGTGTATTAGCAGCTGGCACCGGCACCGGAAATAATTCAATATCTTCTGCTCATCATGGACATCACATGTGGCCTGAGGTTGGTGTTTTATAATTTTCATGCAGCTTTAGTTTTTCCTACACTTTTTCTCTCTATAATGTAATCTGTAGTGTCAATTGAGTGTGACCCTTTAAGCACCTGTCACTGGTTTTCAGATTGAGCGAGTCACCATGGAACAGATACACTATGCTAGACTCAGTGTGGAGGATTCTGTAGGTGTGTGGCAACTGTTTGCTGAGGAAGGGGAAATGAAAATGTACCGTCGAGAAGAGGAAGTCAATGGCATGGTTATAGATCCCCTGAAAGCCTGCCATGTTGTGAAAGGTGTGACTGGCCATGAAGTTTGTGAATACTTTTTCAATCCTCAGTATAGGCTGGAGTGGGAAGGTTAGTAATCTGTTGTCCCGTCTGCACAACTGTCACTTAATTAATGTTGTGTCTAATTTTATTGAGGTTCTATTTGCTTTATTATTTTCAGCTACTGTTGAAACAACGACGGTATTGGAAAAAATAGCAGACGACACCCTCCTATTCCTTCAAGTGCATAAACGAATCTGGCCTGCAAGCCAAAGGGATGCCTTATTCTGGTCTCATATGCGACATGTTCCAGATGACAAGGATCAGGATGGTCCTGACATTTGGGTTGTCTGTAATAATTCAGTTGACATTCCTGATCTACCGGTATGTTGTTGAGATGATTGTTTTGAAGTAATAATATTTGTAGAAACAAGGGTTTGTCTTGATTGTTAAATTCTCTATGCTCCTCTCAGGCTAATACTGGCAAATGTGTTCGGTTGTACCTTACTGTGTGCCTCATGTGTCAAACATTTGTTGATCCACCAAAAGATGGTGCAAAGGTTACTCGCAATGATCTGACCTGCAAGATCACGTATTGTTCTGTCGGTATGTATCACTATTTTCTTACCTGTCTCTTGATTTTCTTCTTTTATTCAGAGATTTACATATATGCGTCTCCTATTTTCTAGTTAACCCTGGAGGTTGGGCCCCACCAGCAGTACTTCGAGCTGTGTACAAGCGAGAATACCCCAAATTTTTGAAGCGGTTCACAAATTATGTCATTGATCAGTGCCAAGATAAACCTATCCTCTTTTAAATTTGAAGTAAACTGTATAATATATCCATGCCTAGTGAAGCTGTAAAATGTGCGCTTTGATGATGGTTTTATTATTGTGCACTTATAAAATATCTCATTTTTATTTTGATGTGGTGCTTATGCGCTATGTGAAGGTAATAAAAGTCACTTGGTCATGCCATTTACAACACCTGAGCTGACCAGTTACAAATGACTTTTGTGGAATAGTGATTGCTTTGTCATTTTTGACTAGCATTGTGCCATAACAAACACTTAATTAATATCATTGAAGTTAGTTAGGTCCAAATCAGCTATGTGCTTCTCTTTGTGTTGGCTTTTAGATTAATTAAGTTAGGATCAGAAGCTTTATCTTTATGAAGTTATGACTTTCTCTTGAGATGTTGAATTTTATACCAACCCATTTTTATTTTTGAGTGAATTGCATTATGCTTTGGCTTTTCTCTGTTGGATGCAGTGGTTAATATTTTATGTCTTGAGATTGAGCATTGTTGTTGTACTGACAAGTTACCTTTTGTCTTTGTCCAAATTATGTTGCACTTAATTTCATACTCCAGCAATTTTTAACTTAAATTAAACTTTTGTTCACTATTTAACTTGTATCAAACGCATAATTTTCATTTAAATGAATTCTTATTTTATGAGGATCTTTACAATTGTAGCTACTTTTACTGATCTGATACTTGTTTTGAAATACTTGCGGGGCGGTCATAATTCTCATCTTACTTCACTATGGGTAACAGCAATGACTGTGATAAAACATTCTTGTTGTGTGATTCTTTTTTTAAAAACTAAAATAACAATTTACATTTACTTAACATACCCTTCCCTCTTTGTCTCTAAGGATTGTTGAACATGGAAGCCTGTGTTAATGAAACATTTTCTGATTGATGATATGTATAATGTGTGAATATTTTGACTTAAAGTAGTGAACAATGTTTGATTTTAGTTTTGTGAAGACGGGATCAATATTGAACATCCCGACTCTAATAGACTTGTAGCTTTGTTTGTTTTGTTGGAAAATTTTCCGTGTCCCTTGGGTTGATATCATTTTTGGTGCTATTTTCCTCAATTTAGGGCTCAAAGTCTGAGCGGGAACTGTGAGACTGCCCAATGCTAGATATTTGTTTTCAAGTCACTCTTTTTTGATTTGGAGCAAGTGCTGGCTAGAAGCCTGGGGGTATGAATTTTCTTTTTCTCCTTTCAAAATTTTTAAGACTTACAAGCTATTCATCATAATGTTCTGAAAGTAGTAACACTCAGATATTTCCTGTTGAACCCAGTTTTACTTTTGGGGTGGGTGGGTGGGTGGGGGAGGCTTGAATTAATTGAACTTAGATCTAAATCTGTCCACACAACTTTTTGTGCTGATAAACTGCCTTTGCCTGTGTATCATTGTTGTTGCTTCATGTGTAACATTAAACCTTTTACAATATTTCAAGTGGTATTCTCTGCTCTCAAGCCACAATAGTTTAAAATACTCTAATGTTTGACTGCAAGCATCACTATGCTTTATATATGTATGTATCTACACTGTGCAAACATTCCATGGTGTTTTATTTTTATTTAATCCTTTGAGAATGTAATTTCCCTTATGAGCCAAAGAGCCAAGATTTCTGTGTATTGTATAGCCCTTGCACTCAGTCTTTCTGATAAATACAAATGACTCGATGGTTTTCCTTTTGGCATTTTAAAGTTGGCTGTTGACTCCATCAAAGTAAAATCACATTGTTAATGTAAATTTTAAGCCTGGGCTTCTGACTTGAATTTTTATTGTAAATTTTGTAAATTTTCTTCTCTTTGTGAAGATTTGAAATGATGTATCTACGTCTTTATTTTCATTTAGTAAAAATATGTTGCTGTAACTTACAATTTGTACTTCAGAGTCACACTTTGCTTTCCAACTGACTGTTTTCATTACTCTTGTTAGATTTAAACTGATGTTGTGTTTTCCTTTTGTTTTTGAAAATGTGAGTACTAACAAGCATTGTTTTCTTGTTACCTTTGCTCATTTTTCTTGATCTATAAGTCCTTCTTACAGATCTCATCTTATGAGCATCTCCAATATTTGGCACTTCATTACAGATTGTACTGCTTTTTAGAAACTGTTGAGTGTTTCTATTATAAATATTGAATATTATATCTATAAGAGCTCACAAGCCCTGGTATACATGCATATGCATACTTGCCTGTATATTAGGGCTTGTATCACATTGTATTTAAGGTTACTTCACACAATTTGCTAACAATGGTACCTACTGTGGCATTTCTTATTGGGTTTCATTCTTATTTGAGTTTTCATTAAACATTCATTGCTGCTTTCAATACTCTCACAAATATCTTTGCTAGTCGCGGGAATAGTTCGCCGATTTTTTTTTTTTATTTGCTTAAGATGATGATACAAAACTATGATAAATGTGGCTTTTTGCACCTAGTGTGCGTTGGGGCTTCTGTATCATGGGTCACACTATGTGATGATAATCATTAATGATAATTGGATAATTGGGAATTTTTCGTCTGTGAGGCCTTGGCGCAGTGTCTGCTTCGACCTCAACCATTCGAGCGTCTGGCAAACGTCATTACCAACTTTTGTGATAAGAAAAATATTGAAAGTAACAGTGTGTGTAGATCTCTGGAGATGCCTATCATATTCTTTGCTTTGCCTTTGTGTTGTTACTGTTGTTGTTGAAAATCTGAACAGGGTTCTGTATTCTTGTAAAAATCATATGTATATTGTACAGCAATTTATTATCATTATTATTATTTTATTTGGTTACCTGTGTTGCAGTGCATGGGCAATGAATACATCTATATATATATCTATACCCACCAGTCGTTTATTTGACCAATCACTGACCCATTTCCTGCTATGGGGGCCGCCTGCTCGCTATCTGACTGGGGAATGACCTGTGACCGTCTAGCAGCCCCGCCACCCCCGCCGCTGTGCGTGGTCTACGTAGTAGGTACACCTGCCCTTCTTATTGTACACGCGGCTTGCTCGAGGCAGATGCAGCAATCAGGGTCGGCCTGTCGGGCTGGCGGCCTGCAGTTCCATTACGCTGCACGCGGGGTACGCGGGACACAGCTGCGCTCCGCCAGCCCTGCCTGCCTGCCTGGACTGGCCGAGCTGGATTGGCCTCCCCGCCCGAGCAGCCGGTCCTGCACGGACTACCCGCCGTTTTCGGGCCCATTGTCGTTTGTCGTGCGAGACATGAGCGGGTAGTGACGTCATCGAGGCCCTGCCCGCCGTCCCCGCACTGGTCTCGTGTTTTGGGTACTTTGGCCCCTCCGCTCCGGAGCCGGCGCGGCGCGCCCTACGCCGCCAGGGAAGTGGTTCTCGCTGGTCGGGCGGTGCGAGTGTGCGGTGCGTCTGGTCTGCATTACCCGGACAGTCGCCAGTCACCGACCCCGGACGCAACGCCTGGATGGAGGCTGTGTTCGGCCCGGGCGCCAAGCGCTGCAAGCTCTCCATCGAGGAGGCCGGCGTGCGGACCCAGAAGGCCCAGGAGCTCGGCGGTCACGGCCGCGACGAGGAGTCCGTCAACATGACGGCGTGCCCCGGGCGCGTCCTGCTGCAGCACGCTGGTGCCATCGCAGGTGAGGCCAAGAGTCGCTTTCGTCGCGCTGTCTCTCTCGCACTCGCAGGACGTGCCGTCTAGGTGCGAGAGAGACAAAGGCCTTCTTGTTCTCCGCAGCCGCCAACGCGGGCACCATGGTGGGGCTGGCCTTGGGGTGGAGCGCGGCCGCCCTGGAGGTGCTGCACGGCGCGCAGGGCTTCCCCGTCACGCTGGAGCAGTGGTCCTGGGTGTCCTCGCTCATGCCCATCGGGGCCGCCGTCGGCGCCATGCCCGCCGGCAGGCTGGTGCAGTCCCTGGGCAGGAAGGCCGTCATCCTGGGCCTGGGGCCCGTCACCCTGGCCGCCTGGCTGCTGCACCTCTGGGCCTCGTCGGTAAGCGAAGCGAGGGCGCCGTCGAGGAATCCGTCGTGCAAGGGCGGATCCAGAGGGGGGGCAAAGGACATTCCCCCTTGTGCCCTAGGCACCCCTCCACTGCAAGTCCGCTGTCCGCCTGTAGGTGTGGATGCTGTACGCGGGCAGGCTGCTGCTGGGCGCCGCCGTCGGGGCCGCCATCGTGGCCGCCCCCATCTTCGTGGCCGAGATGGCGCAGCCCGCCATCCGCGGCGCCCTCAGCACCTACTTCCAGATCCTGCTGTGCGTCGGCATCCTGGCCGTGTACGCCTGCGGCAAGTTTGTGAGTAGGGCCCACTGGTAACGAATTTGAACCCGACTTGTTCCTTGATTCACCTTCGCTTGATTTGCATCGTGCAGCTGCCGATATGGTGGCTGAACGTGTGCTGCCTTTCCACCTCCGTGCTGCACGTGCTGGGCTTCGCCTGGTTCCCGGACACGCCGCGCTGGTACCTGCTGCGCGGCCGCCCCGAGGACGCCAGGAAGGCCATGCTCTTCTACCGCGGCCCGCACTACGACGTGGACGCCGAGCTCCAGCAGGTCCGTGAGGGCATCAAAGCCTCGGCCAGGCCGGCCAAAACGCCCAACGGCCGGCCCCGCTGGGATTCGAACCTCAACCACCCGTCGTCCGGGTCGGAGAGCGAGCCGCTCCTCGGCCTGAAGGGCGAGAGCCCGGCCCGGGACGGTTGGCGGGCCCTGGCCTCCCCCATCGCCAGGAAGACGATGGGCATCTGCCTCGTACTCGTCGTGCTGCAGCAGATCACCGGCGTCAACGCCATCACCTTCTACACCACGCAGTTGTTCCAGGTGAGTGGGGGGAGGGGGTAAGGGGGACTCGCTGGCTCTTGCTAATCTTGTTGTTGCGCAGGGGGTCGGCGGCTTGGACGCCTACTCGGCCAGCATCGTGGTGGCGAGCGTGGAGGTGGTGGCCACGCTCGTGTCCATGTACCTGGTGGACCGCGTCGGCCGGCGCGTGCTGCTGCTCGTCACGGGGGCCTTCATGGCGGCCTGCACGGGGCTGCTGGGGCTCTTCTTCTACCTGCAGGAGGGCCTGCACCGCGACATGGCCGCCGTCTCCTGGACGCCGGTGATCCTCGTCAGCGTCTACATGTTCATGTTCGCCTGCGGCTGGGGCCCCGTCACGTGGGTGTTCGTCGGCGAGGTGTTCCCGGACAACGTCAAGGGCCTGGCCACGGGGCTGTCCAGCACCACGGTGTGGCTCTTCGCCTTCCTCGTCACCAAGTTCTACCCCGGCCTGGCCCTCGCGCTGGGCAACTTCGCCTGCTACTGGGCCTTCTTCGCGCTCTGCGTGGCCGCCTGCCTCTTCGTCGCCCTGGTCATGCCGGAGACCAAGGGCAAGTCCTTGGACGAAATCCAGGCACTTCTCTGACCGTCTGCCGTTCTGTTTGTTGTTATTCAAGTTATCTGTGATTAAAATGCAAGCCGTCCCGCCGAAACTTTTGCAATCTACTTTCTCGACAGCATTTCCATGGCCTACAAAAATTCGCGCCTCTCGAGCTTGGGAAGCGGACACATGTTTTGTAACAACACCAACCTACACGAAAGAACAGTATCAATGTAAGGTCGACGATGGCCACAATTTCGACGTTCCTCTCCAAGTTTTCAACAAAAATTCTAACAAAAAAGATTATTTCAACTCATGCGCCTGAAAAACAGTGATAGAATAAACATTTGCTTGGCCTCGTTTTCGCCGTCGTTGTGACCAGACTGGACCGATGTGTTGTCGGGCAACTTGGCAACGCCGCAAAGTCCGGGTTACATTCGCGTCCGCAACGACGCGAGAGCGCAGCACCGTCGCCCCCAGATAGCGTGCGACGGAGCACCGCCATTTCAAAAGGTGGCTGTTTCTTCGTTATTAATGTACTTTCGTTAGATTCTATACTATGTTTGTCTGTGACTTATCTCTACGGAGCTAGGTCCTGACCCAATGAGCGTGATTTTAGCAATTCTAATTTGTAAATTAATATTTAGCCACTTTTCCCTCCTCCCGTGTCAGCGCTTTGGGGCAACGCCACACGCCACGGGGCATGGCGCGGACCGACAACATGCCGACTAGGGTGGTCTGGACGTTCTTTCTCATCTTGCCATTAGAAAGGCACTGATACAAGACAGCGTTTTCTACACCCAGCGCATTTATTTTGAAGTCACACCCATTTATTCACTTAAAGCGCAATATACGAATAAAAGCACAAATCTGGCCAAACAGGAATCCAATTGAAACCGCTGCTCGTCGCCGCTATGTTTAGTTCCAGTCAGCACCAGAGTCTCTGACTTGTTGCGACGCGAATCAGTGGGCGCGGGTAACGGCTCTGCTTTGCTTTGCCTAACCCTCGCTAACAATGTAAACAGCGCACCGTGACGGGAAAGGTGGCTGGGAAAAGCTAAGGGTCCCTCGTTTTTTTTATCCCCCGGGTTCCCGGTTGTTCGGTTTTGTTTTGTACCGTGGTCGCTGTTACCGTCCCAGCTAAAAAGTGTTTTCTACTACCCCTACAATGGTTTATCGAGGTTGGAAGGCGTATATTTATTGACAGGTGATTTGAATGTTATTTAGCAGCAACCTAGTCGTTTGGATCGGAGTGCGCCTCACGATTCACGAGCGCTTCCATCGGTTTCGGATCAGCAGCTCCAAATAATTTTAAGGAGCTGCATTGATCCATATATCACTGCTAAAACAAAGAAAAAATGAAAGGAAAAAAACACAAAGAAACAGTTACATTTTAAAACCACATAACATATCATTCGTATTTCTTTGCTTTAGTCATGCTAGATGCTTCAACTTGTTGGCTCGAAATCAAGCAGCACAAACTACACGCTTCCTATTTTCTACTGGAGCAAGATACCTTGTTTAACTTCAGCAGATGGGAATGTGCATATCGCTTTTATATCCAGTGAGATGACCATGGAGTGAAGTATTTTCTCACGAAGTGTCCCTCATCTTTAAAAAGTATTTTCTCACAAAGTGCCCCTCATCTTTAAAAAAGAATGTTCCTCATGTAACCCCAGATTCGTTGTGTCCTTTTTAATACTTTAAATCTCGGTGTGGCATGAGTTCGTTGTTTTGTTCACCTTGTGGTTTACTATACCAGGGTAGTTTCTGAATACTTGGTAGTGTGGTGTTGGATTTATCTTTAGTCTTTGAGGTACATCTAATGCCTGTGTGGCAGTTAAACTTCTTTATTGTTGAACTACTCTATCAGTATTTAAGTGTTGTTAATGGTAAGTAACTATTGCTTATATTTAAAATCTAGAAAGAACACAGCTCTTCTTTGGCTCTTTTCTAGTGGTAGCAGGATTAAGGATACTGGTTGGTAAGTGGATCTGTGTACATGAATTGTTGTCGAACAAGAAATGTACTGTGGGTTATCTACAAGGCTTACTAAAATATAGGTTTCCAAAGTGATAATTAGGCTCAGATTTGAAGAGGATCTGACAAGAAGATTCTGTATTAATCTCTAAGTAGGCTTGTCTCAGCTGGATGATAAGTTAAATACCCAATGGAAATTGACTTCTGTGTTTCCTTCGTTCTTCAAAACCTAATGTATCTTGTTCAACATATTATTTTTTGTCAATAAAAGTATTGATGAAGAAAGTAAGAGCATGGTTGGGCTTAAATGCCAATGAACGGTAAGACCTTAAACTCAAAGATTTTTTTCTAAAAGCTTAAACAGCAGGAATTAAAATTGAGAGCCGTTTTAGCATTTTTATTTCTTGATGCAGACTGTTATGGTGACTGTATTGTACGAGTTCTTTAAGCCTTAATCATGGTCATCTCAAATTCTTACATATTTGCCTTTCTTGTTTCAATTACAATTATTAATTAATGTAAATCTTAACTGCTTTTTAATTTACCTCGTGAAGCAACTTGTTTTATGTTGGTTTTTTAAAATTTATATCTTAATAAGTATTCAAGTTGTGGGTTGTTCCTCTGGCAATGTAAAATATAGATCTAAGTTATGCTGAAGTGAAGAAGTTGATCTGAACTTTCCTTTCTTGATTTGTTTGTTTGCAGTGTGATTGAGAGAGTTCACTTCATCTGGATCACCATGAGTCTTCACTAGTGTATTCATCTCGCATACCTTATCAAAATGGAGGGATATTTCAATGTGTCCGGTTCAAACAATGCTTTTGATGATTTTGATATTGAGGGAAAGAAATCATTTGACATGGTTGAAAAGAAAAACACGAATTTTAATCACAAAGTACGACCTATGCAGCTTATTGTTGAATCCAAGCAGAATTTTCATCTAGCATTTTGTAATATTGCACCAATTTTTTTTTCTTGACTGATTTCAGCCTAAGGGTGATTTAAATGACAAGGAGCGCCTTCTGAATATAAAAGTGGATCTTGACAATGGTGCTATTGGCTATGTATTCACTGTGGTTGGCACAGGGTATAATGCCCAGTGGAAGTGCCATGTGTGTGACATGGTGTTCATGGGAATCAAGAATTTGTTGTTCCATGAAAGAAGCATGAACCATTCATCACTCATGCAGTCTTCTAAACATCATGCCACTCAGTTCTTAAAAGTGGAGATGAAAGGTCAATATATGGGCGTAGAGAAAAGTTTATATTTTTAAAATGATGATTTCAACAGCCGTAAACATTACCCTATTTTTTCTCCAATGCAGAAGGAGAACCAGCTCCTCCTGGGGTGGATGAAGATGAGGAACCAGAGCCTCCGCCACCGACCAACATCCAGCCCATGCTGGATGATTTCAAATCCACACCTTTGATTGGTCTTGAGTATGTTGTTGAACTAAGTGATGCCTATGAAAAGGAATCCACCTATGTTTGCATGCTGTGTGACAAAAGAGGGGACCCTAGGACTGTAATGGCACATTTAGTGAGCTACATGCATCGCCTTAAGTATTTGGTGAGAGGATTATTGTGTGATCGTGAAGTGGAATTTTTGATGCTCTGTACGGCAGTTAAATTTTATGGGCCTCTTTTCACCTTCAGGAACGGCACTTTCCAATCACATATAATGCCATCAATTCTTTGCCAAAAACTATGGGTGCAAGGAAAGGTCTGTCTGAAATTGTTCTTCGAATTTCTACTGAAATGGAAGAAAAGTTGGGAAGACTGCGTCCTATTGCAACAGATGCAAGACACTTTGATGACAATCGGTTCAACTTGATGTGCACCATCAACAAGAGCAAACATTTCATGTAAGTATAACAAAAAAAGCCCATTCCAATGGGCATTGGCTGTAGTGCCCTGATTTCTGTTCTTATCAAACATTTTTGGTTCTAATGTCTTAATTTTTTTAATTTTCAGTGAAACTCCTGATAATACATTTGTGCACCTTGTGGACCGTGAGCTTTTGACAGCTGCTGCTGCCACCAAGATCGTTATCAGTAAATAGCAATGTTCTTTTTATCTAATATTAATTTCATTTGTTTAGCTGTTCCATGTACAGAAATAAGAAAGGATTTTTGTCTTGTGTTACCTTTAGAAATACCTCCAGAGATTCAATCTGCAAAAGCCGCCGAAAAGCCGAAGCAACAGCCACAGAAAGGTCCTCAAAAAGGTCAAGGAAATGGCCCTCAGAAAGGTCCAGAAACGGGCCCTCAGAAAAGTCCAGAAAAAGGTCCTGAGAAAGGTCCAGAGAAAGGGCCAGAAAAAGACAAGAAAGAGGAGGATGATGAAATTGAGTTTCAAGGGTAGGCAGATCACATGCACAGTTTTCACTAAATATGGTTTCCCCTTGAGGCATTTTAATTTCCGCATCCAACAAATTTCAGGGCGTTTATCAAAGGTACACGTGTTCCCTTAACTCGTCAACTTCGTGTTCGTAAATTATCGACAGAGGCAGAAGATAAAAATACTGCAGCTGGAAGCAAACCTGATGTGAAAGATGGTAAGGAGTAAATTAATTGTTTGTTTGTTTTCAAGACAAAAACTTTGTGAAATGTTGTGGTTTTTGAATTTTTTTGTTATGTATAAATATTGTTGATATCAAGCCAAGTCATTTGAATATCCGACTCTTTCTTCATCAGTGGCAGGAATTAAGAAAGAAGATGATGCTAGATCAATGTGCTCGCTCTCATCCATATCAAGTGCAAGTTCAAGTCTCAGCCCAAAAGACTCTCGGTCTAGGAGAAGAAGTTCTTTATCTCGTTCAAGATCGCGATCAAGGTCCGGTTCCCGCGCACGACGTAGAAGACGCTCAAGATCTAGATCTCGCTCTAAGGGGAGATACAGGCGCTCAAGGTCAAGGTAGGTCTAAAATATTACCTATTGAGTGTTGGCATTTTCTTTACCTTTTTCTCATTGAACTTAAGCTTTTTTTCAATTTATTAGGTCCCTGTCGAGAGGTAGGCGCTCGCGGTCGCCTTATGGAAGGCGTCGAGCTAGAAGTCCTCGTAACAACTACAAAAGAGAGGATGACAAAAAGCGCAGTAAAGATAGGCAAGTTGTCTGACAGTGTGATGGGTGTCACTGACTGTCTTGTAGTAATGTGTCCTTGAACCTCAGTTTCATTACATGTACCCCATCTCTTACCACTATTTGTTCCTCTCAGGGTGGAAGATGACCTGCAGCAAGAGAAAGTCAGGTGGGAGAAGTTCCGTGAGGAAGTAGCTATTGTTGAAAAGGAGATGCTTGAGATCCTCTCTCAGCATGAAAAGAATCCGGAGAAACATCCCAAGTACCCGGAGGAATGGAAACTGTTCTGGAACAAGCGCTACAAGGTAAAGTGGCCTAGTTTCCAGGAGGGGTTTGAGGCTTGTGGTGCAGCAGCCTTGACACCTTGCTGAACCGCCTTGTTGTTGCAGGAGCTGCAGGTGCTCGGCAAGGACCCGAACAAGCACGACTTCAAGCCCGAGTGGATCGAGTTCTGGAACCGGCGCATGCGGGAGCTCCACGAGATGGACTTTACGAAGCGGCGCGAAGAGCTGCGCGAGAAGCTGGGGCTGCCGGCCGACGAGGCCAAGCCGCACTTCAACCGCCGCAAGAAGTTCATCCGCGACGGCCCGGACGGCCCCACGCCGGGGAAGGCCCGCTCGCGCTCGCCCAGCCCCTGGGAAGAGGGCCATGCGGGCCACGGCGGCCACGCTCAGGGCGCGGGCCAGGGCTTCGGCCACCCGCGGGACCGCGAGCGCGAGCGTGAGCTGAGGAACCGCGACCGCGAGCGCGAGCTGGACCGCGACTTCCCCTACCGCGGCGGCGTGCCGCCACCACGCCAGGACTGGCGCGAGCGGCCCACCTCCATCAACGTGCTGCGCATCCTCACGGCGCTGGAGCAGCAGCTGGGCTCGCTGGGGCCGCGCGTCAACGGCGTGCTGTCCGAGGCCATCGCCCTGGAGAAGCAGGCGCACGGCAACTCGGACGCGCTGCTCCGCGACACGAACGTGGTGGTGCTCTTCGAGACCGTCAA
Organism: Thrips palmi; assembly: GCF_012932325.1. NCBI lineage: Eukaryota > Metazoa > Arthropoda > Insecta > Thysanoptera > Thripidae > Thrips > Thrips palmi. The sequence continues at coordinate 5,354,502 of NW_023144629.1, read as the reverse complement.
GGAGAAGTTCAAGGGGCAGCTGCTGGCCGGCATCGTGGAGCGCAACATGGTGGCCGCCACGCGCAACGCCATCAACGCCGTGTCCGACCTGCTGTACTACGCGCCCTCCCTCCTGGAGAACATCCCCAGGCTGACCCCGCCCAAGGTGGAGCCCACCGTGATCCACGTGCCCACGCCCGCCGTGCCGACCGTGGCGCCCAAGCTCCCCGTGGCCCCCAAGCCCGCCGTCGCCAAGGTGTCCCCCGCCCCCGACCCCGTGACCGTCCCCGGCGTGGGCGACGTGGACAGGATGGCCATCGCCAAGGAGATCGCCACCGCGCTGGTCATGCAGGGCAAGACGGACGTGTCCCAGGAGGAGCTGGAGCAGCTGGTGAACGCCGTGGTGGGCATGGCCCAGGCCAAGGCCCAGGAGGCCGCCCCCGCCCCCGCAGCGGCCCTGGCCCCCGCCCCCGCCCCCGCGGCCCCCGCCCCCGTCGCGCCTGTCGCGGCCGCAGCCCCACTGCCGGCCCCCGCGGCCCCGCTGGCGGCAGCCCCTGCCCCTGTGAGTGTGCCGGCGCCGCGCGAGGCCCCCGTCGTGGCCGCGAAGCAGGTGGGTACGGTTGGCTGCCGGCCTCCTGTCTGGTCAGTGGCGAGTGTTTGTCACGCTCTGTGACAAACTCTGCTCTGTCGGTGGAGGTTGGTCCAGTCATTTTATCGTTTCCCTGCTTCGCAAGGGAGTTGGTCATTAACGGGTGCTCTGTTATCTTTCGATTTAAATCAAATTTCCTCATTGATAATTTGGTTTTCTTTTATCTATTGCAGCAAGTTCCTGAGATAACTGGCCTGCAGCTGCTGATGTCCGCTTATAATGCAGATGAATCGAAAAACACAACTGTAGCATCGCAGGAGAAATCTAGTGCATCATCAGCGAAAAAAGTAGACCTTTTCAGTTTAGATAGTTTAGTTCCACAACCGCCTGCTAGGAATAAGTCCCCTAGCAAGTCGGCTGCTGAGACTGCTGCTCAAGCAGTGGATGCTTTTGTTGATGAGTTAACAGAGACGGATCTGAGGCTTCTACTGCAGAGCTTTAAGGATTTACCTTTGGATGAACAGCATGGTTTAATTAGGTATCTTAAAAAGTTGGAAGCAACAGACCCTGTCAGAGTGGAAAAGTTGCGCAAGTATGTTAACTTAGGATCTGCTCCTGCGGCTCCTGCCTCAACAGTAGTACCAGCTGAGAAGCTTCAAGCACTCGCCAAAGTAGGTCAGTCCGGAAGGCTGTCACCATTTTCATCAAGACATCAAAGTCGCAACCCAACCCAGTCGGAACCAAAGAGACCGGCATTGAAATTGGATTCGGATTCAGACGATGACTACAGTTTTGATGATGTGTGCAAGGCTGCTAAGAAGAAAGTTTCTGAACAAGAAGCTGCTGAGGCTGAGAAGCGAAAGATTGTGGAGGAAAGAGAAGAAGAGAAAAGAAGACAAGAACAAGAAATAATGAACAAAAGGATTCAAGAAGAGAAAGCCAAAGCAGAGCAGGCCATTAAAGAGCTGGAAGATAGAGAAAGAGAACAGAGGCGAATAGTGAAAGAAAAGGAAAGGCAAGAACGAGAAATTGCAATGTCCATGGGAGCCGCCAACTGGAATGCCCTCAATTCAAATAATTCAAGTGTACCTGGGCAAAATCCTTCAATACCTCCACCTCCTGTTCCTCCCTCCGTTCCCCCTCCAAACATGCAAAATGTTTTTGGTGCTGGTTTTGGGGATATGTCCATGGGAAATTTCAATGGAGCAAACTCATTTTATCCAGGTACTTTCAACAACCAGTATCAACAAGGGGATGGTTTTGACCAACAAGCTAGATTTTATCCAAACCAACAGAACAATGCCAACATGTACCAACAGGGGGGTCAGTATAATTCTCAGCCAGGATTCCAAGCGTTTGGTAATAACCCCATGTACCCACCTGCATCACAACCAGGGTACAATGGTGGGTATGGCAATCAGTACCATTATTGACGTGATTTACAGATGAGTTGACTTTGAGAAGAGTTATGGGAAAGTGTGATATGGAAAGACTTCTTGGATGGCATGACCCACAGGGAGCACAATTATTTTTTATTTTCATTTTTGCTGCTAAATTGCGTGAGGTCGTTTTAGCAATTTAACATGAAGCCATTATTCATTTCTTAATCTGGATTGGGATATCAGCACAGTGTATAATTATTTTTGAACTTATTTATTGTTTTAAGTTCTGTCATGTATTGAACTGGTATACTGAACTAAAAATATTTTTAGGATGTGTTGTGATGACATGCTCAGAGGTTAAGGTGATGCAAGATTTGGTAGCTAGCGTGAAATACTTGTTTAGTTAAACCAAATGTAGCATGGATTTTATGGCTTTTCAATTGTGTGTTGTTTCAGAACCTCATTTTAATCAATATTCTTTTTCTTTCTGTTGAACTCTTAATTTAACAGGCCCAAATTGGTAGGAATTTTTTTTTGTTCTATTTTTTGCCACTACATGTAACTGCCAAAGTCACATGAATCTCTTTCAACCAAATGAAATTATGATGACAGAATGGTATCCAAATGGCGTTTTCAAGTTTCATGCGTTACTATTTGCTGTTTTTTTTTCACATTCCTTGTAAATATTGTAATTATTAGTTTATAATGATATTAATAAATTTCATTCAATTTCGTGGATTAAATTAGAGTTGAATCACTTCCATGATAAGCAGTGTTTTCTTTCCCTTGAAAGAATTAATTTATGTTTCAACTAGCAATCATATTAGTTGTGACTCATGCTGTTTCTTTTCCAGGAATCATCATCATGGTATACTTGTTCTTTTTTTGATTTGTGATATTTCAGGCTCAGGCTGCATGGTAAGACTACAAGAAGACTAACAGAAGACCCAAAGAAATGTGTCTTTTTATGATGTAACTTTTCACAAAGCTGTGTTCATACTACACTAGAAATGTGAAGCACTGTAATGTTAATCTTAATGACATCAAATAAAGATTGGTTTACTGAACCCCTTTTGTTCATGACTGTTATTAACAATACATAAAAATATAAAAGAAACGCTCAGCTAACTACTATGTCCGTCTGCAAAATTAAGAAAGGTCACATTCGCATTAAAACTTACAAGGAACAAGGAAATTATGAATTTAATGGACTGTCTTGCCGCTCAAAAGTTAATCATTTATTTGAAGGTCTGTTTTTGCCCTTTCATCTGAATGCTTACATAATACAAAGCCACGAAAGAAATCTGTCATTCTAATATGAACACCTGATACTTATTCTGGCATAGAAACGCTTCAGAACCAGTAAACCAGCCAGATGTCTCTCGACACGTGGTGTGGGGGCTATACTCGCTGAGGCAGGCAGCCAGCCGATGAGGAAACGACTCAAAAAGTCATAAGGCGTTTCATTGTGGTGTTGCAGGGACCTGCCTTGGTGCCGGTTGACCCGCCATGCCCCCGTCCCTTGGCTGGCCCCCACCCATCCACCGGGTTGAAGTGAAGGAAGTCATCGATTCGGAGTCCTGAGCTGTCCTCGTTGCCAACAACCACCACCGCCGCTGCGCCGCTCCCGACGCCACGCGCCGATGCAGTCAACTGGTAAGAATTGGAGACAGTTAAGAATCCACTGGGTGAGAGGAAATAGCACAAGGTGGTGTTGGTCAAGCGCCTTGTAGGTAGGCCACCCATCGTGCACCGCCTTCTAAATTCAGCGTCCCCTGTCCCCAGAAGCAATCAGTTGTGGAGATAGGCTTACCAGGTGTTCCTTTTTGTTCTTTACCGTCATTTTTTATTTCAAATTTCGAACAAGAACGGGAAGTGAACGCAACGCCGCAGTGCCCGATGGGCTGCCTACCCCTGAGGCGCTCCAGGGGACTCTGTTCCTGCAGCGATGCTGGAACGCATTTTGCCACTGGCACTTCTGCAAATTACTTCCCGCCTTTGAAGAGAAACCAATATCTGGCCTGTGAAAATAATAACGCTCGTACTCCGGTAAACAGGCCGAAGGCCCATTGTGGGCTGGGGGCAAGTCGAGCCTACCGCGGACTGAGAGTCATTCTCGTCGCTCTGTCTCTCTCGCACTCATGGGGCGTCCCGTGTTGGTGCGAGAGAGACGGAGCGACGAGAGCGACTCTCGGAATCAGGCTGCAGGCAAGCAGTGATTGATCTGTTCTTTGGTTTGTTTGCAGAGGGAGGCAGGACCCCTGGTCGTCCTGGTCATCCAGCCGGTCCCGGTTCTCAGCAGCACGCTGGGCGAGGCCGTCGACGACGCGGCCTCCACCACCACCACCACGAGCGAGATGGAACAAGCTGCACTAGTTGTCGGTCGTTCTTAAAGAAATAAAGGCACATTTCCCGGACTACTTGTTCTCATTTTGACCTCTTCCCTATATCACATTGACAACAAGTTGCCCTGAACAACAAGAGAGAGGCAAAGAAAGACAGGAAATGAAGCTAAACTCATGGAATAGTCAATCCGTCGCACTTTGACGTTGTTGACGCGCGCACACCGCACCGCTGTGTGTAGTGTAGGGGGCAGACTCCGGGCAAACAACCCCACATCCACGTTCGCCACCAAACCGCCCCGAGTTTCGGAAAAGAGGGAAGGATTTGGAGGGGAGGGGGAAGGGTCCCACTTTGAGCTGTGTTCAGTTACATCGCTGGGGGGCTTGAGGACTCGGTATTAGTTGATAGTTGTCGGTCTTGTCAGGGCCCGACCAGGCCAGGGCCGCCAGGCCGGGGCTCAGGGCAAGAGAGTTAAACACAAGCGGGGTGGGAGTGGCACTGGGTCCGAGATAGAGCTGATTGTAGCTCCTCCGTTGGCCTGTTTATCGGAGGACAGCACACTGATTCCGAGGGACGTTTTCGTCGCTCTGGCTCTCTCGCGCTCATGCGGCGTCTCGTACTGGTGCGAGAGAGACAGAGCGGCGGATTTGCAGACAGCGATGCAGAATTTCCCCGAGCCCGGGGCAGTCCGTCCCACTCCACTGCAAGGCCCCGGCCCCGGCAAAGCGCGCCGTGCGGTGCGGGACTGCCCTGGACCGCCGCCGCGCCACCAGGCCTAACCTAACCTCGTCGGCAGACCGATTCCGAGACATGTGTCACACCGCCACCACCGTGTCGCTACTCCGCGTGCGAGAGACTCCGAGCGCCGCCGGCCTAAGCGGCCGCCTCCGCGCGTGGGGTATCGCCGGGGTTCTTTCGCGCGCTTGAATCGTCATGATTTAAGCGCCCTGTCTCTCTCGCACTCACGGGGCGTGCCGTGCCCTTGGCAAAACTGAGCAACGCCGCCTCTGGCGGTCGCAGCCCGCAGGCCCTTGGGGACGGATTGCAGGCTTGCAGTGGAGGGCGTTATCTTTATCCGTTAGTTGGGTCCCTGCAGCTTCGCCGCCTCTGCCTGCCTCTGCCTGTGTCTCTACCCCCTTCCGCCGCCACCGCGCGCGCTGGCGAATCAGCCCAGCTCATCAATTGGTCCATTGACACCGGGGGGGGGGGGCAGCGGCAACAACGGGACGCAGCAACAGCAATGCCGGTCTTTGTGCCCGCGGCTCACTTAGCTCGCTGTCTATGGAGTCCTCATCCTAGATGCACAGGGAGAGGGGGGGGGGAGCAAACGCCTCGGAAGTGTGAGTGTGACTAGGGGGTCAAAACAGAAGCATTGCCGGCCGCGTGCCTTGCAAGTGCCTTGCATTGCCTTGGTGGGGATGAAATCATGGAATCATGCCCCACAATCGTCTTAATTAAATTCCGGGGCAGTTTATTGACGTCCATAAACAGGGGCCGGGCAACACGGCTCTCTCTCTCTCTCTCTCTCTCTCTCTCTCTCTCTCTCTCTCTCTCTCTCTCTCTCTCTCTCACTCACTCACTCACTCACTCACTCACGACAGGCCGAGGGTAGGCAACCCAACGGACGACTGCGGACTGCGGTCGCCCGCGCCGTGCGTCCGTCCGTCCACTGTCCGTTTGTTTGTTTGTCTGTCCGTCGGTCTGTCCGCCCGTCCGTCTCATTCCGTATGGCTGTGCTGCCCCTGCCTTTTCAATTTGCTCATGAGAGGGGAAGAAATATAATGGAGTTAGAGAAGTGGCAGCGGCAAGAGAGAAGAGGGTCTCCGTGGCACGACTGGCGCGGCGGGGCGCGGCGGCGTCGGCCTTCTGCATGCGCGCACGTGTGTGTGTGTGTGTGTGTATGTATGTATGTGTGTGTGTGTGTGTGTGTGTGTGTGTGTGTGTGTGTGTGTGTCTGGACGGGTATGCATGGCGCTGCTTGAGCCGGGGAAAGGCGGATTCTTGGTCGGTTTGGAAAAGGGGGGCGGGGGAAGGGGGGTTGGGTGCTGGCTGGCGGATGTGAATGGCTTCGGGGCAAGCCTGGGCAAGCCTGGGCAAGCCCACTCCTTTTCGGCCTTTCGGCCAGGGACTCTCTGACTGACTCTCAGACTGACTCTCAGACTGACTCTCAGACTGATTCTCAGACTGACTCTCAGACGCCGCGGAAGTTGAGACGGGGAGCGCCTACTTAAGTGTACAGTCGCGGAAATGGAAAAATAAAAAAAGGGTCACCTCGCAGCAGCAAAGGCCTATGTGTGGGGGAATCGCATGTGTGGGATGAAACTTGGAAAACACTTCGCTATTTCTATTTTTTTTTCTTTTCGCAGAGTAGCTTTAGGTCTGTCGCACGCGCTAAGTTCGGCGATGATGATGACGCCATTGCCGTTGCCGGGGGTGTGAGCCCGGCGCGGGGCGGGGCGGGGCGGGGCGGGGTTGAGGAAAAGTTCTCGCCCCTTTGGCCGGCTATTACACATTCATAGTCATGGCGTGAGTTTGCGCGGGCCGTCACAGATGGCGCTTCCGTCGTGGACGGGAAAAGGAACCGAGGGGGGGAGGGGAGGGGGGAGGGGGTCGAGTGCGGGGTTCCGTGTGGTTTGCCGACTTGGTCGGACCCAGCCAGCCGCCAGCCAGCCAGCCAGCCAGCCAGGCAGCCACTCTCCGCCAACAATTCGGCACTCTCCGGCTCCTGGCAGCTCCTAGCAGTGGAGCGGAGCGCCTGGCGCGCAGGCCGGCCCGCCGCACGCCGCTGCCGCCGGGTTGCCTACCCGCCGGTTCGCAGGCGCTACGCGGAGAAAGCACAAATTGGCTCAAATTCCACTCAGATGGACACAATTTTCTGTCGGAATTTCTGTTAGAATAGGGAGCAGTCTGCTGCTGCCGCTTACAATCTCCGTTGTTTTCCCCGCTCTTTGCAGCAGAAATGCAGACTGGTCCCCAACCTTGACACACACTGGCACTGGTAGTGGACGGCGTGCAGTCTGTCTCTCTCGCACTGCCGGGCCGTGTCACGTTGCGGCCGTGCGTTGCCGTGGCCTGCCCCCACCCCACCGCCACCCTCGCCGCCGCGCGCGCCGTGCCGGCAGACTGATTCCGCGCGGGAGGCCTCTCTCTGTCTCTCTCGCGCTCGCCGGGCGCGCCGCACGGGTGCGAGAGAGACAGAAGACACCCCGCCCGTCCGGACCCGCCCCTCTCAGGATGGACTTTCTCATGCACGCGCGGATCGCGATATTAGGAGCCCAGCGGCCCAGCCCCATCTCGCTGAGGCACTGCGGCAGGCCGGCCCAGCCAGCCGCCCTCTACAGTGTACACCCTCGCCCGGTCCGGACGCGGAAGTAGGCGCGCCTTCATTTCGGGATCGTCACCAAAAGGATTCATCGAGTAGGCAACAATCTTTCAGAAGAAAAAAAAAATAGACGTTGAACCTTGGACCGACTTGTCACCACACCATCACTTTATCCGCGGGTGCTACACTGTTTTTCAGTTAGTTCTGCCCGAAGCAAAAAAAAAAAGAAAAAAAAATACCCATCATGCCGGTATTTGAACCACTGGGTTTCGGTTCGACGTGACGCGCCTCAACGAGCACGGCCACGCAGTGCACTGAGAACGCGCTGTGAAAGGTGGCGACAAGTCCAGTCACCTGCACGGCGGGGTAAGTCCGCGGAGCGTGGACCCGACCGGGCCGACGGGCCGACCGCCGGCGGGTAGGACTCGGGTACGGTGCGGGGAAAGGGAGGGGGGGGGAGGGCTGGGGAGGGCAAGGCTCATGTCTCGCGGCCATGGGGTGTAGGCTTGGGCTCCGTAAGGGAGCAAGGGAGTGTGAACAGTGATAAGATGCAAGACTCGCAGCCCCTCCCCTCACACACTCTGGCACACACGCGTGGGGGAGGGGGAGGGGGATTCGGCGGTACCACAGAGGCTAACAACTCGGGTACAGCTATCAAACGGGGGCAGGACCCAGGCCCAGGCCCAGCAGACTGATTCCGAGAGTCGTTTTCGGCGCTCTGTCTCTCTCGCACCCACACGGGACGCCCCGTGAGCGCGAGAGAGACAGAACGACCACTCTCGGAGTCAGTCTGGTGGCCGGGGAGGGTACAGCGGTACAGCGGCTCGCGGTCCCATTGCCAGGGGGCCTCGGGGGCACTCTCTCGCACTCGTGTGGCGTTCCGATGGGTGCGAGAGGACGGAGCGACGAAGGCGACGACTCTCGGAATGAGTCTTGCTGCATCGCCGTGCACGGCTCTGCATTCGGTCATCTTCGGCTGCTCGCGGCGCGGCCGCCCCTACGGCCGGGGCCCTACGGCCGGGGCCCTACACCGCGCATGCGCCGGTGCGCTGGGCGGGGCTCTTGAATGGGGCGTGGCGGGGTGCGGCGGGGTGCGGCGGGGCGGGGCGGGGCGGGGTGCTGGAGGCGCACTCTGCAGCCGTCGCCGCGCCGCACTGGAGCCTCCACTGGAGCCTCCAGAAGACCAGCGACCCCCGCGCGTGATCGGCCCGTCGCGCGCGCGTGCCGCCGAGAGAGCACGCGGACCGCGCCAAGCAGGGCGGCACTGACCACCGCGACAGCCAGCCGAGCAGGCCGAGCAGGCCGAGCCAGCCAGCGGCGTCCGCGAGGACGGCGACCATGGAGGAGAGTTGTTGTGGCGGCGAACCGCGAGGCGTCTAGGCCGAGCGCCACGCAGGTACGTGTCACCTGTCAGCATGGGCCGTGTCACATTCTCGTCACGGTGACGTCGCGGACGCGGTCACGGCGGCGGCGTATCGGGCTGCGGCTCTCCGCGGCCCCCCGGTCGTCACGGTGCGACGTCACTGCCCCGTCACGGTCTCGTCACGTCGACGTCGTGTCCGGTCAGGCTGGCGGTCGTCCTGGAGGGTGGCTGTTATCGCGACACACACACACACACACACACACACACACACACACACACACACACGGCCGCACTTCCGGTCCCACAACTTGCGTCCCCTCGCACCAGCCGCCCCTGCCTTACCCCGTTGCTGTTGTTGTCGCGGTGCCGAAAAACCGCGAAATGAAAGAACGCCGCCCGCCCTGTTTCGACGGCGACATGAATCGCGCGCGATTTCGGGTGTGACTTCTTGAAGTGTGGGACTTGCTAATACTCGGACAAACCCTTTTCGTTTTTTTTTCTCCCGCGCGAATCGAGACTTTGTCGCTGCCGAGGGCGCCGCCTTGCCCGCCGCGGCGTTCCGTTTCGTTTCGTTCCGTTCCGAGTGCGCGGCGGGACGCAGGTGCTCGACTTACATTGTCGCAGGGCGGTGGTGGTGATGATGACGATGTTGATGATGATTGCGCGATCGGAACGAGCTTCCCTCCGCAGCGCTCGCAGGAAAACAATAACATCAACAATAACAACAACAACTTGGGCGAACGCGCGTCGCGCGCGTCGCGGCTGGTTATGCGATTGGCGCGCTGTCTGTTCCGCGGAGAATTAGAATGAGAGGGAGAGAGCGAGGGAGAGGTGGAGACACAGAAAGGGAGGGAGGGAGGGAGTGAGAGTGTGGGAGAGAGGCGGTTGGAGTGGAAGTGGAATGGTGCTCGGTGGCCTGGTAAAGACTTGGGTGTCGTCCTAGAATCGTGGAGGTTTTCTTTAAACCCGCGCGTCATCAGCTTCTCGAGTGGACTTCCGCACATGACCACAACAAGAAAGCTTCTATTTAGAATGACATTCTTGCGGGGCTGCGGGGCTCCGCCGCAAAGCAGAGCGTCGTCTCATCGCCGTGCGTGTCCTTGTTGGTGTCCTCGGTGTCCTAGTTGGTGTCCTCGGTGTGCCCGGTGCCCCCGGCCCCCCCGGCGCTGGCGACCGCGCCCCCTTTCGCAGCAGCGTTAAGGTTTCCAGACCTGCCGGGCGGGGCAGCTGGCGCGGCCGAGGCGCGGCACAGGGGTCGACCTTTACCTCGCCGGGGCACTGTGAGCTCCGCAGTCCGATTCCGAACGGGGCTTCCTCCGCTCCGTCTCCCTCGCACCCCGCGGGGAACGCCTCGTGAGTGCGAGAGAGACGGAGCACTGTCCGGAACGAGCCTTCTGCTGGCCGGCGAAAGGTCAGTCTTGCGAGTGTCAAGACGTCTCTCGTCGTCCGGCGCGTATTCCCTGACTCCAGAACGTTCGTACTGCGCAAAAAAAAAGTTTTTTAGAATTTTTTTTTACATGTACTTGGTTGAATATTTTGTGCTTCGTTTCCCCCCTCCCAAGAAGAATATCCAAAAAATATCTTTACTAAAATAGTTTTGACATTTTTGGCGCACCGTGTTGTTTGTCCAGGCCAAGGCGGTCCCTCCCCCCCCCCCTCGAAGCCGCGCAGCGCATGTCGCCTCTTAGACCAAAGGCACGACGGGACAAGAATTCAAGGCAAAAGTTAGGTAGCATCGACTTTATGCTGGCCGGGTGGCACACCAAAGGCAGGCGGCTCCCCCCTTCCCCCTCCCCCTCCCCTTTTCCAGCGCGTTTCCGCTTTTCCGCACGCTGGAGGAGGCATTCCTCGAGCCGCTGCAGAGATTGCACCCCGGGAAAGCCGAGGGAAAGCACCAAGTGGAGGAAGAGGGACGAAAAAGAGAGAAAAAAACCGCAGTGAAATTATTTAAAAAAAAAAAAAAAAGGAGCCCGGTAGTGGTTGCCTACCTCTGAGGAGGTCCTGCAACGCCTCACGGCGGCGACAAAGCATTCCCGGGCAGGAGTCTTGCATTCCTTGCATGCCCCGTGGCGCGGCGGCCCCGCCGTGTCCTGCCCCATCCAACTACCTCAACTCTTTGCCCTAGGCCCCGCCAGGCCCCACCAGGCTGCAGTGTGCAGTGTAGTGCCCCAATGCGACAACGAGGGCGGAAAACTGCTCTGGAATACAACGGATCAAAAAAAAAAAAAAAAAAAAAAAACAGCTTGGAGACCTTTGGCAAACCCCTGCCGAATGGAGAAAAAAATAGAGTCAGTGGTCAGTTTAGTTTCGGAGAAGTCACTTCGTTTTCTGACTGTCGTGTCGTCCTGATCTCTGCGATCGCAACGATCGTGTGACGCAAGGAGAAAGTGAATTATTGGTGGGTAAAATTTAATGCGAAATTTTGACCCGTCGTCGCTGCTACCTTACGGTCTTGTGCACAATGTGTGTGTGTGTGAGGGGGGGGGGGGCTCTGAGTGAGGTTCTGGCATTCCTGGCAGGGCATGCAGGGCCAAGCTGCGCTTTTAGCGCTCGGTCCTTGCTTGCCTGCCTCGGCTGCTTGGTGTTTTGCCCCGAGGCTTGGCCGAGGCTTCAGGCTATCCGCCACGGCTTCGCTGGCAAGGCTGGCAAGGCTGGCGCGTCCTGGTGCAGAAAGGCGGCGCAGGCATTGTACGGTCCAGGGCGGCCCGGGACGGCCCGGGACCCATCCTTTGTCTATCCGGCCGGCCCCACGTCCACCCCGCCCCGCCCCGCCCCCCGCCCCCGCCCCGCCACCTGGGCAAACTACTTTGCATGACCGCGTCCTCATACCCCACCCTGACCGTTTTCCGGACGATTTTGCCTCCAGAAAAAACATGTCTCTAAATAACAGAAACGACTTGTGTTGGTACGAGAACGATTTACTTTTCGTGACGAAGTGCAAGGAATATAGCTCCTAGCTGCAGGCGATCGCAGCCAAGCAAGTGACGGGCCCGAAATACGTGGGTGTCGAGAAGCATAAAATGCGCGCCCTTGCTGAAGGGGGCGGCCCGGAGTCACCGGACCACTGGGACGCAGGGGCACTGTAGCGGCGCCACAGCACTGCGGACGGACCGCACTGTAGGCACTGTAAAATTGCGCGCCCCTAAATTATCCAGTTATCCACATGTTTGCTGATCGCTGCGCAGCGCGGTGGCGGTGCCGCCGCCGTGCCCGCCCTCGCCGCGGCCACCACGCGCAGCGGGAACCTCCCACCCGACGAAAATATGTTCGAAAAGAGAAAAAGAAAAAGAGTGAAAGCGGGTGAAAAGCGTGGCGAAAAGCGGCTGGGGTGGACGCGAAAGAGAAGTGCGTTCTCGCCCATTTGTTGTGCCTCGGCTCGGACCCGACGCCTCGGCGCGCCACCCCAACCGCGGCCCTCCGCCTGCTACGCCTGCTCCGCCACTGCAGCCTGTGCCTGACACCGAACTACCCCACCGCGCCACCGCACCGAGGGAGAGAGAGAGAGAGTTTAGTTTTTAAAATTATTTATTGGGGGGGATTTTTTTTACAATTAGGGCCAGGACATGAGTTCAATTTTGTCACAAAATATGCATGCAGTGATTGTTTTGAGAAAGATTTTGTTTTTTAGTTTTGTCGCAGCTTCGGCTCCTTGCGAGCGACGTTCATGGGGATGTCGTCAATGGTGTCTGTCCGTTCGTTAAATCGGCCATTCATGAATTCATTACTCCAGATCCCCCCCCAACCACAATACCACACACCCTCACCCCCCCCCCACGTCCAAATCTTCTTTCTGCCGCCGTCAGGTGCTTGCGTAGGCACTAGACAGAGGATTCATGATCTGTACCATACCGTGTCCGGGGGCCTCCTTCCCCACACTATCCCCCCCCCCCCCCAACACTCCGACCGGACCCTCCCCCGCCCTCGAGCACCCTCCCCGTTTGTAGAAGGGTGCGAAATGACGAATAACACCAATAATACCCACCGGGAGGAAAGAGCGGCTGTTGTTCGCACGTTCCCGCATTATTTTGTACTCGCAGAAAATCAATCGGTTTTACAAAGCGCGACTGCCAATTCCCGTTTATTTTATTTTTTTGTTTTTGTCCTTTCTTCTCTCCGCGGTCAAAAAGGATCGCGACTAAGCACTCTTTTGCGCGCATTGTGTTTCTCCGGCGCTGCCTCCACACCGATTCCGAGAGCACGTCGCTCTGTCTCCCTCGCACCCAAAGGGAACGCCCCGTGAGTGCGAGAGAGACAGAGCGACGGAAACGGACTCTCGGCATCAGTCTGGCCCGGCGGGCCTGGCCTCGCCCCGAGCAGGCTGCTGTCAATCTGAGCCCAGCAGGTGCACCGATATACACTGACAAATGGATTTGTTGTGTTTGCGGCCGGATCGGGCGTCCCTGTACGTTTCCCGTCGGAAAGGGGGAGGGAAGGGAGAGGGAAAGGAGGGGGGGGGGCCTTCACGCGCCTCGCGCGTCGAGGATGCGGAAGGGTATAGGCCGGTCAGCTGTGTGTGTGTGTGTGTGTGTGTGCACACACACAAGACCAAGACAAACTCACCAAGACCGCCGGCGAAAATTGTGACAGCTGGGTTCCCAACGAAAGATTTCCGAGCGACGATCAATGCCGCTTTTCTTCGTTCCGTTTTTTTTTTCATTTCAGTAAGCCGTGGTGTTAGTTTATCTGTTACAGTTTATCTGCCATTTAGCCCTCTGTTTTTGTCTTTTTTTGAACGGGTTTTACCCGCGTTTCGGCTCGTTTTTGGAGCTTGCGCGGCGGAGGTTCCTGGAATTCGGCTCTTCTGGCTGTGGCTCCGCCACTGGCTAGGGGCGTACACCGCATGCGATGCACACCAGCACGGCCGGAGGGGGGGGGGGTGCTCTCTCCAACACCCTCACTCCCTCACAAACACATACACACACACAGACACCGCGGTGCAGGCGACAAAATTGGCACGCGCCCAGGGCCTGGAGCCGCGTGAGCATAGCTAAGGGAAGAGGGAGGCACGAGGGGGAAGGGGGGGGGGTGATATCCTTAAAGTAGCCCTTCCCCAGCATAAATAGAGGGCGGCGGTGGCCGGCTGAAGGACGAGCGGCATCATCTCCCGTACCTGCAGGGTCTCTCTCTCTCTCTCTCTCTCTCTCTCTCTCTCTCTCTCTCTCTCTCTCTCTCTCTCTCTCTCTCTCTCTCTCTCTCTCTCTCTCTCTCTCTCTCTCTGTTCGGCAGCGAAGGCAGCAAAGGGCTCACCACGGACTTAGGGGGGCTCTCCCCGCGCTCCCTCCCAGTGTAGGGGGGACTGGAGGGGCGACGAGAGGACCCCGACGACGTCGCCGCGGAGCCGCGCCAAGGCCCTCGTCTGGGGGTTTGGCGGGTTCGGGGTTTTCCATTCGGGGATAACAGAGGCCATGCCCCCCCCCCCTCCGCGAACCTCGGACTTGTCAAACAGTGGCGTGGTTTGAGAAGGAGGCGCTCCTGATGACCGAAGCTCGACCGCCCGGGCGAGGGCAACTTGGTCGAGTGCGTGGTCTCGTTGCCGGGCCACTGCGACCAGGCCTGCCTGCTGGGCACAGCACCGCATCATTTCGGAGCCCCACTAAAATCGGCGCCAGCGTTGCCAATGCCCTTCTTGCCGAGGCACGGCACTGGAGCGGGAAAGCGGATCTGGCGGGCAGGCAGGCAGGCAGGCAGGCAGCCAGGCACTGTCTGGGCGGCGCGGCGAGGTCCTGGACGGCCTGGACGCGGAGGGGTAGGCACAGGACCGTATTCCGCACGCATGAAGTTTATTCGCCACACCAACTGGCCGAACACGCAAAGACACACACACACACACACACGCGCGCGCACACACACACACACACGCACGAAGTCGTTGCCCTATCCCCGTGGCCATCTCCATGGCCGCGGTGCTAGGCAGGGGTCCATGACGCACGTTGCGGGCCACCGATTTAGCGGTGTGGGGCGGCGCGCCCTCCACAGTGTAGTGCCCCGCGTCCCGCCCGGCCCATCATAACCGCCAGCCAGTCTAATACGACGCACCGGAACGGCGGCGGGTGGAAAAAAATGTCCTTTTAAAAAGTTGGCGGCTGGATGGTGGTATGGATCCGTGGAGGTGGACTGGTGTACTCCACCTTGACGCAGAGCGACGCAGGGGGACTGCGCGGTGCCACGTCCAGAGAGAGAGAGAGAGAGAGAGAGAGAGATGAAACGACTCTGGGAGTGTCAGTGTACAGCCGCGCCCCCGCGCCCCAACCTCCACAGCGCGCCGTGGCGGTCATGTCCTATCTGGACATCGGCTGGAAATACTGTGCATGCTGATCCGGCCTAATGTTTTCCCTTGTTGTTGTTGTTGTTGTTTCCAAGCGCAAAGAATGCGCATTTTGCGCGGACTGCTGCTGTGGGTGTGTGTTTTGGGGTCAGAGGGTGGAGCAGTGGGTAGCAGCCGATTGGGGCTAGGAGGCCTGAGGAGCGGGGCGGGGCGGGGCGGCCACAGAGTCCCAGCCGAGCATTATAATACTGGGACTTCTGGCCCACTGTGCGCGGTGGCATATCAGCATCCATTTCCAAGTCCACCACCTGCGTGGATTTCACAGTGCAGCCTGTAAACCATTGTGTCGCGTCGTCGTTTCGTCACACATTTGGCTCTGAAAGCTGCGCCGCCGCCGCAAAAGAGTCACCCTGCCCCCCCCCCCCTCTCACACCCCCAGTGGGCCACGACCACGAGTGCGACGGAGACGGCACCAGTGTGGTGGCGGTGGATTCCGACAAAAGGCCCGGCCGGCCGATTTGTCCGATTTGTCCCCTGTCCGGCCGGCCGGCGTGTATCTCGCTCGGCCGCCCGAAACCGATACGTCGAAACGAGAAGAGACGAGTCGACGACCATTTTCCATTTTTTGGTCGTTATTGTCCGACACCCCTTTTTGCCTTCTGTGTCTCTCTCTGGCGCGGGACACGCGGGGAGGGACCCAAAAGACTCGCCACGGCTGCGGCGCCACGGCGAGGGTGCGCGACGGTGCGTCGTCTGCCCCCCCCCCCTCCCCCGCTGCTTCCTCCTGCCGTTTATTTCCAGCCTGTAGCTGTGGAGAGCAGCTGTTGCTTCGCTTCAATTATGTGAGAATACTGTGCTTCATGCGCTGGGCCTCCGCACTGCTCTCCCCCCCCCCCTCTCTCCCCGCCCTGCACTCTCCAATCCTTTACCCTCGGGGAAAATAATGACAGGGATGAAAACAATAGGATTCTAAGAAAGAATTTTCTTTAAAAAAAATTTTTTAATGGATAATTTTATTCAAAAAGACTAGAGCAACGAAAACGACTCTCGGAATGAGTCCTCCGGGTCCGCCAAACTGGTGGCAAAAACAGGGTGTATGAGCGTTCCCCTTGAAGCCCCTCGCGAGGCTGCAAGTGGGCCTGTTGAGGCTCCTTGTCGCACTTCCCTTTGAGACAGTGGTGCGACGCGTCAAGGACCGAAGGGCCCTCACACGATTGCCTCCATCATGGCGCGTGCGTCCGTCCGTCCGTCCGTCTGTCCGTCCGTCAGTCTGTCGGCCCTTTTTGACTGCCATCCCCTCATTTTTCCTTCCCCCTTGACTCTTGCCTGACTCTGCCCGACTCTGTCTGACCCTGTCCCTCTCCGGGCCCTCTGCACCCCAAGGACTCCGAGCGGAGCGCGCCCCCGGCCGGCATGGCGGAGGGTGGGGGTTGCCCGCAGACTGCCATGAAGAGCTGCAATAATATTTGAAGGACGTTGCTCGGTGAAGCGGCGAGGCAGCGAGGCAGCCCTGCCGGTCGCACTGTCGTTTGCCGGCTTGGAGGCTTGGCGGACAACCCCCCCCCCTCCCCCTGGAGGGGGAAGGGCCGCCTGTCTTTGGTTGTTATCACCGTCACAGAGAAAAGCGCGCGTGCGTGTGTGCGTGCACACTGCAACGTCCTCCTCTTTAATCCCGTATGTATTTTTATTTCCGTTTGCCTTTTGGCGGCCCTCTTTTCGAGGCCTCGCCGCCCCTTCGGGCCCGGCAGCCTCGCCGCTCTGTCTCTCTCGCACCCTCCAGCAACGCCCCGTGAGTGCGAGAGAGACAGACAGAGCCTCGCTTCTCGCTGCATCCACCGAGTTTGGCGTCGTTGCAGTGCAGTCACGCACGCACGCGTCTCCTCCAGTGTGCCTCCCCGAGGCCGCCATGCTCGTCGTCGCCGCCGTCTCGCTGCTGTCAGAATGAAGAAGACGGCGCAGTGGTGCCCCAATGCTCGTCAGCCCGCCTGGAGTCCCTTTCGACGCGTTGCCTTTGCGTCGCACAGTGGGCCAGAAGACCGGCATCATGCCGGCGGCAAACCCTCTGGACGCGTTTCGGGCTCCAGAGTCGCTAAACAGGACTCGAACCGAACGTGTGACCCCACCGATGGATTCCTCGTTCGGAGAGCGATCCATTGGTGGGGTCACACGTGCGGTTCGAGTCCCATTTGGCGCGCAGGCCGCGTCCCGGCTGCTTATTGGCTGGCACGGCATACAAACAACCGGAGATGACACACGCTCCGGCCAGCGGCTTGACGAGGTTGGCTCGGGTTTACCTGGACTGCAATAACGGGACGGCTGGTCAACACGGCCCGCCTCGCTGAGTGGAGTGCCTAGTTCTGAGTACCGAGCACCGACTAGGGTACCGAGTACCGGGACAACAACTGCAGGACAAGCTTTGGTTGGGGAAGCAAGTTCGGGCCTTGGTTCGGGCTGCCCCCGAGGCGGAGGGGTCTCCGGCTCGCCTCGGAGACCGCCCCCAAACGGAGCCAGCCTTGCCCGGCCTTGCCTTTCCCCCGTTTAATTGGGCTGCCCCCGAAAGTGAAGGGGAAGGTCGAGGAGTTGCCACTGGAAGGGGGAGGGGGGGAGGGGGGGGGTGTCTCTGCGCGCAGCGCGCTACGCGGCCAAAGCCCGCCGGGATAGACGTCGTCCAAAACCGAGACCGAGATCCCATCCCCCGCCGCCGGGTCGGCCTTAGGTCGGCCCCGCCCCGCCCCGCCCCGCCCCGCCCCGCCCCGCCCCGCCCGAGTCGTTTCTGTTTTCCTTTTAAGTGATTCCCCGGCCGTGATGCCGTGATCCAGGCGGCCGTGACCACGGCACCGCCACGGCTCCACACGCCCCGTCCAGATTTAGCTGTCGGCTTGCTCCAGTGCCCGCCCCGCCGCCAGCGCGCACTGATTCCGAGAGTCGTTTTCGTCGCTCTGTCTCTCTCGCACCCGTGGGGCGTTCTTAGGGGTGCGAGAGAGACGGAGCGACGAAGTCGGCTCTCCCTACCGCCGGCCCGTCTGTCTTTTCGCTTTATCGCCCTGATTCGGGAGGCTGTCCCGTCCTGCCTCCAGTGGCGTAGCCAAGCAGAGATAGAGCAAAAAAAGAGCTGGGTCTAAGTCGCACTTGATTATTTATTTTTTTTTGCCACGGTTTCTATGCCGGATTCCTCGCGGCGGGCTACCCGGTCACGACTTTGGCCCAGTTGGCCCCGCCCGCGCACAGTGGGCCAGAATACCGGTGGAGGCGGGCAAAACTCTGGACGCGTTTTGAGCTCCAGAGTCGCTAAATGGGATTCGAACCGAACGTGTGACCCCACCAATGGATTGCTCTCCGAACGAGGAATCCATTGGTGGGGTCACACGTTCGGTTCGAGACCTGTTTAGGTCAGCACGGTCAGCGGGATCTCAGGCTCGCGCAGGCACCCAGTCCACTGCAAGGGCCGGACTGGATGACTCGGCGGGGACGAGAGAGGCAGATTACAGACGTCACATCCCATTCGCCGGCCGGTCCTCTTCCTCGCAGGGACACGCTCCCTCCCCGACCCTCCCTCATGCATACGGACCCCCGGGCCGCCCCCGCCACGCCCCGCCCCGCCCCGCCACGCCCCGCCACTCCGCCAGTGGAGTCTCTTTGTTTATTCTCTGCGGTCGGTACATTTTGGTTGGGTTATTTTCAATTTGCCTCGACCCACAGAGGCGCGCCATGAGGCGGGCCGGGCGAGGCTGACGGCGCGGCGTCTTCAGCAGATGCCTTTGCGCCCCGCCCCGCCCCGCCCCGCCCCGCCCCGCCCCGCCCCCGCCCCGCCCCGCCCCGCCCCGCCCCCGGCACTACAACCCCTGTCACCGCACCCTCCATTCTGTCCGGACACCCCTCCCCCCTCCCCTCAGGCATTCCGAGTGACTGCGCGGGGTGCGCTGTACCGGAGTGACACCCCTGGCTGGTGCTTACTTCGTAAACCTCCCCTTCCCCCTTCACGCTCTTGCAATCTTCACAGTCTTCCTCCCTTTCGCTTGTGTGGATCGGCTGTGCGCAAATTGAAAAATAAAACACGCACACTCGAAAAAAAAAAAAAAAGGCTGCGCGGATCGGTGTTCGAACCCGGGCTTCAGCGTGAGAGGAACGCGAGGTGCACTCCGCGAGTAGCCGGCACGCGCCGCACAAGCCGACAGCCACGGGGCAGTGTCCGAAGGCACGCGTCTCGGCTTGGCGCGTGTGCAAACACACACTCACACACACACACACACACACACACACACACAGCGAGGCGGCATTCCACAGGTGAACGCAGCGCGTAGCCGCACGTCTCGACCTCTGACCTTGCCCCCACTCCTCGGGCTTACCCTCCCGGCCCGGCCCGGCCCGCCGCTTGCGACGACCCTCCTTGGGGACCACCCGCTCGAGTGCCGCCTCTTCGCTCGCGTCACCGCCAACGGTAAACCATTACCCCGTGAAACAATTTTCATTTTTTTTGGGGGCTCTGGCTGAATTCATCTGGATGCAACGAAAGTCAAATTTTAAAAGAGATCTGACCGTGTTTAGTGTGGGGACACAGTGGGGTGTCAGGGAAATTTTCATCGTGAAAGTCATTTTATCAGTGTTATTGCTGCTTCCCCCAAAAGTTTCCCGAAGTATTTCCGCCGCCAAGTCGTTCCGAGCCACGGCCTACTGCCTACATAACTGTTGATTATCGTGTCGGGCTTGCCCCGCCCCGCCCCGCCCCGGTCCCCACCAGGCCACCTCACCTGGCGAACCCCAGACACTTGTTGGACGCCCAAATCCGCAACACTCACACCGCCGAGGTAATGTTCGGCGCACACAGGCAGCCACTCAGACGGTGGGCAGACAGACAGACAGACAGACAGACAGACAGACAGTCAGACGGACAGACAGTCGGAGATAGAGGGGCTAAAGAGGCCTCCCCCCACCCCGGCCAACTTAGCTCAAGCCACAGGGATCTAGTGTACACGAGGCCGGGCCGGGTCGGGCGGGGTCGGCTCGGGCTTTGGGGCGTTGGGCCAAGTTTGCACCGCTGGGATGAGCGGGCTGTGTGCACCACTGCACTGCCTGCCGGGCCTGGCGCCGTGGCAGGCAACACGCACAGTGGGCCAGAAGACCGGCGCCGGCGGCCAAAACTCCACACGCGTTTTGAGCTCCAGGGTCGCTGAACAGGACTCGAACCCAGCGTGTGACCCCATCAACGTATTCCTCGTGCGGAGAGCAATCCATTGGTGGGGTCACACGTTCGGTTTGAGTCCCATTTGGCGACTCTGGAGCTCAAAACGCGTCTCGAGTTCGGACCGCCTGGGAGTTAGGCAGCACGAGCACAGCGCTGTGCTGCGGCGGGGAAGTTGCCTACCCCGCAGGCGCGCTGGTCCGCCACGCTGCCGGCCCAAGCCATGTCGGCCCCCGAGTCAGCCACCACACTGATGTCGCACACGTCGCCGCCGAGAAGTGCCCTCGGAAGTGCCGAAGTGGCCTCGGCCCCCTTCGGCTCCCTTCGGCCCCCTCGGGCTCCCTTATGCCTTATGCGTTGCCCGGTCCGCGCCGATTGGCCCGCTTATTGAATCTGATATCGCGGTCGGCAGGCCGAGTCCGAACCGCGTCGCTCTGTCCCTCTCGCACTCCTTGGGGGCGCCGCGAGCGAGGGCGCCGCCCCTCGGAATCGGACTACAGGGCACAGCTGGAGACGCCCCAGATGAGCCGGACGGTCGACCCATGCCGGACCCCCGCCGGGCCGCCCAGTAAAACAAGAAGAAGGCTGGTCATCTCCGCGGGGCGGCGCGGCGCGGCCGGCGCTCACCCCACCGCGTCCTCTGGCGGTCGGGAAGGACTTCCGGCACTTCCGGTACTTCCGGACTTCCCGGATGACGCGGGGCCCTATTGTCAGGTGGAGCGGGGACGGGACGGGACGCCGCGCCACACTGAGAGATCGGCTCCGCAATCAGGGACGAAAACTTGGAAAACTGTGAAACAAGATCTCTTAGTGCACCGCCCCGCCGCCGCCGCGTCCAGCGGGGCTGCGCCCAGTGGGCCAGGCGGTCAAAATCCCGGACGCGTTTTGAGCTCCAGAGTCGCTAAATGGGCCTCGAACCGAACGTGTGACCCCACCAATGGATTGCTCTCCGAGCGAGGAATCCATTGGTGGGGTCACACGTTTGGTTCGAGTTCTGTTTAGCGACTCGCGAGCAGAGTTTGAGCCGCCGGCGCCGGGCTCGTGGCCCACTCCACTGTGCTGCGGCGACACAGTGCGCTGGCTGCGCGCTGTGCGACTCGAGGACGCGAATCAGTGTGCCCGAAGGAGCGCGTGCACTCCCCACTGTATCCAAACACGCTTCCCGACACGGCGCCGGGCGGGGCGGGGCGGGGCGGGGCGGGGCGGGGCGGGGCGGGGCGGGGCGGGGCGGACGCCTGCAGGCTGGCCGGAGGGGAGGGGGGGGGGAGGGTCGTCGATTGATGTGTGTGACTGGGGCACTTGGGGGCCCCGTCGCCCGCCGCGGTGGCTAGGCGGGGCGGGGCGGGGGAGGCGGCGGCGGCAGGGTTCTCTGACTGGCAAAGTTTGCCGCTGTATTGTCTCTCTACCAAGGGCTCCGCTTGCCTCAAACAGCCGTAGGGCCCGCAGGGGCGGGACTAGGGGGGGG
Source organism: Thrips palmi (assembly GCF_012932325.1). Classification (NCBI taxonomy): domain Eukaryota; kingdom Metazoa; phylum Arthropoda; class Insecta; order Thysanoptera; family Thripidae; genus Thrips; species Thrips palmi. Next base: position 5,332,615 of record NW_023144629.1, on the reverse strand, counting down.
GGGGACCGTGCATCACAGCGAGACGAAGAGAGAGAAAAAAGGGTCGAGAAAAAGGCGGGTTTGTTTAAATGCAGTTTGGCCTGCGCCGCGAGGTTGGCGGCGGCCGTGGTTTTAATGAGGCGCCACGCACTTTTGGCGGGAATCTGACGAGGGGCTGTGGAGGAGGGGAGGGGGGATTCGCCGAAGCAGCCGCCACGCCTCGCGCCCAGGGAGGGACCCGCCCTCGCTGGAGTGGACGCCTTGATGAAATGTGTGCGGGACACTTAGAGGACGCGGTGACACGGCACAGAGTTATGGCGGAAGTTGTGTGTGAGGCACAATGGCACACGGCTTCCCCCCTCCCCCTTTCCCCCCGCTTTCTCCTCCGGACACCACGAGTAATCACCCGCAAAGCTGCTGGCTGCTCACCTCTTCCTGCCTCTTGTGTGTCACCACCTGACCTCTGCCTGGCTGCCTGCCTGGCTGCCGCGAGTTTCGCCAAGACAGTCCAGCGCCGCCTCCTTGCGTCATCCAAAATGGCGGCTCGACTCTCCTCGAGGTCGAAGCATCGCTATAGATAATCTAAAGATAGTCGGCCCCGAGCCCCGCCAGCCAGCCTCGCACTCTTCGGCCTAAACACCGCGCCGTTCCGAACAGCACAACCACCCGTACAGTGAGTATGCGTCAGTGAGGCCCTTCCCTCAGCGGAAAGCAGACGGGATCGCTAGATTCTAGCTCAACCGCCGTCAACCGCTCGCCCAGACAGTCGGGTCCCAGTTCGAGTGAGTATGGCGTATTGGTTGCCGGTGCTGGACCTGAGTGGCTCGATGCGGGGGAGGGGGGGGGGTTACCCAAACGTCGATGTTTTGCCCCAGCGGTCAACCTTTTTCCGTTTTCCGGGTCACACAAAAATGTAAGACGCGTTTCCAGTTCAGTAATTTTATTTTTCAGTTTTTGCCTCTAAAAAAAAAAAAATTCTCATTCAACGAACGTTAATGAAAGCAGATGATCCCTCGCGTTTCACAACTGCTGTGATAGCCGAGAGGGTAGAGCTGGGATCGAGTTACCGCAGGCCCGGGGTTCGAATACCAGCGTCACATACGTTTTTTCGACTTATATCCTAAGGGGGTGGTTCGAGGCCATGAGCGGCCGTGGCAACAGACCCACATGCCCGGGGGTTCGACTCCTAACAAATTTTCCATTTAAATTTTTCTGCCTCACCCGTGCGGTTTTAAACCCCTGAAAGTGAGCCCACTCCTGCAGGGGCGTGGTGGTCCAGGAGTGAGGCGTCGGTTTCCCATGCTAGGGTCGGCGGTTCGACTCCCCCAACCCTTTCGAAATTTTGACCGGGTCGGCGAGTCCTGTTGCTCAAACCCACCTCACGCCTCCCCCCATCATGGGGCCCGGGGGGCCGAGAGCGTAAAGTCGTGTGATCCCGATGGCGGGTCCGGGGATCGAAACTCATCATTTCATTACATTTTTCGACGCCTTTCCCCCCTGCAAATCAAACCCTCGTCCAACACGCTGCCAGACGTACAAACGTGATAGCGTGTGGTCGAGTCACATTCACCCGGCCACTCCGCTGTGGGTGTCTAAAAAGCAATCCGCTTCGGCGGGGTTTGGGCCCCGGCACGGAGCGATGGAGTATTTTATCCATCAATCCAACCATCCGGTGTGTGGGTTTCGGGTGGTGCCCCCTTGATTGTCGGGGAGGCGATGATAAGTCCTTTAAGCTGGCCTAAAACGCTGTATGTTCGGTACGGGGCGCCGGACAGGGGGGTACCATGGGGGACACAACCCAAACCCCACGAAAAAAAAAAGCTCCCACCAAACCTCTTCTCTGTTGAGTCTCTCTCTGTCTCTCTGTCGTCTACTCTACGTCCCGCCCCCCAAAGAGCTTCGTACTGGGGGCTCTCACCCAGCTGCCTGAGCTTTGGGGGCCTACTGGGGCCCCCGGCGAACGCTTAGAGTCGCTGACGGGTTTAAACCCCCAGGTACCTGATAGCACCGGTTCCCATCCCGAACACCGAAGTAAAGCAGGAGGCCTCCCCATTAAGACTGGGGAGGGGGTGTAGAGTTCAAATTTTTTTCTTTTCCCTTTCAAATTTCTCAGTCAATACTCGTTCGGTTTCCTTATACGGGGTAGTATGCGGGCTCATTCCAAAGATAGTAATTAAAATTGTGTATGAAACAAAATATATAGACCCGAGCGAGGTGGCCGGTGTTGGTTAGGTTGCAGGGGTGGCAGGATTGTCGAATTCCGCGCAGGCTGCGCCTCATTGCCAGCCAGCCAGCCACACGCACCAGCCCGCCCCGGCAGCCCCTATTATATTGTTTAGGATACGCGCTTCGTTTCTGGACTCGAGAGTAAAAGCACGCTGACACCTTCATGTGTATAGTAATTTTAAGTATGTTTCAAGTGTGAAGGTATCATCTGCTAAAAAACAGCAACGAAAACACCCTTGCTGGACGCCCCCTTCATTCTCGGCCGTCATCCTTTGTCAAATTGCGTTTAAAACATTGATGAGCTTTTCACAAGGAAATATGGCTGCGAATTTGGACGCCCTCCTCTCGGCCCACTGGACGCGCGGGAAAAGAACGGGTTAATGAATGAGCGAGACGTAAAAAAGGTGTGTTGTTGTTGGTGTGTGTACGTGTGTCTGTGTGTTTGTGTGTGAGTGACGGCGTGTTGTTGAGGGATGCCCCCCACCCCATTTCCCTGGTGAGGCCTCAATAAGAAAAAGCTTGTGATAAATACTCTATCACATGCACACACAATCCTCACCCCTCTCTCTCCTTCCCTCTCTCGCCGCCCCTCCCCCTCCCCCCCCCCTCCCCCGACCTAGCCCTGCTTGAGCCCCGCCCCCGTCCCTGCCCTTAACCAAACGGAGCGATGCGAGCCACGCTGACTGAAACTAATCTTCCGTTCCCTCCAAATTCTCCCAGCCGTGTTTGTGTGTGTGTGTGTTTCTGTCCGTGTGTCCGTGTGGGTGAAGTAGGGCACGCGAATGGGTCAGTCACAAGCAGATACATAACAAAAACACCTAGAGAGACTGATGACGAAACGTTTAAATGTCAGCAATTATATAAAATACATAGCAAATAATTATCTTCCTTCTTACAATCTCATGACTGTCCTCTAAATTGGAAAAGAAATAAAATAAAAAGAACGCAGAGCATTACAAAAAAAAAGGTCTGCCTGTCCTGAATGGCTCGGGTCCCTCGCCATAACTTTCTCCGCAGTGACCGAAGCGGAATGGTACCGCGGTGGACGCGGCGTGCGCGGTTTTGCGCGTGTTGGAGAGAGAGAGAGAGAGAGAGAGAGAGAGAGAGAGAGAGAGAGAGAGAGAGAGAGAGAGAGAGAGACGGAGTCCCGCACCTTTGGCCCCTAACCTGGCGTGCCTGGGAGTAGGAGGGGTGGCCCAGGTTGGCCCAGCCCGGCTCGGCCTGGCCTGCGTCCCAATGATGACTCGCTCGCTGTCAGATTGGCGACTGCGAGCGATTTAAATTCGGTAATAGCCTCGGCACAGGGACCGGGGCACGCCGCCGCCGGAAAACAGCGCTTTCGGAACGGGCCTGGCCTACTGGGTGCAAAAAGTGGCGCGCTGCGGCGCGCGCTTCGCTGGCTTCGCGTTTCGTGCATTGTCCTCCGGGGACGGCGTGGCCACGGCGTGGCGATGCACTACGTGACACTTGCCGTGCGTTTGTTTGGACAAACGGGATTACACCACTAAATCGATCAGTTTTTTATTTTCACCCTTTTTTAACGCTAGATTTTTTTTTATTCAAGTGTTGTTTGTTTGGCCGAATAGTCGCAACGAAACGCTGCGCGTTTGTACGAATGGGTGCCGAGCCTCGACGCTTAGTGGCAGCGACCTCACCGGTCATCAGCACGAGGGATGTTGACGTGTCACCGCGCCGCCGACTCATCTTCGAATTCCGCCCCAGACGTCACTTTCCGCGACACTTTTCGGCTATTTGGCGCGAAGGGAGGCGACACGGCGGCAGATTGGCCCCGCGTCTCTCCTCCACCCCCGCGGATTAATGACCCCACCTTTTGCCACCCTGCGCCCACAAAAGCGGCCACCAAAAAAAAAGGGAAAAAATTGAGTCAAAAAAGTGCGGTGTTTGAACCCGTGCGAGGCGGTTCAGAAAGCGGGTGTTGCAAACCACTCGGCTACCGCGAACCCTTTTCCTCCGTCCCAGCGAGACGCTTTCTTGTTGGGGTGCCGGTATCGTATCCCGCAGCCGGGCAACAACTTGTCCGGTCGGCGGGCGGGGTGGGGCGGCCCAGCAAGTCAGGCTGATTCCGAGGGTCGTCGGCCCGTCTCTCTCGCACTCACAGCGCGTTCCGTAAATGTCCAAGAGAGACAGAGCGACGAAAACGGCTCTCGGAATCAGTCTTTGTAGGCGGCCCGGCGGGCCAGGGCCAGGGTGGTGGCCCCGCCATAGGGTCCCTGATCCCGGGGACGATTCACAAGCAGATCATATCGGAGCCCCGAGGACACATAGCAGGAGGGGGAGGGGCGGCACTTCAATTTGGCTGTCAGGGTGTCCAGCGTGTCCAGCGCGGAGGGGGGGGGGGAGTCCCTGCCGGCGGAAGGGACGCATATAAACCTCTTTACAGTGGCGAGACCGCAACGCCCTACAGAGGAGTCCGAAGCGGCAGCCCGGCTGATTTTTATGCAGCACTACGGGACTCCAGGGTTCAACGACCAAATTAAGTTGGTTTTATGTTGTTGTGTTTTTCCTGTTGGACTGTCGGTGGAGGAGTGGACGGTGCAAATAGAACTCGGAATCCCGGCACACGAGGTCTGTCTGTGAGGCAGAAGCCGCACCGGATGGCACCGGAAACCACCGCGGAAGGGCACCGGAAAGCCGCCGGAAGCGCGCCGTGTCCGGTGGCTTCCCCCACAGAGTAACACGTCCACAGTGTCTTCGGAAGGCTTAAATCTTCGCGCCAGCTGCTGTCTGAAGACTGATTCCGAGAGCCGTTTTCGTCGTTCTGTCTCTCTCGTGCACCTACACGAAGCGCCTGGTGAGGGCGAGAGAGACGGAGCGACGAAAACGGCTCTCAGCCTGCTGCCCCTGCTGGAGGGCGCGGCGAGCCGGACCGGGCCGACCCGGCACCGGAACCACTTGGGAAGTTGAAAATCTTTTAATTGCCTGTGAATCGGTTTGGGTCGGTCCGCTGGCTATATCGGTAAAAGTTGCCGTCTGACCGGCTGCGTCGCGGCAGGGCATGGGCAGGCCAGCCCCGCCACTCTGCCGGCCGCCGCCACCGCCGCGCCGTCAACAAGACTGTCGAGGAGAAAGAAGAAGAAAGCGGGAAAAAAAGCGTGTGAAGCGCCACGGTGCCACCGCAAGTGCAGTCTCGTAATTGGCGGCGCCGACTTACTTTGTTTCGGCGCGCAACTTGGTTCTTATCCTGTCTCTCTCGCACCCCTCCGGCACTCCGGCACAGCCCGTGCGTGCGACAGAGACGGACGGACGGACCGCAGCGAGTCATGCCGCGTTCATTGCAGCGTCCTTATCGGGTCGGACAGCCTTCGAGCAGAAAGTTTGAAAGTTTGGCGCGAGTCGTTATTTAAAGGTCCGAGTGCTGCGCTGCCGCGCGCGTATCGCAAGGTCACCGCAAGGTCGCGGCAAGGTCGCGGCAAGGTCATCGCAAGGTCGCCGCAAGGTCACCGCAAGGTCACCGCAAGGTCACCGCAAGGTCACCGCAAGGTCGCGGCAAGGTCATCGCAAGGTCACCGCAAGGTCACCGCAAGGTCACCGCAAGGTCACCGCAAGGTCACCGCAAGGTCACCGCAAGGTCACCGCAAGGTCGCCGCAAGGTCACCGTGGGCAGTGTTCGGTGTTACGTATTGTTTCGCCCTGAAGTTGATTGATGCAATCATTTCATCCGGGGTAATTGACCTGTCCGGGGAGGGAAATAAAGAACGGAGGAGCGCCACCTGAGTCTCGGGATCGGGAAGGGTGCCTCTGCAGCTGCTGGTGGTGGAGCTCGCTAGGAGAAATTCACCGACGAACTTAAGGAAATTAATGTCTGCTTTTTTTTCTACAAAAAGAAATTAAGGCCGGTTTTATCGAACCCGGGATACTGCTGCCCGTCGTCTCAATAAAGAAATCACCCCACGAAGTCCCTGCGGCGGACATTCAGTCACCCGCAACCTCGGCCACAGCAGGGAGCAACGGCGTAGCAGACCGGTTCCGTGCACTCCGCTCCGTCTCGCTCGCACCCACGGACCGCCCCTGGAGTGCGAGGGAGACGGAGACACTGGCCGTTTCCCCTCCGCCTTACAATGTGTCCGTCCGTAACGACGCCACGGCCACGGCGTGCACCTCCCTTGATTGTGGCGGCCTCCTCGTCGGCGACGTCCTCGGCGGCCTGCCCCGGCCAGCGTCATTAGCTCCGGTGCAGCTTCCCCTGCACTGCAAAGAAAAAAGTCACCATTCTAATTTTTATTTTAAAAAAAATATTTGCTACTGCTTTTTTTTGCGGTGTACCCCCGGGTCCCAATTGGCTTCCAGCACGTTGAGCTACTTGTCGGGGGTGGATCCAGTGTGGGGGCAAAAGGACAATGATGGACCCTCGGCTTCTGAAGGCAAAGGCAAAAAGGGCTACTTTGCGCCTCCCCCCCCCCTCCTCGGTCCGGCACTGGGCAAGTGTGTGTAACTGCTTCGTGCTTTGAGGCGCCGGCGGGGCTCACCTCGAGCACGCCGATCCAGCGGGCGGCCTTCCCCGCCACCGCTAGCTCCGCAGCGCCGCACCTCAGGCAGCCAGTCTGTGCCGCGCCGGCGAAGCCTCGCCCCGGGCCCGGGGTGCCTCACCCCTTAATTTTCCGTTTTCCGGCCGGATAAGAACCCCCTCCCCTCCCCCGCCCCTTCTTGGCTTTCTATTGACACTTCCTTCATGTTGAGCCGATAGCGTGGAAAAGAGGGTCCTGCCCTGCGGAGCCTCTCCAGTCCCTCCAGTCCAGTCGCTCCAGTCTCTCTCCAGTCACTCCAGTCTCTCCAGTCTCTCCAGCCACTCCAGCTTCAGTCACTCCAGTATTTCTCCAGTCACTCCAGTCGCTCCAATCTCTCGAGTCTCTGGAACGCGATCATGACTTGGCGGTAAAAGACAAGACTTTCAAGGTTGTGTTTCGGGAGTGAATGGACGTGCGTGGGTGGGTCGGAGTCGGGGTCGGAGTCCCGGCGGGAGTGCGAGGTGTGGAGAATGGTCTGGGGACCGCGGCGGCGGCGCGGCGTCTGGTCCTGCGGGAGGAGGCGGGGCGGCGACGATCTAGTGCGGTGCCGGCGGGGTGCGAGGCAGTGTGGGGCCCGGCCGGGCTTGGCTTTGGGAGGGCCGAGCTCGGGGCCGAGGACCAGGGGCCTGCGCCAACCAAATATATTGTCCGACTATTGCTTAGCCACCGGAAATACGGCAAACGACCCCTCCGGCCCCCCCCCCCCTCCCCTCCCGGGCCTCTTAGTGGCCACACGCTGCACGCCGCACGCGGAGAGAGGGTCCTGTTGACATTGTCTGACGACGAGGTGCTGCGGACTGATTCCGGGAGTCGTTTCCACTGCTCTGTCTCTGTCGCACTCGTGGGGCGTCCGGTATTGGTGCGAGAGAGACAGAGCGACGACAACGACTCTCGGAATCGGTCTGCGTGCCCCGCCGTGATCCCCGCGGCTCGGCGTGCGGCTCGGCGTGCCGCCGTGTTGTCGCCGCGAAATTGGAGTCAGGCCGACCGAGGCCGTGTGGGCCATGTAGGGCCGATTCCTCACCACAGTGTAGGCGCAGGCAAGGTGCTCGAGAAAAAGCAGCGCCAAAAAAATAAAAAAAGTTGTCGCCTTAGTGTTTGAACCCGCAGCGCAGCGTCGCGTAATCTGCGGAAAAGTGGAAACGGTATTCAAAGGAGAGTGAAATTGAATGAGCGCCGCGTCCACCCCCTCCCCCTCCCCCGCGCAGCCAGCCAGTGGCGCTGCAAGATTAATAGATGGCTAGGCCGGGGCAGACTCTCCCGCCCGTCTATCGCCCGGCCCGGCTCGGCACGGCTCGGCTCGGCTGCCCCACGCGATCCCCGTGCCACAACCGCGCTACTTAGCGGCGCGGAATTCAATCAACAGGCCGGTGGGGGAGGAGAAGGGAGGCAGAGACGAGCGAGTGGAAATGAAACGAAAACGAGCAGCAGTGACACGCCACTTACAGGCATTCCCAAGGACCGCTCCGTCGCTCTGTCTCTCTCGCACTCACGGGGCGGCGCATGGGAGTGCGAGAGAGACGGAGCGACGAAGTGCTCCTTGGGAGTCCACGGCGCCGCCCCGCGATGGCCCGCAGCTTCTGAAGACCGCGGGGATGCACCACCCCGCCCACAGTGGAGCATAAACAAAGACGGCAACGCGTGCGACGGAAAGCACACAGAAAATTAAACGGTGTGCAGTGATTTTTATTTCGCTCTTAAAGGTGGTGGCCTTGCCCGAGGGACGCGGGGCGCTGGAAGTGCCTCCCGTGATGGACGCCCGGCGTGTCCCCACGAGTGGCTGGGGTCGCCGCACCACGCCCGCACCTTGCTGGCACACCGTGCAGCAGGCCGTGGGGACTTATCGAAAAATGATGCGCTCGGTGCAATATCTGGAGCACTCGCCGAACAGGCGCCGGCCAATGTGCCAAAAGAGCCACACGTCCGAAAGGGCGAAAGGTCCGAAAGGGTCAAAGGTCCGAAAGGGTCAAAGGTCCGAAAGGGTCAAAGGTCCGAAAGGGTCAAAGGTCCGAAAGGGTCAAAGGTCCGAAAGGGTCAAAGGTCCGAAAGGGTCAAAGGTCCGAAACGGTCAAAGGTCCGAAAGGGTCAAAGGTCCAAAAGAACAGGGTGGGTCCAATATGCTGGGTGGGCCTTCCCTCCGCAACAGCGCGGAGCGAGCAGCATTGACCTCAACAGTGAAATTTGGGCTTCATCTTGGCCACCCCTCCGGGCCGCAGGGACCCCCCAGGGGTCCTGTCCGACGCCGTATGTAGAAGTGGCCGTTGGACAAGACGTCCGGGGGCAGTGGCGGGGCGGCGGAGGCCTCGGCCAGGCTGTCCAGGCCGGCCCAGGCCCCAGGCCGTGCTGCCAAGGGCGACGACGCCCTCCTCCTTCCCTCACTCTAATGGGCCATAAAGGTCACGAGTGCGGCGGATGGCACTAGAGTCAGCAGATAAGTCGATAAAACAGCTGCCGCGCCGCCCGACGCACTCAACCCCACTTGCGCGGCGGGACGCACGCGGGACGCGGGACGGAAACCCCCAAAACTCTCCTCTCCCGCTCGCAAAATCCCCTCTCCCGCCTCGCGAGCTCGCCTTAGAATTCATACCAGGCCGGTTTCTGGTGGGGTTTGTAAAAACGTGTGGTTAGGTCAGGACGAGGCGATCCGACTCCGACAACAATTCAATCAGCCCTTGTCGGACACTGATGCCACGGCTGACGTTGCGTCCAGCAAACCCTTTTTCCCTCGATCACGGGATGAAGGAAGGAAGCCGGATACAAAAACGATCGAGTAGTCCGAGAAGAGCACGCGTTATCCGACATCTTCGCCGACCGACCGACCGATCGGTCCACCGCGAAGCCAAGCAGAGCCAAGCAGACGATACAGTGCAGGGCGCAGATCGACCAGATGAATCTGACCGACCACTCTCGCGGCAACGCGGCAACAACACAGAGCGAGCGGCGTCGTCCTGTCTTTCTCTTTTCGCGCTCTTTGCGTCCGTCATGCGAGAGAGAAAGGCAGAGTTTCGCACACTTTCTTGTCCGCTGCGAGAGAGACAGCCTTGGAGGACGGTTCAAAGCGCGCCGTCGAATCCGAAATCAAGCGCGGAGAGGATCGGCCTTTGCTGCTGTTGTTGCTGCTGCTGCTGTTGCTGCTGCTACTGCTGCATCGCTGGCGGCCCCGCCTTGTTATTAGAATGGCAATGCAGTCGCGACAGCGGGCGTGGATGGCCGAGTGGATGGCCGTCCAGCACCCCCCCCCCTTCCCCCAACCCCTGGGACACTCAAACAGCAAGCAATCGACGATGAATAAATTCCTTCTTTTCCCGTGGCGAGAAACCCCCGCTACCGCAATGCATGGCTTGGCTTAAACAACGCAACCAAATTTACACAGAAATGCAGTCGATTTTTTCCGAGTGACGTTTCGCTACAGTAACGGCCGTCCTATTGACTTTTGGCAAGTTCCATCCCCGGAACGAAGTCCCCGGTGACTGGGGCAAACGGACAGACGGGCAGGCAGACAAGAGGGCCTTGTTGAGCACGGCGCGGTGACCGTTGCAACAACAACACGCCTCATACATCAGAGAGAGAAATGTGCCACTGACAAGACCGGTAGGGGGAGTCGGAGAGAGAGAGAGAGAGAGAGAGAGAGAGTAAGAGTGCTCCTGAGCGATAGCTTGCTGGCGGGTAGTTATTGGGGGCATCCGTCTGCGGTGAAGAATTAGAAATACGAATTCCCTGACGTCGCACAGCTTGTGAAACGTAACCTAGCCTGACCTGACGCAACAAAAACAAAGCCTTGTTGTTGTTGCTTTTGTTCGAACGGTACCACCACCACCGCAGTCAAGAGGATCCCTTTCGCTGCCACGAGACCTCGACGCCAGGTAGAGTTTCGACTCGTGAACGTTGAAGAAATTGCAATAACAAAACTGCCTAGTCAACTCTGTAAGCCAAAACGCACACGCCGGTCTGACGACACAGACGATTGTGCAACCCTAACCTAACTTCAAAATTTTAGAAGGCAGCGTTCTTGTCACTTAGCTGAACTGACCCGTGTAGTCCCCGAATTTTTTGAGGTTAGGTCATTCTCCTTTCTCTTTCTTTCGCGTGTAGCCGCGTGCGTCGGTTCGTCCGGCCGGTTTAGCCAACCGGGTTAACGGCATTACCGCCGCCACGCCGCCATCCCGAGGGTGCGTTCTGCTGCAGTGGCTCCACTCCGCCGGCCGGTCCGCCCGGCCAGATGGTCAATTTCTCATCGACCGCCACAAATTTCCAAATTGACGCGCTCGTGTGTGTGTGACAGTGTGGGGACTGCACGGCCACATCGCGCCGCCAACTCGTTTAGACCTTTCCCCCGCGCTGCAGCTCAACCCCTCCCCGCGAGCCAGCCGGAGGGCCGGAGGGTTGGCCGACCTGACTGGCATTTAGTTGTAGCTACAAGGCGCGAAAGTGTTGCTATCCATCAAATTCCCATACACTGAACATGCACGCCAGGTCCCTCCCTCCCTTTTTTTCGATCCCCCTGTCGGCCTGCCCTTCAGCCCTACAGCCCTGCAGCCCTTCAGCGCGGCCTGCGCTGGACTGGGGTGCAAAAATATCCGCCCGGAATATATATTTGCAACGTTGCCAGCCCTGATTGGGCTCCGATTCGGCTTAACCGCGTGGGTTTGGCGGCCCCCTCCCCTTTCCCTATTCCCGCGGGAAAACAATTTTCATTCTTTCCGGACGCACGGCGTGGCGTCACGGCGGCAGCGCGCGGTGCGCAATTTGACGGCATGCGTCGTCTGCTCGCGTCGTCTGCTGCACTGCACTGTTATGGTGATGGCGGCATTCCTTGCGGTGCATTTCGGGCGCGGAGTCGCCCGGAAGTGTGTGATGGCCCTCCAGTCCGCCCGGTTCGCGAACGCGAGCAGTGCCATTGTTTTGTTTTTTGAAGGAAATTGTGTTTGAGAGAGTGGGACCACTAGGTGACTAACTTTGATTTCCGGCATTTGCCATCCACCGTTCTCGAGATTCGCCGACGCCACCTCGACGTGGAATTTTTGGCGCCGGCCAGCAGCACTCGCTGAAAGGGTGGCCGGCCTGCCGGGCCGCGCTGCCGCGCTACGCTCCGGCCGTACACCTTGTACTGGCTGCCGCTGGCCACGGCGGCGCGGCACGGCGCGGCACGGCACGGCACGGCGCGGTCTCACGGCTTGGCCCGGACAGAGAAGGATGGCCGTCGGCCGGTGCTCCTTGGACCGTGATAACTGGCTGATGGAGGGGCCGGGGCAGGCGGGCCAGGCGGCCAGGCGGCAGCCAGGCGGCAGCGCAGGCCAGCACCCTAGCCCACTCCGCCAATCCCAACATACACGTCCCTTAATCACTCTGTGCAGGGCACTGCCGGGCCAACCTCGGCGCAGGCCGTGCCGACCGTGCGCACTTTTACACAGCACCGCCTTGAAATCCAGGGGGAAAGCCGTCGGTTGTGAATTTTCGAAGTTGCCCAATTTGACGTTGCTCGTTGCTTTACAGACGTAGATGGATTTCCTAATTAATTTTGTTGTTGTTGTTTTTTATTTCAGGATGGGGCCCCTCTACGCGCCCTTGCTGTCCATCCTGGTCGGGCTGGTGTCCTCGCACCTGCCCGCTACCGGTAAGCAGTGCTTGCAGTCCGGCTGGAGCGTCGCCTGGTCTGGAGAAAATGAGGGTCTTAGGTTCGATTCCCACGAGGTGAAACAAATAATTTCTAAACTATATTGTCTTGACAATAGAGGAAAAGATTCTACCTTCCGTTGATATTGGATCAAAATATGTTTCATCGTTTTGAACAATTAATGGGGGAAGACGCTTGCGGTGTAGCGTACCACAGCGAGCCGCACAGCCGCACGCAAAGGCAGGCAAGGCGATGGGTGCCGTCCAATCACGTCAGTAAAACGGCTGCAATACGGTCGCGTGGGGGGCGCAGGTAAATTAGAGTTGCCACCGGCTCGGCGGGCACGCCGGGCTAGGGTTGCCACCACCGCAGGGCCGCAGGGCCGCAGCCCTTCAAAGGATCTCTCCGCCCTTTTACCGGGGATGAATATACAGCCCATCAGCGGCCGGGCCGATGCCTCCGCTGTTCTGGCGGCGCTGGCACTGCTGGCTCGGCGACGACCCAACAGTGGTACGGTCTGCGCGGGTCTGCGCGGGTCTGCGCCGCCAGGCCGGGGCGGTGTACACGGTCTACGGCCTCGGGTCCGGTCACAACAAAGTCACTCCGCAGCGCTCCGCAGCGCTCCGCAGGCATGTGCACTGCCAACTCCGGCTGGCGCGGCCGGCCTCGGCACACACGACCCGGCGACCGCGGACCGCGGACCGGGGCCGCCGCCGTGGGGCCCTGGCCGCCCCTGGCCCTTGTCGTCAAACAAACACCAAGGGCTCACGGCCCGTATGGCTACAAACATCTCACTTGCAAAGCGCACAAGGCGAGCGCGAGCTGGGCGTGGTCAGTTCGGGGACCTCGGCGCGCGGCGTCGCACGGCCGAGGTCATCCTGGAGTGGTCCTGGAGCGAGGTCCCGGAATGACATCTTTAAAGGACATCCTGGAGCAACCCCTGGAGTGACGTCCTAGAACGACGTCCTGTAAAATCGTCCTGGAGTGACCTCCTGGGAGGTCCTGGAGCGAGGTCCTGGACACCGCAACACGGCCAGGAGGTCCTCGGGCGCACGATTTATTGAAAGGGTGGACCAAGCCGGGCGGCAAAGAGGGTCGGACAGCCCAGCCGAGCTTGGGGGGCCCAGCCAGGCCAAGCCCAGCCAAACTTGCTTAGTTGCCCATGCACGTTCCCCCTCTCGCTCGCAAATTCATACGAGTGACTAACCGGCCTGCGGTGCGCTCGGCTCCACACTGAATCAACACAGTCATTTCGCGTCCTTTCCCTCATGATCTTCGGACCTGCCTGCCGGCTGTCTTCGCCAGGTCGGGGCTTCGGGTTGGCCCCTCCGGGTTGGCCCCTCCGGGTTGGCCCCTCCGGGTTGGCGCCGCAGATTGAATGAATAAGGACGGATTTAGGGCGGAAAACGAGACTCGTGGGAACAGACTCACATGTGGAATCAGTTTGGGTCGGCGAGACGGCGGCGAGAGGGAGAGAGAGGGGTGGCGCTGGGAGGGGAGAGAGAGGGCGCGAAAAAGTTGGTCGCGGCGCACGCGCGCTGCGAGGGGCCGGTCATCACAGCGTCGCTTGCATCCTCGGAGAATCGTTGGTTTATATCCGGTTTTCAGCGCAGTGATTCGTAGCGACTGCAGGCTGATTCCGACAGTCGTTTTCATCGCTCTGTCCGTCCCGCATCTCTACGAGAGTCACTCTGCTGGCTCCGCGCAGCGCAGTACTTCCAGTGGCGGTGCGCGTTGCGAGGCTAGTCGTGTTGTAACTCTGATCTCGGTCTGGGAGTGGCTTCGCTCGCGGCTGCTTGTGCCGCCAGGGCTGTGCCTCGGCGGCCCGGCCTCGGTGCCTGCCGCAGGGGAGGCCTAGCACGGCCCAGCACGGCCCGCCCCGGGGGAGCGCTCGGCGGCCGCGCTACGGCCTCGACGGCCTCGCCGGCGACGCTGCCGGCGGAGACAACATTTAAGCCCCTCATCTGCGCACCAATGGTCCCCCTTATATCGCGCCGCTTCGTCCCGCCAGTCTCCGCCAGTCTCCCCCAGCGCCACTTAGTTTCCACTTTTACTGCCATGTCTCGCTCCGGGCTGCACGCGTAATTATTGCTAATCTGTCCCGGCGCGTGGCACGGCGTGGCACCATTGACCTCCCCAAGCACCCCCTGTTGCCCCTCTTCCTGGTGACGGCCCGCAATGCGCAGCCAAGGGCTGCAAGCCTTGCTGCAGGCCCTCCCCGCAGGCTTCTTGGCACCCGCACTCCTCGCTCTGTCTCCAGAGTCGCCAAACAGGACTCGAACCGAGCGTGTGACCCTGCCAATGGATTGCTCTCCGAACGAGGAGTCCATTGGTGGGGTCACACGTTAGGTTCGAATCCTGTCTAGCGACTCTGGAGCTCAAAACGCTTCTAGAGTTTTGGCCGCCTGCGCCGGTCTTCTGGCCCACTGTGCAGTGGCGGCAACACAACACGCGAGTGGCTGTGTTGCGCCGCGTCTCCTCCAAGTCCCCCATTGTCTGCCCCCGAGTGTGCTCCAGCCGCTCTAGCAGCTCCAGGCGCCGCCGGGGTCTCGGCCTCTGTGTGTAAGCAGGTTGCTGCTGAGGAATCTGGCGAGAAAAACACTCTGCGTGAATGTGTGTGTGTGCGGCGCAAAAGAGCCGGGCCCCAGGAATGCTGCGGAAGGGCCCCTTGTAGTGTATGAGGTTGGGGAGGCACGGCCGGGGCACGGCGGTGCGGCGGGCTGAGGGAGGCAAAAGCAGACACTGCGTGTGAATTTGTGATAGCGGCGTGATTAAGAGACAGCGGGCGGGGCGGGGCGGGGCGCGGTCGGGTCGCCGAGGCGCGGCATGGCAACGCGCTGTGGAAGGAGTCGCTTCAATACACTGCGGTGAAGTAGAGGGAAGGCTTAGCAGAGCAGTTGGCCAAAATGTAGACGGATGGTGTGTTGCGGGGGCACGTCGCGCGAACGCTTCGTGGTGTTGCTGGTGAGCCTTTGAAAATCGTGTTTTGGGCCGACTTTAAGCAGCCACTGCGTCCGATCCGAGGCGGGCCTTTGTACTTTCTCAACGGGCATTTGGTCTTTGGACCTTCCTTTAGCGTGCCTTTGTTATGGAGGGCGATTATGCGCCTTAGTTTGGGAGCAGTATTGTCTCAAAGTTGATCAAAACCGACTTTAAAGGCATTTTTGACTGTTTTGATCAACTTTGAGCCAATCCTTCTCACAAACTAAGGCAGATAATCGCACTCCGTAACAAAGGCATGCAAAAGGAAGGTCCAAAGACCAATTGCCCGTTGAGGGAGGACGAGATACCGCCTCGGATCAGACGCAGTGGCTGCTTAAAGTCGGCCCAAAACACGATTTTTCAAAGCCATTTTTGACCGTTTTGATCAACTTTGAGACAATACTGCTCCCAAACTAAGGCAGATAATCGCACTCCGTAACAAAGGCACGCAAAAGGAAGGTCCAAAGACCAATTGCCCGTTGAGGGAGGACGAGATACCGCCTCGGATCAGACGCAGTGGCTGCTTAAAGTCGGCCCAAAACACGATTTTTCAAAGCCATTTTTGACCGTTTTGGTCAACTTTGAGACAATACTGCTCCCAAACTAAGGCATATAATCGAACTCCGTAACAAAGGCATGGAGGGGTCCCGTGGGGTTGCGAAATTTTTCCTGGCGGTCGCGGAAATATTTGGCTACAAATTTGGGGTCGCGAGCCGAAAAAGGTTGAGAACCGCGTTGGACACGGTTTGACGGGGAGTCATTCACCGCCTGCCTTATTTTCCCCGTCCTTGCTCCGCCTTGCGCTGGTTGATCGATGCCGTGTTCCTCTGATCGTAAGTCGCCGGTTTAACGGCCGCGTGGAGGGCGGGGCGGGGCGGGGCGAGAAGGGCCCGCTGCCTGTTCCCCGGCCTGGCCAGGGAGACCTATTCGCTGGGGGTCTTAAACAACATGACAACATTTTTCCTTCAGCCGCAGCAGCCCCCCCCCCCTCCTGCCCCTCCCCCAGACCCGATCCGTGCACCTCAGGAATGCCGTGATTCTGGCATAGGGCGCTGCAGAGGCGAGGAGGGGGGGGGGGAAGTCCGTTAGCTTGGCCTTGGCGGGCCGTGGCGGGCCTTGGCGACATTGGTGTACCGTGCCGAAAAACAAACGGGATTTTTTTTCTTGCCAAAGGTCAGTTTGATGTCTGATTCTCAGCGAGCACGTCCTCGGCGTCGTCGGCGTCCTCATCGTCGGCATCCTGGGCGCGTCGTCGCGCTCCTCCTCCTGCTCCCCGTCCGCGACATGCATGTCCAAATCCCGCTATCCGCCCCTCCGTACCTTCGGTGGAGATTTCCTCCCGTGCACTCCGACGTGGCATTTTATTACGGCCCGGTGGCTTCCAGCCTGCTTCCAGCCCGGCGTGCTTCCAGTGCCTCGGCCCCCTCCCTCAGCAGCCCCTCCACCCCAACCTGGCTGGCGTCGGCCCGGGAGGCGGCGAGGCCGTGAAGGCCGTGAGGCGGCTCAGATGGAGGCGGCATTCTGCGAATCCGGTCGCCGTCACGGTCCCCGCCAGGGTGCCGGCCAGGCTGCGCAGTGGTCCGTCGGCCGGGCCGTCTGTTTCCGAGATACCATGCTGCTTTGCGTGCCCACTCCGCACACAGTCCGTCGGGCTCACAACAAATTGATCTCGAGCAGTTACGTTGAAGAGATTGATTTTACAAAATGACTTTAACCTCCGCGAATGCGAGAGAGAGTCTGCTTTGCTGGATGGCGCATTATTCTGCGTAGCGAGTCGAGGGGGTCGCTTTCTTGTTTGTCGAAACCCAAAGTTAGATCATCTCGGGTGTCGCGGGGTCAAGACGCGCCTTATCCTCGCATGCATCCCGTGCACATCCATCTCCCGGGCTGCTCAGCCACGCGTGTCCCCCCCCCCCCCTAGGATTGGCTAGCCCCCTTGCTCCGCGCTGCTCCGCGGGGTCGCGGCCCGTCCCGTATCTTTCCAAGACGCTAGACCGGCCAAGGGTAAATATGTGTACTCGATATTGAATGCGTGCGAGGATGTGGGGAGTTCCCCCTCCTTTTTTCCCTTTCTCCTTTTACTCTTTTCCCCCGCTTCTGTCCTCCTTCCCCACCTCCCCCTCGCCGCGCGGGCCATCCTTTTCTCACCTTTTTTTTGGTCGCCGCGACGGCGGCATATCTCACGCGTCGGCGTGCGCGTCGCGGCGCCCTCAGTGTGGCCAACAGTGCGGACACGGCGCCCGCAGGATTGCACGCCGCCGAGGAGAAAAGGGGGGGGGGAACACGTGTACAGCCCGGTGGGGAACGCTTTTCGCGAGACAGTGTGAGCCAGACTGGGATGGAGCCAGTCCGAGTTGGCAGATACGTGAAATGGTGATTGGGAGTTCACCAGTCGTGAGTCAACCAGTGTGAAAAGAAAGAGCCGGTGGCAGAAAGCTAGTCAGTGTGAAGCCAGTCAGTGTGAAGCCAGTCGTGAGATAGTCAGTATGAAAGAGCCGACGGAAAAAGGCCAGTTCGGGGTAGCCAGTAGTGAGTTAGTCAGTCGTGAGTCAACCAGTGTGAAAGAGCCGGTGGAAGAAAGCCAGTGCGAGCCAGTCAGTCCAGTCCCAGGCCCCGGCCAAGGCCCCGGCTGTCCGTCGCGTTGTTTCCAGAGCCGCTCCGAATCGGATCGGCATGCTCTGCCCGGGCATGCCGTGCTCGGCGCTAAGTCCCTGCTAATTAGCCATTCTTTCGCTGGCCTTTCTCCCTGGCCCTCCCATTCAGCGGACAGCGCAGTGGCGAAGCAGTGCCTTCCAGCCGTCCAGCCTCCAGCGCCTCCAGCCTTGCAGCGACTCCACGGCATTAACATCCTGATTCCGCCACTTGAGCCGGCGCCAGTTTTGTTTAGATTTCAAACAACGGCGTGCCCAAACTGGAAGAAGATTGTACGTGGAAAAAAGCTGCCAACCTGCGACAGTAGTATGGAACCTCCATTGTCACGCTCCGCCATTTTGGGGCCCCTCACCGCCAGCGCCGGAAGCGCCCGAAATGCGTCTGCCAAAGAATCAGTCGGCGTCTTTTCGAGTGCTGGAGTGCAGCAAGTGCGCCCCATTCTCGCTGCTGCGCGTCGCTGCGCTGTAAAAGAAGGCCCCGTCCCAGCTGGCCAGGGCCGGGCGCGGCTGAGCCAGCCTGAGGCAGCCTGGCGGGGACTGGCGGGGGCGGCGCTCCGGGACGTGGGGTTTACCCGCTGTTTATCTGCTCGCTGAGCTGACGGCGAATATATGGCCCCTCTTAAGACTAACACAGGGAAACTGTATTTGTTCTGAATGGGAAGTTGTATTACCAACTCGGGAAAGGGAGAGGATGTTAATAATGCCTGCGCCCTTATCGTCAATGAAGCACTCGCATGAATTACAAGGCCCCCCACCCCTTTTCCGCACTACGCTGCCTGCCGCGGGTGTGTTGGCGCGATACCCGTTCGCAGAGCCTGTGGAGGGGAAAACACGGGGAAAACATTCGAACAAACCGAGCCCACACTGTGGGTAGCTCCTCACGGCGCGGCCGGGGGTTGAACCGAACAGCGGGCGGGGCTCTGCAGTCTGGAGGCGAATTCCCCACACACGCAAAAGCGCTACACACGCACCCAGACACACACACGCACACACCTATAAGCCGATCCCACTGCTTTCCAGCAGACACAGCAAAAATTGTCAATTTGTCATGGCGTGCCACACGGGGAGTGCGAGAACCCCGAGGGCGCGGATGGGGGTGGCTAGGGAGAGCGGGGCAGAGGGAGGGGGGCGAGGAGGGGGGTCTGCCACGCGTCCTCTTAGCATGCAGGCCGAGTAGCACACTTGCCGGCTTTATAAGCAGCCCGGCCTTCTTTCCGCCGAAACCTGTCGATATTGTGTGAGAGCTGCTCAATTCCACATCCTGGACGGAGAATGGCTGAAAACGAGCGAGAAAGCGCGTTCACTATACTGGCGTGGGTTCGAGTACCACCTGAGTATTTTTTTTTATCACCCGCCCTGCAGAAGAAGAAAAGTCCACCGGGAAAACCCCGGTGCGCACCTGGCGCGGTTCCCTCGGGTCGGCCACGGGCAGCTAGTGTTTAGCGCCGCGCCCGTCATTTAAAATGGAGGATTGTCGAGCAAGCAGCAGCAAGCCATAGCAAGCGGGAGTCAGGGAAGCAAGGCGTTCGCCCGATTGGAATCCTATTAGCGACATCAGACTTGCAGAGCACCGCCAGCCCCGCGCAGGCCGTCGAAGGTGTCGCACGGTGCCGCGGACGGCTTTCACGCTGCCTGGCTGGCTGTCCGACTCCCAAAAACACACCCAGCGCGCTGGAACAATATTCCACCCAGACAGACGGACAGACAGACAGATAACTGGCAGTGTACACGGGGAGACACGCGTACGTGAGATTGCTACAAAAGATTCCGGCAGGCCCCGGCGCTCCGCTGCGCTAACTCGGGAGAGAGAGAGACGCGGAGTGAGTCCGGAGCGAGAGAGACGCGGCGAGTCCCAGGTGGAGCGACCGCAACAGGTGCAGCGCAGCGTAGCACGGCGTAGCGAGGGTAATGGATTATTGCGGCCGGATTCGGCTCCTTTTTTTATCGCTGTTTGCCGAGGAGCGTGGTCGCCGTTGCAGCAAAGGAGTTGTAAGGGTCGAGATGAACCTGCGGTCTCCGTGGCGCAGTCGGCAAGGTGGTTGCTCTCGGACGTCAAAGTTGGCGGTTCGATTCTCAATGACGCCGCAGTGTTTTCTCAGCATATTATTGTCCAAAAAACAAAAATTAACCATTAACTTATTGGCTTCATGGCCAGGGCTCGCCAGATCTAACCGGGTGCATGCTCTGCCTCTGCCCTCTTGACCCATCGATCCTTCTAATCCATGGACTTGTCTATAACCCAAAGCAAGTCCGTGCATCTAAATGCCATGAAAAAATAAACGGAGAAAAATCAGGTGAAAATGATGGAAGTGGATCTAGCGGCTCCCAATGGGACGGGCTTGTTAACACGCCGGGGCCAGGAAGGGCGGGACATCGGGGGCCCCGTCGGGGCGTCGGGGCGTCGGGGCCACGGAGTGGAGGGAGGGGTGGGGTCGGCCCATACCGAGGGACACAATCCGAGCAGCCGTTTCAAACTTTATCCATTCTCCTAAATTCCAGAATATCATTTATCTGTGCGTGGCAGCCGGGAGAGTGGGCAGGCCGAGGCAAGGCGACGCAGGGCGGCCGGATAGCCCGAGCAGCGGTTGGCGGGGCGCGGGGCGCGGGGCGGCGAGACGGCGAGGAGGAGCTGAGCCTGAAGCCTGCAGCCGGACTCCCAGACTCGCAGAGACTAGTGGCGAGCAAGGCGACCGCACGTCCACTGACGTATGTCTTGATTTGCTTCTCGCTTGCCCTACCAGTAGCTGTCTCTAGCTAAATAACCCACAAATATTATTTTTAAAAAAAATTGAGCGTTTGAATACAAATTACTTCTTGGCCCAAAATTAGTGATGGGCCACCTCACTGACACACCAACCCAACCCGTTCACCGCAGACGGGGAGTGAGGGGGGGTGGGGGCTTTTTCTGCGGCGTTAACGACGACCAAGAATTATCAGCCCTTCCGGCTGCAGCCTGCCCGCCTGGCCTTGCCTGCAGCGGAGGCCGCACAGGAGGCGCCGGCCTGCATTTTTGCCGTGGCGTGCCGTGCCGTGCCGTGCCGCGGAGGGCTTTTTCAGCGCCACTGCTTAATCAAGGCACTCTGCGTTTTTTGTGGGATCCGGGATGGATGCACAGCGGTGAGCTGATTCCGAAACGACGGTGCGCTTTCGTCGCTCCGTCTCTCTCGCACCTGTACGGGAGGGAGAGAGAGGGGGGGGGAGGGACAGGGAAAGCGTTGCAGCAGGGCGTCTGCGACTGCGCGACCGTCGCGGATTTTCTGATCAGGGACTCTCTGGCTTTGTGTCTGGGACGGTGTTGTGTCGTCGTCGCGTGGGCGCCCTGCACAGCGGCGCAAATGAAGGGGGAGGGGGAGGGGGCAGGCTGTTATTATTTGTGGCTGGAAGCAGATGTGGCCTAATGAGGCTAAGGCTTCTGATTCGCGCACCCTCTTGTTGCTGCTCTTGTTGTTGTTGTTGTTGTTGTTTTTGTCGTGTTCGCTGCGTCTGGCAGTCATTCGGGTCCAGACTGCTTTAATTCGCCAACTTGATAAAAGTGAGAGAGTCCGATTATTTTGGCGCGGCCGTTTAGTTTTGCCAAACTTGTTTTCGGCCCTTGAAGTGGTGCGGCTGCGTGCGAGCGAGGATTAGTGCTGGTTCAAGCTGGCAGAGGCCAGGCGGGGCTGGCGGGGCTGGCGGGGCAGGGCAGAGGCGGCTCGCGGGACTAGTTTATGTGGATCAGCTTGAACCGGCCCGCGCCGCCCCCTTGCCTTTTTGTTTTTGTTTCAGTAATCCTTAGCTCTGCAATGTGTTTCCTCCATTCCCAGTGTCATTGCCAGAGCTCCCTTGTGCAGCCGTGCGAGGCGTGGGGGCCGCTGGAGGCCGCTGGAGGCCGCTGGAGGCGGCGCGGCGGCGGAGGCGCCGCGCGACAAAATGGCCAACTTATTTGTATTTGCCGCCTAACAAAACTTTTTTGAAAAATGGAAGTGACTGGGATGTTGTACTGGACTCCCTCACATCGATTGCCGAAAACTGAAACCGGCACCTGGACCGTCGCACCACACGACTTCCGCGGTGTGTATAGGGTTGCCACCTGGCCGTCGACGCACGCAAGAAAGTTGGCCACCCTAGGCGCTCGCCAGCTGTGTCCCCTTGGCTGTCTTCATTCCCCCATTCCCGGGACGGATAAAAAAGCTAAGCTCCCCGCCCCGCCACCCTTTCCCCTCCCTCATCACCGCCGCCGCCCCGCCCCGCCCCGCACGCCTCAATGAATGCAGTCTCCCAGGTGCGGCCGGCGCTGGAAGAAAGGAAACCATCGAGGGAAAAAGGGTTGGCCGCGAGTTTCGCTGCGGTTTCAAGCAACTGGACTTGACTGGAACTCGCATGGGGGCTTTTATTTATCTCTCCAGCTCCATCGAGTAGACTCCAGGCATGCAGACTCCAGGCAGCCAGACTCCAGAGGCTCCATCACGACTCCAGGAGCTCGGCCTCCGCAGCCACGGCTCTATCACGAAGCTGGCTGCTGCCTCGGCGGCTGCAGTGCAGAAAGCTCGAGCGGTACCGCGAGCACTGAGATGTAGATACGGAGGGCAACTTAGGGGATTGGAGGGAGGCGCAAGATCCCGGCGAGGGGGGCGGGGAGGGGGCGGGGCTGGAGACAGAGGGGGAGAGGGGTTTGTAGTGTTATACTCAGTTCCATCGTGTGCAGTCTTTCGGAATAGATGTCGCTAGCCTAGCGGCGTCCTCTTCCTAGCCCCCCTCCTCTCTCCGCACTGGAGACTCCAGCGGAAAACAGCTCGCCGGCAGTGTCGACCCCGGCGCCTCTGTCTGCCGCTGTGTTTGTTTGTGTGTGCTGAGCGGACCTCCATCCCCCGAAGTGAAAGAAGGACATACAATTTAAATTGCCGCAGCAGGTGGTATTTCGCAGTCCGAATTTGCTCCGCTGTAGTCAAATTCCTGTGCCGCAGTTGTTGCGGGTCCCCCACCCCCAGGCTCCAGGGCCCCAGGCTCCAGGGCCCCAGGCTCCAGGGCGCTCCAGGGCCCCAGCCAGAGGCGAACGGGGGAAGGGCCCATAAAAAGGGCTCCCCAAGTACCGGGCGTCGGCTGCGGGCTGTCGGGTTAATTGAGATTTTGTTTCGCGGAAGAGGCGAGCGAGACGCCGTCTTGGGGCTCCGAGGGATAGAGGAACGAGAGAGGGAGAGAGAGGGAGAGAGAGAGAGAGAGAGAGAGGAGAGAGAGAGAGAGAGAGAGAGAGAGAGAGAGGCGTGTCCGATACAGACCTGCCCAACAGCCTGCCAACAGGCTGCCCCTCGGCCGCGCCTCGGCTGCGCCAGTCGCTGGCAAGTGGAAGGGCCGAGGTTCAAATCCAGCCGCGGTATCACCCCCATTTTTTCGTCCTGCTCCTTTCCCTTTTTGTGTGCGCGAGTCTTCTATTTTTTTGCAGTGTTGGCTTTGGCGGTGGGGGTGTGCGGTGCTTAAGGATAGCGGCGCACTGCACAGAGGCTTAGGGCTGAATGGATGGGCCACGCGCAGCGATGGGGCACCGCGCGCCACGCCCGCGGCCACACGGCCACACGGCCCTCAAGGCCACCATCACGGCCAACCGGGTCGACCGGGACGACCGCCGCGTCGAGGTTCGTCGAGGTCCCGTCCTGGTGCGTCGACCGGAGCGCCGTGCGCGGTAGGCAGCGCGGGAACACGCCTGTGTTGCGGGCTGGCCTATCCTCGACTTCACAGGCGCGCGGCCAGCGCCTGTCTCTCCACAAACACACACACACACACACACACACACACACAACACACACACACACACACACACACACACTCGTGTCAGAAGCCTTATCTATGACAGCGGTGGGCCCCTGTCCGCGAGGGGGACGGCGAGCCCGCGCGACTTGCGATCAAGTAGTCACGGGACGTCCAATAACACACGCCGGGCGACACACAGATGGGCAGACAGACAGACAGGCAGACAGACAGGCAGACAGACAGACAGACAGACAGACAGGCAGACAGACAGGCAGACAGACAGACAGACAGGCAGACAGACAGACAGACAGACAGACAGACAGACAGACAGGCAGACAGACAGACAGGCAGACAGACAGACAGACAGACAGACAGACAGACAGACAGGCAGACAGACAGACAGGCAGACAGACAGACAGACAGACAGACAGACAGACAGACAGACAGACAGGCAGACTGACAGGTACAGGCGTGCCCGTGCCGCAAAATGTACCCCGTGTGCGGTGCCGCGGTGCCGCCGCATAGCGTCGCGGTGGCCGTCGTTCCCCGTATGCGGCCGTACGGTTAGTTAAAGCAACTGGTGGCTGCGGAGGCTGCGAGGCCGAGATATAGCTAATCAAGTGGAAGGGAGGCGCATCCAGAGGAAAGGGGGGGGGGGGGGGGGGGAAGGGGCACGCCCGGGGCGGTCGTGAGTAGCGGCTCATGAGGTGGGAAGAACAGCAATCTCGATGATTCCACTGCTCGACTCTTTGTCTCTCTCTCTCTCTCTCTCTCTCTCTCTCTCTCTCTCTCTCTCTCTCTCTCTCTCTCTCTCTGGCAGTAAGGCGATCTCACTCCTTTGTGGTCCGGCTTTCGCGGACTTTCGGCTTGAAACTGGACACCCTTTTCCGCTTTTGTGCTGCAGTGGGCGTATTTGCTCGACGGACACGAATCCAGCAAGTCAGCATCTTGCACGTACCAAGCCAGGCTGGATTTGCGATTAACTATTTCCGCTCGTATTCTAAAGTTTAACCTGCCTGTTGCTTGTTTGGGAATTTTTAAAACTTTTTTTCGAGTCCGCGTCCGTAATTGGCGACTTTTGACGGGCGGCAGTTATTATTTTAGAAGGCATTGTTGCGCTGGGCTTGGCGGGTGCGGCTCGGCTCTGGGCTCCGCCCCGGGCTGCCCTGGCCAGGCCCGGCCCTGGACCGCGTCTACTGTGGCTGGCTTGAAAAGGCGTGCAATTCAATACGGGCTGCCTGCCTGCCAGCGTGCTGCCAGCGTGCTGCCAGCCCTGCCAGGGCGGCGCCGCGACGTTGTCTGCTCTTGGGCGAGCTGACGGACAGACGACAGCAGACCGATACCAAAAGTTGCGTTTTCACCACCGCGCTGCTGTCCCTCTTCACGCGTTTAACACAGTGTGGCGCCGCGTGGCGCTTAGTGAGTCCCGGGGGACGCGGCGCGCGCGGCTTCACGCACTACTTGACGTGCTTTCCGAACGCCCAAAAAAGGCGGCCGCGAAAGTGGCTGGGAGTGCTGCTCGCGACACCGCGTACATGCCAACGCCCTGCACCGCCACCGGCAGCCACCGCGAGCGCGACGAGGACGCCGGGAACGCGTCCGAGAGCGCCGCCCTTTTGTGCCTCATTCAGTCGGGGACCGCCGAGCGGAGCCGAGCCGTGCCGAGCCGAGCCGTGCCGAGCCGAGCCGAGCCGAGCCGCGGGGCAAAATCGCATCCAGGGAACAATGTGTGGCGGCCTGGCGGCCTGGCGGGGGAGGGAAGGGGGCTTTTAAAAACGAAAGAGTGGAGAGGAGCGGACAAAGCGCGGGGATATTTTTGCAGGAGGTACGTTAAAAGGGTCGTATCGAGAAGGCGGTGACAGAGTGCGCGACTGTACTGTTCGTTTCTCTCTCGCTTTAGCGCGTGCTGATAAAAGGCCGCGGGGCGGTGAGCTGCTTTCCGGAGGCAGCCCGGCGGTGGGTGGGGTAGCGTCCGAAAACGCAGGCATTACCACGCGAGGGAAATGCAGCCGGCTTCGGGACATTGGCCGAAAGTGCAAAGGAACGCGGCTACACTGCCAGGTGGCTGCGCCGCCGCCGCGCCGCCGAGCGAGCGCACTCCCCCGACATGTTTTGCCAGTCTGCTTGTCGAAGAAGAATTCCTCTCGGCTCTACTGGGGCGTCACCGGGCGACAGTGAGTGAAACGGAGACGGTGTAGGAAGGGGAGGGGGAGGGATTGGTTAGGAGAGCAGGCGTGAAATGGAAAGGCAGCGCGGCCGACGGACGGGGAGGGGGAGGGGGAGGAGGGGGAGGCGCGGTGGAGCCTGATTCCCGAACCGTGAGGAGCATGATTTATATTTTATGATTCTGATCCCATAAAACACGCCGAATGACAGCTTCCGAAGCAGAACACGGCAACAACACGCAAACCCCCCGAGTGATTCAATCAGGGCGCACGATCGCTTCGGTTTTTCGGTTTCGCCGCGCCGTCTTTCGGTGTTTGAAGCCGCCGCCGCGAAGGCGGTCGAGAAGGCGGGCAGGAAGCCGGCGCGTGAACGCCCTGCCCGGCCGCCGCGCCGCGTGGAGGCACGCGAGTCAAAAGGGGCGCGCTGGCCGCCAGGCGGGCCGCCAGCCGGGCCGCCAGCAGCCGCCAGCCGAGCCGGGACGTGACGAGCCTGCCGAGCGGACGCCTCTATATTCCAATTCCCCGCCACGGCATGCCGTGCAGCGCCATGCAGTGATAGGTACTGTCCGACGAAATAAACCTCTCAGCAACGTGACGAACCGGCGCGCCGACCGACAGGTACCGGGGGCAAAGCGATGTCCCCCGAAGCAGTACGATAAGTCGAAGGACGATGAGGACTACGAAAAATTCCCTCCAAAACGGTTGGCAGTCATGTGGGCCAAGCAACGCCCTAGCATTTTATGTTTGTAGTGTAGGAATGTCGTCAAAGTCTACCCCTTCCCCTTTTCTGGGGAGACGCGGGTGGACCTCCGCCGCCGCCACCGCCAAACCGGAAACTCCATCTCCCCGCCAAGATCTCGCCGAGCGCGCCGTGTAAAAGTGTACCTACCCCGGTTTTAGGGCCCTTTCCCGCGGAGGACGCCAACATCGACGCGGGAGAAGCATCGCGCATGTTTTCTTTCCATTTTCCGAACCTTGTTCTTCTCTGTCGGCAGGTCAGGTGCAGCTTCAGCCCAACGAGCCGGAGCCGCAGTTCCTGGCCGCGCTGGAGAACATGACGGCGTCGCAGGGCCGGGACGTCCAGTTCACATGCATCGTGGACCAGCTCGGGCCGTACAGGGTGAGGCACTGGAGCGCGACGGCGCCGGGAGGGAGGGAGCGAGCGAGCAGGCGTCTTGCTCAGAGATTACTGGGGAGAATGAGTTAAATTAAATCATTAGTCCAAGCCGGCCCTTCTTGTTAAATGGTTCAGAAAACTAACTTGTGTGGCGGAGGGCCGCAGGGAGGGCGACCGTGCTGCTCTCTGTTTGTTTGATAATGCCCACCCCAAGCACGGCCAGGCACGGTACGGCGCGCTGCAGCACCGGCCGCCCCTTGCGCTGCGAACTACAACAGGTCGGTCGGGAGGTCAGGCCGCTGAGCGGCTCGCCGGCTCAACGGATTCGCCACGGAAAAATAGAACCCTTGTGCAAATTTGCAACTTCCCTGCGAACAATGAACAATGCCGTTTCGCTGCGCTGAGGACAGGGAGGAGCTTACCGGAGCGCCGCCGCCGCGGTCGAGCCTCGCGAGGGGCTTCGCGTCCTCCAGCTCGAGAGCGTGAGCCGCCGCCACGTCTTGTCGGAGCCACGCTGGAGTCTGCCACTTGGCAGTAAGACTTTCTGGCAATTAGCTGCCGCAGAGGGATAGCGACTCGATGCACCACCAGACGCGCTGCGCCGCCCCGGCCGCTTCGCTCGCCGGGGAGCTCCGTCCCCCTCCCCTCCCCGACCCCACTCATGTGAAAGAATCTTGGCTGGCGGCGTGGCGGAGCGTTGCGGGAGGAGGCGGGGGACTTACAGTGGCGGCTCCCAGCGGCTCAGTCCCTTAACGTCAGAGTAACCAGAGGGGACTAGACGTGAACGAGTGTGCTCGCGGCTCGAGCATGTTGCTTTGTCTGCCTTTGGCATTAAACGGGCCCCCGGGCCGCTGAGAGGCACACGAGGTTTAAGGTCTTGTTTTCGCGGTGCTTCCGTTGTTCAAACCAGGAAGGAGGCCCAAGGACTCCACTGTTCCAACTGAAAAATGGGCAACTATTTTTTTGTACTTCTATCGGAAAGCCACGCAGTGGCTCCCTCCTCTGTAGCAGCACTGGCGACAGTGTGGTGGTACGTGCCTCGGCCTCGGCCAACCAATCAGAAAGTGGGAAGGTCATCCTCGGCGGGGCTCTCGGCCAGTGGGGAGGCCGCAAGAAGCCTGCGGCCCTGCGGCTCGGATTTCGCCGCTGCGCTGCTTTCAATACTCGCTGATTCGGTGTCTTCTCGGCCTCAAACAAGATTTTCGTTTCTCTTCCAGAGCGCGCGAGACGCGAGGGGGAAACAACTTTTGCTGTATAGAGTTGATTGATATAGTGCGTGGGGTAGGATGCAGCTGGGGTCCAGAAAGAGGGATCTCTCGAGCTCACCACTTCATCCTCTTTGTTTCCTCCGATAGAGAAACAGATGGAATTCGCATCTACCTTCCGAGGCAACAACAAAATTTGTCGAAACATTTTCTTGCAAAATTGGTTTTTGCTTTAGGTGGCGTGGATCAAGTCGGACACGAAGGCCATCCTGGCCATCCACACCCACCTGGTGGCGCACAACCAGCGGCTGTCCGTCACACACAACGGCCACAACACGTGGCGTCTCCACGTCAACAACGTGCAGCCCTCGGACAACGGCACCTACATGTGCCAGATCAACACGGAGCCGATGCGGTCCCAGGTAAGGAAGGACGGGCAGACAGGCGGGCAGACAGGCGGGCAGACAGGCGGGCAGAAATGCACATAGCTTGACCACAGCGACCCGAGGCGGGATTTGGTTTTAATTCGCCCGGGCTTAAGGTGGTCCCCCAGTCGGCTAGCATTGCGGCGGTGCCACCCCGGCCTTGTCGCTAACGGCCTGCACGAGGGGCAGTGGGATGCAGCGGAAAATCGACCCGCGCAGGAAAATCGGCAAACCGCGCAGGCGGAAGAATCGGCCACATTTTGACCAACTTTGCGAGGTCCGGTGCCCCCAAACTAAATGAGGCCAAGGCGTTCCAAAAGGCGGGTCAAGAAAGAGTAAGGGCCTCAGGAGTGCCGGTACGTTGAGAGACGCCTCTCATCACGGCTCGGCTAGATTGGACGCAGTCACCCGGAGTCAGCAAGGCCTTCGACCGCAGCTGGGTCTTAATTTTACCTCCGTCTTTTTAGCAGCTGTCTTGAAGCACACAGGCGTGTTGAGATGCGGGTAGCGTTCCAGGCTCTCCCTCCGCACGTTGCCTGGACCCCTTGCAGTGCTGCAGCGCCCCGCGTCGGCTGCTTGCTTTCAGCCGGCAGCGTCGTAACTTTTTAATCCCCTGGCGTTCAAATTTGGCGCCAATCTTTTCCATATTTCCAGAGTGGGGCCGCCGAGGCCGGGGCAGTCAGTGGGCCCCACTGAGAGGGAGAGAGAAAGACCAACTCGGAGTCAGTCTGTCGCCTCCCCCGCCTCGGTCCGCTCCGCCCCGCCGCCGGACTTTGCTTACGGTATTAGACCTCTCAAATCCCCTTCCTCGCTCTTTCTCGTGCCTCCGCGATCCGGCGCCCTTCGAGCCGAGCCGAGCCGAGCCGGGCCAAGGGAAGAAAAGCCCAATCAGTCCCTCTTGAGCCGCGGGGCCGCGGGGCCGTGGGGCCACATGGCACGTGCGGAGGGATCCGGAAGGCCAAAAGGCCGCAGGGCTGGAGGGCGCACCTCCATTCCCCATTCGGATGTCGAGGTGGCGAGGTGGCGGCGCGGCCAATAAGCTATTGGCAGTGGCGGGGGCAGCACAGTGGGCCAGAGGACCGGCGGAGCCGGCCAAAACTCGAAACGCGTTTTGAGCTCCAGAGTCGCTAAATGGGACCCAAACGGGACGCGTGACCCCACCAATGGATTGCTCTCCGCACGAGGAATCCATTGGTGGGGTCACACGCGCGGTTCGAGTCCAGTGTAGTCCCTCAAGGTTCTGTGGTTGCAGATGGGGTCGCTGTCCGTGGTGGTGCCGCCGGACATCCTGAGCAACGACTCCTCCGAGACGAGCGGCGTGGCGCGCGAGGGCGGTAGCGTCATGCTGCGCTGCACGGCCGTCGGCGTCCCCGAGCCCACCGTCAGCTGGCGCCGCGAGGACACCGCCAACATCGTCTTCAGGCACGACGGCGGCCGCGAGAAGCAGGGTGGGCAACATTTCTTTGCAGGCAGCAAAAAAAAAAGAAAAAAATGTAGCTAAATTGGCTGGGCCGCGCGATGGAGCGATACATACACATAGGCCCGTGATGCCACCGCCATTTGTTACACGGTCAAAGTGCCTCGTGCGTCTCTGTTATTTTATTTTTTTAAATGTTGGCAGCCGTGCGGTCGGTGGCGGGGCCGGTGCTGGCGCTCTCCGGCGTCATGAGGCAGGACATGGGCACCTACCTGTGCATCGCCACGAACGGGGTGCCGCCCGCGGTCAGCAAGCGGTACCAGGTGCAGGTCCACTGTGAGTACCGAGTAC
This sequence comes from Thrips palmi, assembly GCF_012932325.1. NCBI lineage: Eukaryota > Metazoa > Arthropoda > Insecta > Thysanoptera > Thripidae > Thrips > Thrips palmi. The sequence goes on along the minus strand of NW_023144629.1, from coordinate 5,302,233 downwards.
TTTCACTCTCTCGATTGGTTCGCCGGCTGTGGCACAGTGGGCCAGAAGACCCTCCACCGGTCTTCTGGCCCACTGTGTGCCGGTCCTGAGACTACGCAGCCTTGCGTCGCCCTGCGTAGCCCTGCGTAGCCCTGCGTAGCACCCTTCCCGCAGAGACCGCCCCGCGCTGCAGTGCTCGCATTCCCACGTCGTTGGACGGAATTTCTGCAATACAGATTAAAAGTCCGAGCGGCTAAAAACCCTGGCCGCATTGTCCGCGCTGCAGTGGCTTCAGCGGCGGACTCCAGCGGCAGACTCCAGCCAGCTCATCCGGTCAATTGTCGCGAGGCATCGCGGCTGCAGCTTCAAAAGGGCTGCCGTCCTGAATCAAACCTTTTTGTGCGGCTGTGCCATGGGCTGTGCCATTGGCTGTGACCGGCTGTGACGGCGCGGCTCGCCACGGCGCGGCATGCCTGCGAGGCCTACGGCAGCCAAAGGCACGGCCTGTAGGGCAGTGGCTTCATCATCGCCAAGTTGTCGTTCTGTTAGGGAAAATAACATCACCACTTTTTGAATGTAACAAAACTTGTTGTTTATTCCTGTCATTCCTGTGCCAGTTTTATTTATTATTTTTTGTGCGTGGGCGTCGGGGCCAAGCCAGCCGGGGAGTGGAATGTCAGGCGACGTCCACGACGTCCAGGACGTCCAGGACGTCCCGCAGGACGGCGCCGAGGTTTCACCCCTTTTCCTGTTTCATCCCCGTTCCATCCCGGCCCTGTAAGTCCAAATCCCGCAAATCCTGCTCCTCCCTCCCGGTCCTTTTAGGTCCCTTCAGATCGGACACACCGGCCCGGCCGCGCCCATCAAGGTGATGCCGGGCTTGGCCTCGACGGGGGCCTCGACGAGCTTGGCCGCACGGCCCGGCGCCAGGGGCAGCCAGGGGCAGCCAGGGGCCAGGTCACGAGTTTCTTTTCTTGTTGTTGGCCTTGTTGTTTGGAGATGTCGAAATGGCCGAGGCTAAGGCCACGCTAAGGCCTCGACGTCCCCGTCGACTCGGACTCCGCCAGCCTTGGCGTCCAGGCGGGCGGGGCGGGGCGGGCTGACTCCTGTCAAGCCGTGCTCCAGAAGGGCATCAGGGCAGACTTGCAGACAGGATTGCCGCCGACGCGTGGAAAGGTTAGGTCCCTCTGCCTTGCCTCTGACTGTGGCTGTGTGTGTGTGTGTGTGTTTAAGTCTCAATATTGGCTGCCCGCTGGCAGCAGCAATAGTGGACAAGCTACATCCCCCGGACGCGCGAGGGGCGGTGACAAACAGGCTCACTCACGGGCCACGGCTGTGTCTGTGTGAGTCTGTGTGTGTCTGTGTGCGTGAGGCAGCGGCACTTGATCGAATGCAGGAGGGAGGGAAACACAGTTCATTAAATCATCTGTCTGTGAAAGCTGAGAGGCGGAGAGGAACATGTTGCACAGCTAGCAGGGCTAGCAGCGGTCTGCCATAACAGGTGTGTCCCGCCCCTCTCTCTCTCTCTCTCTCTCTCTCTCTCTCTCTCTCTCTCTCTCTCTCTCTCTCTCCTCTCTCTCTCTCCCTCTCTCTCTCTCTCTCTCTCGGCAGCGTTGCAACTCCCCCTCTCGACCGCGTCGACCAAAGTTCACCCCCCGCGCGCACTCTGACAAGTGTCACTGCTTTAGTGGAAAACCTAACCGGCGGCGCCCCCACCCCCTTACACACAGACCAACACAAACGTAAACACACACACATGCACACGGTGTGCCGACTAGCCTCGCCCACCCTCGGCTAGTCTCGCGGCGGGCTCTGCAGCCGAGGCCTGGGCGGGCTGCTCTGTGGCGACTGAGAGTCGTTTTTATCGCTCTGTCTCTCTCGCACTCATGGGGCGCGCCGTGCAGGTGCGAGAGAGACAGAGCGACGAGGACGGCTCTCGGACTCGGCCTGCTGGCTCTGCCTGCAAGTAATGGCACTGCGCAAATTGAGCGGGAACCGAGCGGGCTGCGCCGAGCTGCGCTCCCTGCCGCCGTCTGATTCCGAAGGCCCGCTTCGTCGCTCTGTCTCCCTCGCACTCACGGCGCGCCCCCATCAGCCCCCGCGAGCGCGCGAGAGAGACAGAGCGACGGTCCTTCGGGCGGCCGCGCTCCCTGCGCTCCCGGTGGCAACCGGGTGGGCAATCCTGCGGCCCTGCAGACCGCGTCCCAGCATCGCTCTCTGTCTCTCTCGCACCCCGACGGGGCTGGGGCCGCACCCCGTCGGCCAGTCGCATGGCGAGAAGGCTGAAAAATGTGTTTCCGAAAACCGACTTGTGAGCTGACGCGTTGATATTCAGCCGTCGCATACTCTAATACTAGCTGACAAATCTTTGTGCAACATTTGAAATTTTGTAAAATTTATTTGTTTGCTGATGTTGTTAATTTTTTGATTTTTTTTTCTTGAATCAGGAGTGGTGATATAGATCCCATTCATGGCAACATCTCTGAACGTTTGCCTGTCTGTTGCAGTCGAGCCGCTCATCAAGGTGTCCAACCAACTGGTGGCGGCCCCGGCCTACAGTGACGTCATCATCCAGTGCTACGTGGAGGCCTCCCCGAAGGCCATGAACACGTGGTGGCGGGAGAGCGGTAAGCTCACCTTAAGTTGACCTGCCTCTCCAACACCCTTTTTGGTCGTGTTATTTTGACTTCGTGGGACTCGCTTAGTACCAGGACGTGGTAATAGTAGGCCTCTTCAAGGGCGGCCGAATGTTCGCGGCGTGTAGCGACACTATATTCGCCGTGTCGCGTTGTCAGTGTGTGCGCGGTCTCATATGCGTGTGTATGCGTGTGTGTGTGTGTGTGTGTGTGTGTGCGCGTGAGTGTGTGTGAGTGCGAGCCGATGCCTCGCAGGGGCTCTGCCGGGGCGGATAGACCGATTCCGAGTCGTCTTCCCCCTTCCGTCTCTCTCGCACCCATACGGGACGCCCCGAGAGTGCGAGAGAGACAGAGTGACGAAGGGGCCCTCCGCGCCCTACACTCCGCCGCGTCGCCGCGTCCCGCCGTACGCCGAGCGAGACGCCGAGGCAGAATAGGGGGGACTTCGCACATCTTTTATAGAGCCGGCGGTCTGGGCCGCCTGGGCCCGGCCCGGCCTTCCGCCCCGGGAAGGGAATCTCAGGCATTCTATAATCTGACGTAAACGCGCAGTCGTAATTCACCCGCCCCGGTTGGGGGGAGGGGAGGGGGAGGGGTGCCCGCCCACGCCGTTAATGGGCGCGGGTGTGCCCCCCCCTCCCCTCCCCCGCCGCGGGTGTGGCGGCGGGCGGTGGTTCACATACACCTCGGTTGGCACTTTCAGGCTTTTGGTGGCGAAAGTGGTCCCCCACACGAGCCGCGCCGCGCCCTGCCCGGCGTCATTTTATTATAATGCTGCTTTGAGCGCGCCTTGCCCTGACCTGCCGTGCCTGTCTGCCTCTCTGCCGCAGCCACCATGGCGGCGGGCGGCGCCCACGAGATGGACAAGCTGGTCCAGGGCGACAAGTACATCATGCAGGAGATCCAGCTGTCGGACTACGCCGTGCTCATGAACCTCACCATCCGCGGCCTGGCCAAGCGCGACTTCGGCGGCTACGTCTGCTCCTCCGTCAACGTCCTGGGCAAGTCCGAGGGGAACATCCGCCTGCAAGGTGCGTACGGCTGTGTGCGTGAGATGGGGAGTGCGAGTGTGTGAGTGCACCAGTTTCGCGCCCCGACCCGGAAATTCAGTCGAACGTCGGCTAGGAGTAGGGGATCTGACCTCACCGCTCGTCAGAAACCCGAGACGGGGCTTGGCCGGGCCTAACTCGCTCGCCAATAATCAACTCAGACGATTTAGCGCCAGTCGATCCATCCCGATGGGGATCCCCGGCCACACGGTCTGGTGCCGCGTGCCCGACTGCTCCATGATTGCCCCCTTGGCTCAGTGGCGAGGCCGAGCGTCGACCTCGTCGTCGCGGTTCGTCCACTATAAAAAGTCTTGGTGTTCCAGAGCTGCACCTGCCGGTGTCCCCCAGCACCACGACCTCGACCACGCCGCCGAGGCACTCCCACGACCCGGGCAAGCACCGCAACCGGAACAAGAGCACCAACGCCAACAACAAGACCCCCGCGCACAGCAAGGACACGCTGGCCAAGCAGGGCCGCAAGAAGCAGCCGCAGGAGCAGGAGGGGGCGGCCTCGTCCACGGAGCAGCTGGGCGACAGCACGGCCACGGCCACGGCGCCGCACTGGGACGCGTCCACCAAGTCGCCGCCGCGGCGCCGCGACCGCTGGAACGACATCCCGGGCTCCACGGACCGCCAGACGCCTGGCGCCGCCCTGCTGGCCGCGGGCCTCGTCGGCGTCCTCGCGGGTCGGCGCTGAGGACTCCGCCAGGACGGCGGCGACGTCCACCGCGCCCCCGGGGAAGGCTCCGGAACGACGTGGTCCGGGCCGCGCGGCTGGCCGAAGGCCTCGAAGGCCCTCGGAGGGGACGCCAGATTCGCCCGCTCGCTGCCGGTCGGAAAGTAACCACAAACTGTCATCGGCGTGGACGTTGTTGTTTCGGAACGCGCGCCGTTTCCCGAAACGCAGTGAGAGTGACAATAAGATTTACCGTCGCAGTTCCTGTTCCCCTTTCGAGGCAGCGATAAAAGCTGGAGAAGCATGCCATAGAGTGGCTGCAATTGGAACGCCCCGGACTGTCAAATGCCGTGCTCAAAACGTAAACGTGTGTGTGTTGTTTTTGTTACAATGTGTCATAATGTAGTCTCGCGGGAGGGCCCCCCATCCAGCGCAGTCGTGATGGAGATTCGATGCGGCCAGACTTTAGGAAACTATTGTTTTTGAATGGCGGGAATGATGTTGTTGTTGTTGTTGGCTACATAGAGATAAGGACGGCAAATAATTAGTCAATTTTACCGAGCGCTGCACATAGCTTTATTTCGGAAAGCAATACTCGTCAATTGGGACAAACCATCCGGGATTCTGGAGATCAGGTAGACCACGTAAGTTTTAAGGTAGAAATCGGCATTTAAAAAGAAAAATTGCTTCCTCATCCGTGTAGTAGTGTCGCGAAGTTTGTTGACTGTTAATCTTTAATACAGATTTAATTCGTGCAGGTTCACGACGCCATGAATGCTCGTGAGTGCTTTAAAAAGACGTTTCTAGGTGTAAGTGTTTTGCTTGTCGTTTTGGCAACGGAGAGGGGTTCAAGTTACTCCCGGCCCGGAGCCGCACATATCACAAGCTGCAGGGAACAGGTCGCTTCTGGGCCGGGAAACTTTTATGACAATAATACGTATCTTTATGTTTGTCAGTTGTTTTGGGATGAGCAAGGAGAAATAGGTAGGAAACAATTCGTTGAGACTGTTATAACATTCGATTTAAAAAAAAATATGTGTGTACATACATTATGGTAACGTTTCGGGATACAGTACAGTAGTGTTATTTAATGTGTATAATTATTGCTGAGCTGTGCATTTTTGTTTCAGTTCCTTTCGTTTCTGATTATTCACTGACGAAATTCCGAATATTACACTCACCGCGATAAACAAAACCACAAGGCCGTAGTCGTCGATCCCGGTTGCTAGAGCGCGTCTGCATGGGACTTCCCGAATCGATTTGATTTCGATTTTCAATTTTATTTCGATTTTCAATTCAAATTTGGATTTGGATGCGCACCGACTCGCTGGCGTTTCTCGGCGGGTAGCGTTGAGGCGAGGCCCTGGAATGCCCCAGGTCGGCGGAGCGTGGCGGAGCGTGGCGGAGCAGGGCCTGGCTGGACTTGAAGGGTGTCAGTAAAACACTGCGGCCCATCTGTTTGCGTGCACCAGCCTCGCCTTGCTTCGCCTTGCGGTCATTCCCCACGCGCCGCCAGAGCTTCCTCGCTCTGTCTCTCTCGCGCTCCGACGGGGTGCCCCGTGAGTGCGAGAGAGACGCAAACTAGCCGGGGCGGGCCGCGCTGCCGCGTCCACGGTTTGCGCCCCGAACGCTTGAGTCCATCCATTTTTCTGCTTGACTCCCCCCCCCCTCCACCACTGCCAGTGTCCTTCCCTCCTCTGCCGGCAGGCGAAGCTACCCCGCGCTGACTGCGAGGGGTAGCGCCGCGGGCTGGCGGGGCCGGGGGCTGGCGCGTGGAGTAGAGACGGCGGAGTCTGTCTCCAAGCTGCTGCTGCTGATGTGCCATAGATAGCGACGTCCACATATCGACCTCTTGTTCTAGCCAAGCATATCCACTGTCCCTGTATCATATCCCTTAGCGAACATATCCCTCGATGTCCGGTCTGTTTCGGCGTGCGCGCGAGTTGTGCACGGACGACGAGACAGCATTCTAGCGAAGCGAAATAAACTATCAACCAGAACGAGTTCGTGTTTCACTCTCCTCTCCTCTCACATTCACACAGGCGCGCTGCGTCGAGGACAGACAGACGGACAGGCGGGGGGTAGCGCCAGAAAGGTAGGCAACCCATCGCCCGCGCTGGCTGGCCGCCCCCACCCCGGGACTCGAATCAGCTGATGCGGCGGAGGTGGTGGGGCGGCCCAGGCCAGCCGCCATTGGCCGAAAGCCAAACAAGTGACGTCACGCCGACAGCCGCCAGGACGTCAGACGAAACGACAGAGACAGAGGGTGGCAGGGACGCAGGGGTGGACGGACGACGGACGGCTGGTTGCAGTGGTTTTGCCCGTCATCTAGGCAACCCGTTGGCGGGGCTGCGGGGCCTGACCGTCTGGACGGGGCTCGGCATCGAGGAGGAAGGACGGGCCTGGCTTTGGTCGGACAGCTGGGGGGCGCGGAGGAGCGCAGGGACGTGAACCAGAGACCAGAACCAGAGTGGCCATGGCTTCGGGCTGCTGCGGCGCCAAGAAACAGAAGCTCAACAACTCGTCGAGCGTGGCCTGCAACGGCACCAACGGCACCAACGGCACGGCCGAGGGCGAGCACGGCGACCACGCCATGCAGAACGTCCTGAACGGCATCAAGAATGGGATGGTGGCCCAGCCGGAGATGGGGTTCTTCTGCTTCGACGTGCTGTACAATCACCTGCACAGCCTGGAGGCGCCGCAGAACCCCAAGTTCAGCAACGACCCCTAGTGAGTGTGGTTTGTGCGTGCGCGGGGACCATTCCGATGCCCCTCCGCCCCCGATTTGGCGGTTTTTCGAGTGGACGTATTGGTTATGTAGGTCATTGGTCCCGTCTCCGCAGAGGAACCTAACCTCTTCAAGTTTCGGACGGATACCATATTTACCAACATTTGGCGTCTTGTTGTCCATTCCCGTGTACCGATCATGGTACTATTTCAGTTTCTCGTGACTAGCTAGTAGAAATTGTTTTCGAAAAGTTCTCCTGTCACGGTTTACTATCGAATGAGGACGGTGCTCCTTTGTTGTTTTGGTTTCTTTGTGTTTGGTGTCTCTTGCAAAGTGACCTTACGCATACTTTTGATTGATCTTTTTTTGGGTTTCGTGTATTGTAACGTGAGGTGGTACTTTTTAAAACCACAGTCATTGCCATTTATTGATTTCTTGCAATGTCTCTGATTCTTTGTCTGGCTCACATTTGCCCACTCATCACCGTTCCTTTGTTTTCATTTTTCGCACTGTTGCTGAAGAATCAAAGTGGTCTATTTTAGACTTCAATGCAAATTGAATTTTTAACTCTTGTATGCTCTTGCTCCTTGCAGCCCACTCTTCGTCACATGGGAAATTGGAAAAGACCGACGGTTGCGTGGTTGCATTGGAACATTCTCAGCCATGAATCTGCACTGCGGACTTCGAGAATATGCTGTCACAAGGTATGTTCGTTTCACTATCAAAGCACAATTCCTAAGTCGTAACAAAACATAGCTATTTAACAGTCAGCCAGAATATAATTAAACATTCTGTAGTTGCTGCTTGTGAAACGGAAATCTAGTAGTTTGCTTTACATATATTTTTTTTTGCTGAAAGCAAACAATTTTGCCAAGCTCTACTGCAAACAGTAAGTGCCTTCTTATAAATTGGAAAATACAGGCTGTAATGTTGTTTTTAGAAACTCATTCATTGTGGATTGTGGCATTTAAACAGCATAATCAAGCAAACCAAACAAAAAAAATTTTCGACTAAAGTAAAATGATTCTTGACGATGTGCTCTCTTCTTGATGATAGGCGATTCTTGATGCCGAGCTGACCTTGATGATCCGCAATCCTTGACGATCATCAAATGACATGACGATCAGCAATGGCAATCAATGGTCTGCGGTTGATGACCTCGAGCCTCTCGGCCTTAGCTCGTCCCTTAGCTGCAGACTCATTCCGAGAGTCGCTTTCGTCGCTCTGTCTCTCTGGGGCGTCCCTTGTGGGTGCGAGAGAGACGGAGCGACGAGAGCGACTGTCGGTGCGCGTCTGCTGAGACTGGATCGCCCTTTGCAGCGCCATGCGGGACTCCCGCTTCAGCCCCATCACGCGCGAGGAGCTGCCGCGGCTGCGCGTCGCCGTGTCCATCCTGCGGCACTTCGAGGACGCGCAGGACTACCTGGACTGGGAGGTGGGCGTGCACGGCATCCGCATCGAGTTCCACAACGAGAAGGGCGGCAAGCGCTCGGCCACCTACCTGCCTGAAGTGGCGCCCGAGCAAGGTGAGCGCCAACGGACGCGGGTTCAAATACCAGACCTTCGAGTCTTTTTTTTTTTTTGTGAGGGGGGCATGGGAGGTTGAGGGCCTGAGATGACTTGGGATTAATTAATTACTTTGGACGGTGTGCGCCCGTTTATTCGGTGCGGGTAGCTGACACCTTCCCCCCCTCCCCCTTCCCCCGACCTTTCTCGCGCTGCTGGCCGCCCCGCTGTCATTCGGACTGTCACTTAGGCCCTGGCGGCGACGCGGCGCATGGCCGCGAGGCGGGGCTGCTTGCTAGCATCTCTGGCGGACCTGGCGGACCAGACACGGCACGCGGATCAATATGGGACGCGGTCCGGACAGTAGCACACTCTCGCCAGAGACTGTGGCAAACCCCAGAAAACCCTTTCGTTCCCAAAGTCAGATGAGTGGGTGGGGGAGGTGAATGCTGACTCTTCCTCCGTGTTGCAGGGTGGGACCGCATCCAGACGATCGACTCCTTGCTCCGCAAGGGCGGCTTCAAGGGCGCCGTGACGCCCGAGACGCGGCGGGGCATCAAGCTGGTGCGCTACCAGAGCGAGAAGGTGTCGGTGTCGTACCCGGAGTACCTGACGCACTGGCGGTGCCTGCAGAACCAGCGCTGCTAGCGTCTGCCCCGGGGGCCCGCCCCCGTCACCCCGCCGCCGTACACGCCGCCCGCGCCGCCCGCCTTCCTGCCGCCGCCGCCGCCGTACGCGTCGACGACATTGCGGACGAGGCCGCCGCCGTACCTTCCGCCCCCCTACATGCCGCCCCCGCCGCCCGTGTACACGTCGTGCACGTCGTGCACGTCGCACCTGGACTACGTGGACGAGCGCCTGTCCCGGCTGCACCTGCTGCACGGCCTCCACGGCCTGCACGCCGAGGCTGGCGCCTTGACAGCGCGCCGCCGCCCGCCAGACTGCCACTCCACCAGGATCACAACGTTCGTGGCGACGCTACCGAGGCCGGCGGCGCGGCACCGCGGCCGCCTCCACCAGGACGCCGACGAGACGGTGCGCGCGCCCCGCGGTTCCTGGGACGCCCGGCCAGGCCCCCACACCTTCTCGACCTTCGCGGCCCCGGCGCCGTCGACCTCCACCTCCGCCTCGACATCCTTCTCGACCTCCAACTCGGCCAGCAGGGACCACCTGCTCCACTTTTAGGGGCCCTCAGACCTCGTCCAGGGGACTCGCTTCGGTGGCGTTTGGGTTCGGTGCCGACTAAGAACTTTTCTTGTCCAGTATCACTTTCCCCTTGAGCCGTGGAGGGCGAAGACGAAGACGGCGGCGTTAATCGGTCCTTGTACAAAACATGAGTCTGCCATGTCATGACGCTGAAGTTTCCCTCAATCTCCCTCTTGTCTTGATTCCGAAATCCAAAATCTTTTATCGGTTGGTGGGTGTTCTGATCTCAGCTGCAAGTCAAAAGTTGAGTTGTTCAAAGTAATAAATACACGCTGAATTTATTCACTATTTGTTTGGGTCTACAGATTCAATGGAATCCACACTGCCCTTGTCTCTAATCTATTGAGAAATGTCACTCGTCCTATTTTTTTTCTCTCTGGGCATTGTTGCTCGAGATATCTTGAGACTTTACTCTGTAGGAGCGGCCAGACAATTAAAATTATGCTCAAGCCCGTGATACCGACAACCATTGATTGGTAACTATCCTGCCGTACATTTAGTTGTACTGGTGTGTGATTCATAGATGGCTGAATTATTTTACCACGCCTCATTTCTTAAACTTCATTGTCATTTATTACTGTATACTTATTCACATGAAGTGCTTTTATATTCAACTATGCTGAGTTTGAAAATGACTTACCCGTTTTTTAGTTTTGTTTTGTTTTCTGGAAGGCTTTGATTTCTGTTTTCTTAATTGGGCGGCAAAAGGTTTTCTTTTCAATTTGGTTACATTAGATTTTTTTTGGTAAGATAGGTTCAATCTATTTTATACTTGTAACATTTTAAAAACTGCATCAATGATGCTATAGATTGTAAGATTTTTGGCTAAACCTTTTTTTTTTTTTTTTTGAATGTTTAATATCCACATTGTATGCTTCTGAGAGTCTTAATTCACCCCTTTCAAGAAGGACTTCCTTTTTGGCAGAGGTTCTGACAATATGGGGATATTATTGTACGTAGCTTGTCTCATTTTCTGTGATTGCTGTGCTGAATCTACTTCGATCTTCAATTCACAAAATTGCGAACCAAAGAGTGCTTTCCTTCACAAGTGGGCAAGGATGACCCTATTTTTCAGCTATATTTGCCTTATCTTTCTTTTCATGGTCACTTTTAAACAACTTTTTTTTTCCCTGGTAGCAACTTGGCTAGCCTTCTCAGAATTTGTGTTGGCTGGCACATCATTTCCCATTTCAGCTCTAGAGAGATAATTTAGTTGTGTAAGAGACAATGCTAGCTCATGCTGATACTGATGTGCTTGGACCGTTATCTTTGCAAATAATTGAAGTTCTCATTTTGTACTTTTGTGAATTTTCTAGGACTAGCATTTTGGAGAAATTGGGGAGTTCGGTTCAGTTTTTGGTGCTTTTTTAATATCTTAATGTCTTTAATTCATACGTTTAAAAATTGATGATAACTATCTGTGTGTAAACAGTTCTACTCCAACCCTATTGCATTCTTTCAAAGGATTGAACTCGTGAAGGTTGTTCCGAACATTTCTATAAGTACCAACTCTGACCTTTCTACCCAATTTATTTTGATACATAGTGTCATTTTTTTACAAAGTCCTTTAATGACTCCTGTGGAGTTAAGTGCTATGGCAAACAAATGACATGTTTTGTTAAATGGACTTCAGGATTTTCTGTGAAGCTACAGAAGTAATGTGATTATTTAATGGATAATTTGTGTCCATTCACTGCCATTTTCTCAAGACTCTCCTCAGATGACGCGCTAAAAGTTCTTAGACTCCAAGTGGACTATCATGAACATAACTTTGTGATGAGGCTACTTGTGGTGCAAGACCGTTTCATTGTTGTTGATCTTTCTTTTTCCTGTGTTGTTTTAGGTAAATAGTACTTATCACGTGTTGTATTCCAATAACTGCCATAACCAGTGGAGAACAAGACCAAGGCCTTTACACTATGTTGATTGACCAGTTTACTCTTCATTTCATTTCTAGTTTGCTAGGCTGAAAAAAGGAACTTTCTCCATCTTAAGTCATTCACTTCAAAATTATGACTCTGCTGTCCCGCAGGTCTAGGTTGACTGACTGGCCTACACTTTTTCATCCTGTTTTGGGATTGCTCACCTGCAGTGTCAGGCCTTGTGGGACAGTGCTCAATATCCACCATCCGTATTCTCCCCTAGTTTCTTCTTTCAAAGCTGCCTTTATGCGTACTTAAGAACATTGGCAATTTCTAAACAAAAAAAAAATCAACGCTCAGATTTTTTTTTTTTTTTTTTTTTTTTTGTACTTTGTGTAGCTTTGGAATTGTTCAATTTGTACTTTTGGTCAAACCTTACCACTTACATTCATCACACATTTGAGTGTTCATTTTAATCAATAGAGTAGATAAGATTCAAATGTTCTGAGTAAGCCTGTGTAGCATCTATAATCTATTTCTCCATTATCAGTGTATGTAGGCTTCACCTATATAAACGTATGCTGCTATGGTAGCAGTAAAACAAACTACTTTACAGTTTGAAAAAATTTTGCTGTCAATTCTGCCTAGAAAACATTTTATCTTTCAAAATAATTGTCACTCCTATATTTTTGTGGAATTCTGATTCTGATAGAAATTTTTTTTCAGTGGGAAACAAAGTACTGTAGTGTGTTTGTGATGGTTGAACAGTTTCATTTTGGTTCAGCTCACTTTTGATCTTAAATTGATCTTAAATTTGTCCATTTGCTGACAAGGTGATTTCTTTGTTATGGAAGTGAATATATTTTTAAACATATATATTGAATTTAATATTCATATTTCATCACTCAAATAGAGTATTCTCAGATTTTTTTCCATCCAAGTGTTAATATTTTCATGTTGTGTCATGAAGATAACTTTGTATTGAAAGTGTTGTGATAATGAGGATGTTTTGTACTTATCACCAATCAACAACAGCTGTTGCATTTTGTATTGTAATTTGATTCAGCTGTTGTTTGATATGAGGTGACGTACAGCTTTCTCTCTACTTCCTTGACATTTGTAACCTTTCCTTTACTTATATATCATCCAAAGAAAATTGTAGTGTACTGACTAATTTTTTTTTCACTTAAATGATTTTTTTTTTGTGCTATTACGTTACCATTATGGGTGACCTTTTAACATGGTTTAAATGAAAATAAATGTGTGTTTTTTTTTTGTAACTTTTTGCTGTGTTTATTCAAACCAATCCGCGGAGGTGCATGCAGCTCATGGTACACGTCTTGCAGCACGTCGTGCGGCACATGATCGGCAAGTCGTCATAAGTCGGACGGTGGGAATGGGCGCCAACGGTCGTAACACGTGCCCACACCAGGTGACAACGGGGCACCTAGTGGACCGGGCGTGGCGTGGCGTGGCGTGTAGCGGCACCTCAGATTGCCGTGCCGAGCCCTGCCGAGCCGTGGCCCGCCGATCCAGCTTATTTATAGGTTTCACTTCGCGGCCCTAGGCCAGCCCGGTCAATGCAGCCAAGGGTCCCGACAACGCCTCCCCCTCCCCCGCGACCCCGCGCCTGGCAGACTCACGTGACCTACCATAACCAAAGCCTTCCGTAAGCAGACGCCAATTTTTACGAGCCGCCATTGCGACCCGGTCCGTCGAACCGCCAAGGCTGTCGATGTTCTGTCTCTCTCGCACCCGTGGGGCGTTCTGACTGGGTGCGAGAGAGACAGACGCACGGGACGGACACCGGTGGCATTCCCTTTCGGCCGGCGCAGCGCGCGCTGCTCAGGGCCTGGGCCTCTGGCCTGGGCCAGGGACCGATGCCACGCTCACGTGACTGGCCCGGGTTCGAATACCGCCACCCAAAAATGCATTATGCGACCGGACTCAAGGCTGCCCCGCAGTGCATGCGTCGTCCTAGTCGTCCACCCCCACCCGGCCAGACTAGCCAGACCTGCAGCCCGCCCTGCACTCCACTCCACTGCCACTGCCTGGCCACTGCATCGCCCTGCCGCAACGGCCTGTGGGGCTGACAGGTTGCCAGTCTAGGTCGAGGCCGCCGTCGGAGGCTGGGCAAGGCTGGGGGAGCATGGAGTGGACAGGACATCGAGGGCAAGGACGCCTGGGGGCGGCGCGGGGGCGGGCCGGGGGCGGCGCGGCGCTCCGGCCTCCGTCGCGACAGCTGGTGCAGCGGGAGCTGCGGCAACCCCCTCCCCCACCCCCACCCCCACCCCCTGTGCTCTGCAGATGCGCGCCGGAGCGGGGCATCTATCACAGGTCTGCCTGTCCTGTCCGAACGGCCAATGGCGGCTCCGTGTTTTTGTCGATGTGTCTCTCTTGTGTCCATGGGGCGGCCCGTAGGGGTGCAAGGAAGAGAGCGCGACGCGAACTCTGTCCAGAATCATGATGCAGTGTCCCAGCCCGTCGACACAGCGCGAAAAAGGCGAGATCGAGGGTTGCAGATCGGAGCGGAGGGGATGGACCCGGCGTTGACGTGTCCACGTCGCCTCCACTTTGGCGTTGGCCAGGCGGACTGATAGTCATGCCGACGTCCAGGGGCGCCAGGCCAGGGGCAGGGAAAGGAAAGGGGGCCATTGCCACCACATTGACGTCACACCGTCACGTTCCGCGCCCGGGGCGGCGGGGCGGCCGGGGCGCTGACGCGAACGGTGACGGCCCTACGCTGCAGACTCATTCCGAGAGTCGTTTTCGTCTGCGTCTCTGTCACGCCGTGACGGGACGCCCTATTGGCGGGAGGGAGACAGAGCGATGGGATGGGAACGTCTCTGGGAAGGAGTCTGCTGGCGCGGTGCGCGCGGTGCGGACCACCGAGTCTACTCGGCGTCCTGGTCGCAGCGCGCGCCGCGCGGCACGGCGGCGTGGCGTCGCGACGCTGCTGGCGGGGAGGCCAGGCGGCTGGCGTCGCTACTCCCTTCCCTACGCGTAGCGTGGCAGCGCGGCGTGGGCTCCGCAGCTCCGCGCCCTCACCCTCCTCGGCAGCGGCAGCCTAGCGGCAGCGGGCAGCCCAGCCGTAGAGAGGAAGGGATGGGGGAGCGTAGGGCGGCGGGACGGGACGGGACGGCGGGACGCGGCAGGCAGGGAGGGAGAGGGAGGCGGCGGCGCGGCGACGGTGGGCGACGGGCCGCCCTGCCCTGTATATAGTACTAGTACGCGAACGGTCGTGGCACGGCGCGCAGCACGGAGGCACACGCTTCGCGCTTCGGCGACACGGGACGCGGGTCGTGCTGCGCTGCTGCGCGCACGGAGGCGGTGGAGGCCCTGATCCAGGCACGCGTCCCTGCGTTCGCCGAGCAGGGCCGTGGGGGCGGACGGGCCGTGGTCCGGCAGAGCGGGGCTTCGACACGGTCCGAACATATGTCCGCGGGGGTTGGCGCGGCGAGCAAGCCAGTTTGACATCGTCGTGATCCCCTCCGCGGCACTCCGCGGTACTCGGTGCGCGGCCGATGCGTGCCTGAGCGCGCCACCGAGTTGGAGGAGCCCGACCGTCGCGTCGTGGAGGCCAAGGAGGGCGCCAAGGTGCCACCAGCCGCCACCCTGGAGCCCAACGCGGACGCGGACGTCCCGGACGACTTCTGGGCCATGCACGTCCGGAAACAAGGTGAGGTTATGTCGGCCTGCGCCCCGCGGCCTCCGAACGGCACCTGGCCGTCAACGCGGCGGGACCGCCGTCGGCGGCCGCCTGTCACCAGGGCCGCGGACGGAGGACGGCGACGACGGCCACGTCCAGCTCCCCGCCGCGGAGAGTGAGGTTATGTGCGCGGGGTTGTGTCGCCTGGGCGGCCTGGGGGTGGTCTCAGAGTGAGGTTAGACTCGCCGCCCCCAGCCCGCCCCCGGGCCGCCCCGCCCCCTTTGGCGGGAGTGGGGGTGGGGGAGTGCTCGCGGCAATAAATGTCAATTCCCCCTCTGCCGTCATAACCGCCCTGGGCGCCCTGGTGCATCGGGGACCGCGTCCGCATGCCAGCCCAGCCAGCCGGTCGACCGGAATGTCCAATTCCCATCCGGGCCGCCGTGTCGCCCTGCCCGGCCTGCCCCGGGAATGCAGGGCCAGCGCGTGCTGGCCGCCAGGCCGCTACCACACTCACAGTCTCTCTCGCACCTACATGGCTCGCTCCGCGAGCGTGAGAAAGACAGCGCGACGAAAACGACTCTCGGCATCAGCCTGCAGCACAGCACACTGTGTGACAGCGAGCCAGCCCGCTGCACTGAGATGAGCCCTGCCGCTATTTCCCGCCCGTTGCATCAGGTACAGCCACCCTGCCGGCCCTGCCACGCCACCTGTCGGCTGGACACCGAACTAACTGCATCTGACGGCCTCTGACGGCCGCCTGGCTTGAAGGCCGCGGGGCGCGGCGAGGCGCTTGGCGGCAGTGTGGGAGCAGCCCGCCCCTTCGCCTCACAATGACACTTGGTGAGGCGGACGTTGACACGACGGCCACGTGCTGCAGCACGCCCAGGACGCCCTGAACGCCCCCAGTCGTTCTCGTCGCTCCGTCTCCCTCGCACTCATGGGGCGTGCCGTGTTGGTGCGAGAGAGACAGAGCGACGAGAACGACCCTCGGAATCGGTCCGCAGCGCGACGAAAGCGCCGGAAGCGTACCGATCGGCCGATCGGGCTTTCTTCGAGGCTTTCGCCGCTTTCGCGAGCCACGCGCGGGGAGGGTGCTTTCTATGCAGTACTCGCTGTGCCGCGCCGCCGCGGGGCCCGGAAGGCTGCGAAGGCCGCATGGAGTGCTCTTTCCGATATGGATACGACCTCAGGGGGTGCTCCGCGCTCCGTGCTCCGTGCCCTGTTGTCTTTCTCAGCACTCCGAGGGAGTTCGCCTCGCCTCGCTCTAGATTCCCGTCACACACTTACCACCCGCCTTTCCCTGGTTTCATTCCGTGCGAATTACTATGTCCGCCTTCGCGTGTGAGACGAAGAGAGCGACAGAGAGACGGTTAGAAAGAGCAAGACCACGGTTTCGGCTTCACCGCCACCCTTCCCCCACCTCCCCCAGCCGGACCGCCGCTGTCTCGCGTGACTGTACAGTGGGCCTGACGGTCGGCCAAGTGCATGCAGGCGTTTGATTCATTGTCGGAGACATTACCGTTTTGCAAACCGAGTCGCCGTAACGATGTAACGGCAGGCGGCGCGATAGATCGGCGCGGCGCGGGGCGGGGCGGGGCGTGGCCCATGCCAGTCACATTAATAATAAGTCGACCAGGCTGGCGTGCCCTGCGGGGCTCTGCGGGGCCCTGCCCGGCCCTGCCCTGCCTTACCCGCGCCAAGATTAGCCGCGTCAGCTGCTCCGTCGATACCGCGGCCCTTCAGTTCAGACTGATTCCGAGAGTCGCTCTGTCTCTCTCGCACTCACGGGTCCTCCCGTATGGGTGCGAGAGAGACAGTCTCCACCTTGGCCTTGGCAGCCTTGGCCGTCCCCGCCGAGGCCGCCGAATACCCCTCACTTTTCCGATAGCGGATGCGTGGCGTCGCGGCGTCGCGTGGCGTGTGGGTCCTTTGTGTTGGCAGGCCCGCCGCGGGGCTTTCCCGCCAAGCACTCATTCCGAGAGTCGCTCTGTCTCTCTCACTCCCGTACGGAGCGCCCTTGAGTGCGAGAGAGACAGAGCGACGCAAACGACTCTCCGAATCAGTCTACAGCCTCAATATTTGATAGGGCGCGTGGCCGTGCGTGGCGCGGGGGAGGCAACAGCCACGTTTGCCTTGGTTGGCCTTTCGACCGCGGCCCTGGCGGCCCTGGCGGCTCTAGCAGTGGGTCAGAAGACCGGTGGAGGCGGGGCGGGACGAGTCCTTTGAAGGCCGAGTGGCAGGCCGGACTGCAGGCAATCGCAGTGGAAGGCGGAAGGCGGCTGGAGAAGTAGGCCAGCAGCGCCAGCGGGGCCGGTCGCTCTGTCTCTCTCGCGCCTCACGGCACGCCGGCACGCCCCACGAGTGCGACGGAGACGGAGCGACGGAAGGACCCTTCGGATGGCTCGGCCGGGCTCGGCTGGCTGCAGCGCTTTGCTTCTTGCTCGGTCGGCGGAACACACAAAAGGCGCCCGCTGCCCGCACCGGTGCTCTCCAGCACACTGACTCCGAGAGCAGTTTCGTCGCTCTCTCTCTCTCTCTCTCTCTCTCTCTCTCTCTCTCTCTCTCTCTCTCTCTCTCTCTCTCTCTCTCTCTCTCTCTCTCTCTCTCTCTCTCTCTCTCTCTCTCGCACCTGAGCGGGACGCCCCGTGAGTGCGACAGGGACAAAACGACCCTTGGGGCGGGAAAGTGACGCGGTGACACGGGGTGTGACGCGGTGGTGACACGAAGTATGACATGGCTGTGACACGGAGTGTGACGCGGTGATGACACGGGGTGTGACGCGGTGGTGACACGAAGTATGACATGACTGTGACACGGAGTGTGACGCGGCGACACGGAGTGTGACGCGGTGTGGCGCCCCGCCCGTCCCAGACATGGTGGTAGTGAAAGCGCGGGCCGCGTGTTAGGAAAGCCAGCGAACTGCCGGGCGCCTGCGCCCCTTCCCCCGTTCCCTGGTTCCCACGCGCTTCTTGGCCGCGGGCCACGCCGCGCCGCGCCGCGTCGAGGGGTCCATGGTCCGAGATATTCCTCATATGACGCAAACTTGGGTCGACTCCTCGTCGATGCTACGAGGCGGGGCGAGGCGGGGCGAGGCGGGGCGAGGCGGGGCCGCGAACTCTCACTTTCCTTAAAGAAATGTGGATCGGACGGGACCCTTCTGGGCGGTGCGGCGGAGCGGCCTTGAGAGAGGTGCACCACTACACGCTTTTTGCTCTTTGTTTGTGTTATTTCCTCTCTTTTTTCGCGCGGAGGCCAGCGCCTCGGGCGTCTGCAGACTCATTCCGAGAGTCGTTTTCGCCGCTCCGTCTCTCTCGCACCCATACGGCAGGCCCCGTGAGTGCGAGAGAGACAGAGCGACGAGAACGACTCTCGGAATGAGTCTGCAGGGGCGTCTGCGAGGCACAGCGAGGCCGGCATGCTCTGCAGAGCGGCGCCCTGTATACAGAATGCAGATGACGTCATGACGTCAAGGTGGAGGCAGTGACTCGCACGGAAGCCCCTCTACTTTTACTCGAGAGTGAGAACACCCCGCGTGCGTGGCGCATTTCAAGGATATCCATTCCACGCGAGAAGAAAAAACGATCCTCAACTGTGAAAACGCGGTACAAAAACAGGACCTTTTTGTTGTTTTCGTTCTGAGTGACTCATAAATTGGCGAACGGGATACTGCACTCACGTGACCGACTTTGACGACTGTCGACGCTGGGACGTCCGTGCATCGGTCACGGCATTCATTAAGGGTCACACACACACACACTGCCAAGGACGCACGGTTCGGTTCGACCCCCTTCCTTCTGTCCCTTGTGCCCCGGCGCGCCTTGTGTCGCGCTGACTGGTTGACTGCGAGTTTTGACGTGCGCGCCACCAGGCCACCGCGCCGCCGCGCGATAAGCATTCGAGCATTCAAGTCGAGTGCAAACGTCGGAACACGCGGAGAAGGGCGCCGCGCTGTTGTCTGGAAACTGGTAACAGCAGACAATGGCAATGGCTGCCTGCCGCCGCCTGCCGCCCTTGTGGGCCCTGTGGCTGGGGCACCCTTAGTGGGGCGGGGTGGGAGTGAATCGGGGGTGGACGGCCCCCCTCCCCCCGCCCCTGCTCTTTCCCGCTGACATTAGACTACGGGTGTACGCGTGTGTAGTAAGAGCGGCGAGGAGGTGTGAGACCTTCGGCCGCGCATCCCCCCCTCCCCTCCCCCCCTCCCCCGCCGACTCGCGCCCACCGTGTTCTTGGCCGCGTCTAAGTCGGTGGCACCTCGGCGCGGCACGGCGGGGGGCGGCAGGGGGGCGGGGGGTGGCAGCACTATATTTAACATTCTTGTTCTGCTGCTCCCCCCGCCCCTCCCCGTTCGGGCTGCGGGTCTCGTCCGATCGGTGCGATGCGGGCCCGTATTAATAGAGAAGTCGATCCCCCGCCACGCCGCCACGCACAGTGGAGTGGGCCAGCCAGCCAGAGCTAGCCGGTGGCACGGGGGACACGGGACAGGCCGCCCGACGCACTCACGCCCCGACCCGGCCCGGCCCTCACAGTGGGTCAGAAGACCGGTGGAGGCGGCCGAAAGCCCGGACGCGTTTTGAGCTCCAGAGTCGCTGAACGGGACTCGAACCCAACGTGTGGCCCCACCAATGGATGGCTCTCCGAACGAGGAATCCATTGGTGGGGTCACACGTTCGGTTCGAGTCCTGTTTGGCGACTCTGCAGCTCAAAACGCGTTTAGAGTTTTGGCCGCCGGCGCCGGCGACGGCGCGCTCCACTTAATGACACTCGTATCGCCTCGCGGCGCCCCTCCGTGCTAATAGTCTGCAGACCGAATCCGAGAGTCGTCGCTCTGTCTCTCTCGCACTCACGGGGCGCGCCGCATAGGTGCGAGAGAGACAGAGCGACGACTCTCTGGCCTGCACGTCACGGCACGTCACGCGCGTGACTGGCCGTGGCGTGACGTGACGGCGGCGCCTGTGCGCTCGAGGGCGTTTGCCGGTGGCGAGCGCGAAAACGGTGCCGCCATCGGTCGATTCGGGATTTCGAGACTTCGAGGTATATACACGTTCCGCCCATGCAGAATTCAACGCAAACAATGATCGCCCCCCTCGAAAACGCGTTCAAGGCGCGTCCGGCTGCACGAAGCGTGTCCGCGTGTCGCAGTTCGTGTCGGATTGGCACTGCTTTGGCTCCGCCTGTCGGGCAGCCTCTCCAACTGCCGAGTGGATGAGTGGCTGGAGTGGCTGGAGTCTCCAGTGGAGAGCCCTCTTCGATCCCCCGATTGCTCATTTTCGAGTCGACTCCAACTTGCAGCACACCGATAGTCCTCCTCCCCCCCTTCCCCCCCCCCCCTCTCCCCCCCCCTCCTCGCGTGCTCATTGTAGTCCAGCCAGGGACCTTAATTAGACTCCACAGATTATAATTAGCAATTATCGCCGTGGTTCGGGGTGGTTTGGGCCGCTCGTCGCCGAGGCCCGTTCAGACGACGGATATTACGCCAGCTTATGGTCCCCGATGCATTATTCCGCCTTTGATTGGGGCTGCCGGTCCGCGGCCCGGTCGGTGCACTGCCAAAAATATAAAATAGAGGCCACACCTTTTTTTCTTTTTTGGTTGTTGTTTTTTTCGCCGTGTTCTCCTGACGGGCAGCTGAAATCACCGTGCCGCTCCGTCCGTGAATGCGCCGGACGGAGCGGAGAGTAGAGAGTCGGAGCCAGAGCGAGCTGGCCGGACCTTTCAAGCGAAACCCCTTGGTGCTGCTCGCTCCTTTTCGGCAGAGAGAGAGAGAGAGAGAGAGAGAGAGAGAGAGAGAGAGAGAGAGAGAGAGAGAGAGAGAGAGAGAGAGAAGGGGGGAGAGATTGGAACCACGGCGGGTCATGCCGCGTTCCTCCCAACCTGTGCGTGACGCAAATTAAAATTGAAAAAAAAAAGAAAAACAGTTAATATCTTTGTTTTGCTAATTGAAGATTGTTTCGGCAGAGGCGCACCGTGCCCTGGAGCTCCTGGAGGACTACTACGCCCAGCTCAAGGACCCGCAGGACAGGCACCTCCGCGTGGCCATCGAGCGCGTCATCCGGATATTCAAGTCCAGGCTCTTCCAGGCACTGCTGGGTGAGTAGCATCCTACGGCGGTGGGGCGCCGTGCGAGGTCTAGCCCTTAATGGTAATGGCAATGTGAGGTAGGCAACGCTCCGCGGGCCGCGCAGCCCTGCCGAGCGGATTGCATACCCCCGCCGCTGCAGGCGCGCTCGCCCGCCGGGCCCGCCTTTCAAAGAGCGCTTCGCCCAGTGTGCCGCTCTGTCTCCACTCACTCTGTCTCACTCGCACCCTTATGGGGTGCCCCATGAGTGCGACGGAGTGGCTGGCGGCCGGCTCATCCCTTTCACGCGGAGGCCGGAGCGCTGCCTACACTGTTGCTGTTGTTTTTGTTGTCGACGGTGTTCTTCGCATACTCCCCGCTTGCACCGCGCCGAGCAGACGAAAGTATGCGTTGCGGACCAGCCAGCCGGTAGTTTTATTTTTCTTTCCTCCTGGCTGACTCTGTTGCCGCCACCGGGCCGGACCACGGGGCCGTCCCGGGCCCGGGCCTCCGCTCGCCGCCCGGGCTCAACTTCGCCCTGTGCGGTTTGAACGCCCCACCGAGTTTGCAGCAAGCGATGCAGGGCGAGCACCCCGCCCCCTCCGCGTGCGTCACTGCCCCCCCCCCTCTTTCCTCTGTCCAGCCCGTGCTTGTTGTAAAGCGATAAGCGGGCAGCAGGTCATGCGAAACACCTTTGCCACTCGTCGGATGTCCAGCCCTGTGTCCGTGGCGTGGCGTGGTGTGTGTGTGTGCGTGCGGGACAGCGGGGGAATGTGGGTCAAGCGGTACCTGCGCCAAGCCTGGGCCTGCAGACTGATTCCGGAGGTCGTTTTCATCGCTCTCTCTCTCTCTCTCTCTCTCTCTCTCTCTCTCTCTCTCTCTCTCTCTCTCTCTCTCTCTCTCTCTCTCTCTCTCTCTCTCTCTCTCTCTCTCTCTCTCTCTCGCACCCGTACGGAACACGCCCACCATGAGTGCGAGAGAGACAGAGCGATGAAAACGGCCCCCGGAATAGGTCTAGAGTGTACTCGAAGACTTGCAGGGTGGAGAGTACTCGTAGACTTGCTGGGTCCCGGGTGCAAATTCAAGGGTGTGCTGGTGGGTGGTCTGCAGTGTACTTACCTGGCAGGGGAGCTGGCAGGGGCCCTCGACACTGTAGTGGGCTGGCTCATCCGCGGAGCAGCGACTGATAAGAGAGATAAGGCGATTTCCTGTCCTGTTCCTTTTCGGATCCCTCGGGACGGAGCACAAGGAGCACAAGGACGACATGTTACGTAGGCCGTCGGCGGGGGGGGGGGGGGGGTGCATTGTGGCGGCCGTATTGTCAAGAGTGACGTCAGGCTCTTGAGGGGGAGGCGGGGGAGGGGAGGGGGCAGCAGAACGCTGGAGACTCGACAGCAAGTCCGGGGCACTGGGCGGGCTTTCCTTTGCGCTTTGTACTGCGGCCTTCGCACGGAACCTGCTGTGCCAATTGGTCTCAATAGACAATGCGAATGAGTCGGGCTGGAGGGTGGTGGGGGGTGGAGGTTCAAATACTGCTCAACTCGGCGCTTGCGCTCACTTTGTTTCCTCTCTTTCTATACCCTAAATCCGCGGGGCCGCTTCGGCGCTGGCGGGCGGTTCCGCGAAGAGATCCGTCTCTCTCGCACCCCTGCGGGACGCCCCGTGAGTGCGAGAGAGACAGAGCGACGAGAGGGCGCAGAGCCTGCAGCCTCCTTTGTCACCCGAGACGCCCCGCTCCAGTTGTTGGTCCCCCTTGTTGGCCCGCGCGTTCTTCCCCGTCGTCGTCGTCGTCGTCGTGGTGGAGAGCGTCCCGGCCGACACCCCCGCCTCGCGTCGATGCCACTTGCGTTTTCATGAGCCGATCAAACGGCAGGTGAAGCCCACTCAATCGATTACGCTACACGTTACGCACAGTGCAGTGGACGGGACGGGCCGGGTGAGGGTCTGAGTGACGGGGATGACAATCGCACAGACAGACGAGACAGACAGACAGACAGACAGACAGACAGACAGGCGGACGGACGGAGAGGCGTTTGGGGGGCGGTTTGCGTCAGAGTATGGTCCGCCTGGGCGCCTGGCGGCGCGGCGGCGCGGCGGGAGAGCGTGTCGGACCGTGGCAGAGCGCGGCCCGGCCCGGCCGTCTAGGTCTGGGTCTGCATCACCTCGAGCACGTGGTGGTGGACTCGCCAATGCCCACTTCACCCCCCCCCCACCCCCCCCCCGCGAGGCCGATCGCGCTGGTCGATGTCTCTGCAGTGCAGGCAGCGCCCTCTGTTCCCGCCGTCCGCGCGTCCGCGTTTCGGCGCGGAGTCTCTGCGGCGCGGGGTGTGTCCGGCCCGGCGGCGCCCGCTGCGGCGATACCCCGCGCCGGGAGGCGGTGTGGGCACACTGTGGGGGTGGCGGCGACCGGGGGGTGCACTGTGCGCGGCGCGCCGACGTAAGAGAAGCGGGCCACTTCGACTGGCACTGATTCGAAAAGGAGTAATGTGCGACTTGCCGGCTGATGCTGAACCTCCACGCTCTCTGTCTCTCTCGCCCTCACGGGGGGGACCCGGAGGGGAGCGAGAGAGACATGCGCCGTTCGGGATCGGACTGCAGATGGTGCGAGAGCAGTCACTTTCAGACCACGGTGCGTGTCTCGTTCGCTCTGTCCTTCTCGCACTCACGGCGCGGCCCGCTGGGCAGAGAGAGACGGGGCTGCGAAAGCTCAGCTCGGACTCAGATACGCCAGGGCCTGGAGTCGAATGACAGCGTCTGCAGAAGGACTCAAACGGTGGGTGGGTCGAGCCATCCTGGATGTCACCGAGCAAAGAGGTCGCCTCTTTTGCCGTCGGCAACGCTCTGCTCTCCATGCCGATTTGGCGGAACTTTGGTGAAAGTCCTGTTTCGTGGAGACCGGACCGGTGTGACCAACGCGACTAACACGCTCGAAAGTAGCCTTTTTTTTTTTTGCTCCGCTCCGTCCCGGCCGGGACGAGTTGGTCGTTTTCGTGCTCGTTGCGTCTTTTTTTATTGGCTCAGGTGGAAAAGCAAACCATTAGCGCGGGGTGCGCCGGTCCCTCGTCGGCCTGCAGGCGGATTCCGAGGAGCCGTCGCTCTGTCTCACTCGCACCCACACGGGACGCCCCTCGAGTGCGAGAGAGAGAGAGAGAGCGACGGAAACGACTCTCGGAATCAGTCTGCTGCTCGGCCTGCTTGGCCCCCGCCAGGGTCGTTTCCTCTTTTTGGCCGCCCGGCCCCATATCGAACACAATGGGTCCGTATAAAAAAAAAGGGGTCGGGACCGGGTCGGAAGAAGACCCTGCTTTCTCTTTTACGGCACAATACAACAGGCGGCCGGGACGGCGGGACCTGGAGCCGAGCCGGGAACACCGCTGGAGCCGCTGGAGCCGCTGGATGCCGGCAGCCTGGATGCCGTGCTCGCCTGCGCCTCACCTGCCTCCATGTCAATTTGCGGAAAATTGGCCAAAGTCCCGTTTCGTGGAGACCGGACCGGTGTGACCAACGCGACTAACCCGCTCGAAAGTAGCCTTTTTTTTGCTCCGCTCCGTCCCGGCCGGGACGAGTTGGTCGTTTTCGTGCTCGTTGCGTCTTTTTTTATTGGCTCAGGTGGAAAAGCAAACCATTAGCGCGGGGTGCGCCGGTCCCTCGTCGGCCTGCAGGCGGATTCCGAGGAGCCGTTTCCGTCGCTCTGTCTCACTCGCACCCACACGGGACGCCCCTCGAGTGCGAGAGAGAGAGAGAGAGAGAGAGAGAGAGAGAGAGAGAGGGGAAAAGAGAGAGAGAGAGAGAGAGAGCGACGGAAACGACTCTCGGAATCAGTCTGCTGCTCAGCCTGCTTGGCCCCCGCCAGGGTCGTTTCCTCTTTTTGGCCGCCCGGCCCCATATCGAACACAATGGGTCGGTATAAAAAAAAAGGGGTCGGGACCGGGTCGGAAGAAGACCCTGCTTTCTCTTTTACGGCACAATACAACAGGCGGCCGGGACGGCGGGACCTGGAGCCGAGCCCGGAACACCGCTGGAGCCGCTGGATGCCGGCAGCCTGGATGCCGTGCTCGCCTGCGCCTTCACTGCCTAATGTCAAATATTTACATGAAAATTGCCCCAGGTCTGTTTGGCCATCCCCTCGCAGTGGGCCGGCGCACGCAGCGAGCGGCACGCCTGGCACACTGCTTCTTTCCCGCTTACTTGGCCCGGAGGCCCGCGGCCCGCGCTCTCAACCCGTGCAGGAAATCCAAACCTAACCCGAGGAAAAAAAGAGCAGAGCCACTTAATGTTCCTTTTCTTTTAAGGAAAAAGGGGGAATTCTAATTACAACTCTTTTATTTTCCCCGCTATTTCCTTATTCATACTGTCGTTGTCTCTGGCCGCGCGAGATGATTGCCGCCCGATCCGGCGCCCTGCGGACCGCGGACCGATTCCGAGAGTCGTTTTCGTCGCAGCGTCTCTCTCGCACCTCTACGTGGTGACCCACGAGTGCGTGAGAGAGACAGAGCGACGAGAAGGAATCTCGGAATCGGTCTGCTGGTCTGCCCGTTACAGGGTTGGTTGCGCCTCCGCTCCGCGGGTCATTTCCTTTGGCCGCCCCGCCCCGCCCCGCCCCGCCACGGTCCGTCCCCTCCGCTCGAGTTGCCTCTTCATTTTAATCGAAACCCCAACCAACCCGTTCTCTTCCATTCATTCCCCCCCCCCCTCCTCCCCCTCGTCCTGGTGGACTCGTCCGTCCAGACGCTGCCCCTCCCCCCCCTTTTCCGCTTTCAGCAAACGAGAAACGAACGAGGCATGGCGGGATCCGTGCGCAATTTTCATTAGGGCGATTAAAATCGTAATCGGGTTTGGCCGCGGCGGCGCGGGCTGCTCGCGGTCTGTGGCGCGGCTGCACGCGGGGAGGCGGACAGAGCGAGCAGCCAGGCTCGGAATCGGCCGGGCGCCCTTTTGCGAGGGTTGGTGGGGCCCCGCCGGGACCCTTACCTTTGTCCGACCGCGTTTGTCCGACCTCCCCCGCAATTTGTCCGTCCTCCGCTTTCCCTTTTAAAAATTTTAGTCGACCACTTTTCCAACCAACCCGTTTTTCCTTTCACTGCCAGTGGCCCAGAGTTCCGCCGGCCCTCGAGCCCTGGAGAGTTTCGCCGTGACCTGCCTGGCCCCTGCGACCCCTGCGAGAGTTTCGCCGAGAAACGAACGAGGTCCGGGCGGGATCCGTGCGAATTTTTCCTTGGGCGATTACCCTCGAATTTCGGGTTTGGCCCTGCGGCCCGCGAGAGTTTCGCCGGCCCTGTGGCCCTGCGCACCGCGGGGCCGGCCTGCCAGGCCGACAACGCGGCTGCAACGGGGCGGACAACTCGTCGGCCTGGGCGGCCAAAATTTGGGAAAAGGATTGGTTTGGCAGGCGGCACGCGGTCGGCCGGTAGACCCCCATTCCGAGAGTCGTCGCTCTGTCTCGCTCGCACTCGAGGGGCGTCCCGTACAGGTGCGAGAGAGACAGACCGACGAAAACAACCCTCGGAATGGGTCTGCCGGCGGGGTGGGCGAGGATAGGACGCGTAGGAGGACGGCCGCTGAAACGCGAACACAGCTTCGTCGCTCGGTCTCTCTCGCACTCGCGTCGCGTCGAGGTGCGAGAGAGACGGGGCGACGAGGCATTGTGTGGAATCAGCTTTGCCGATGCACGCGTGTGGAATCGATACCAAAGCGCGACCAGCGCGACACCAGCACTAACAGTGCTGTTAATTATTTTCGCTCTCTCTCTTTTTTTGTGTGTAGCGACCGGTAAACCGAAACGGCAGCGCGGCCCCCGTTGCGCTCTGCACCCCTTTTCGCTCTCCCCTTTTCTCCCTGCAGTTGCCTTTGCTAACTCTTGGCCGGGCCGAAGTGGGGGGGGGGGGGGGGGGGGGTTCGGTCCTCATTGTCTGTGCCTCGCCATGGCTTGGCCCGCTCGGAATTAAATGTCACTCGCTCCTCCTCCGGCCCGGGCCGCCCCGGCCGGTGGTGGCGGCGCCTGGCGGTGCCACGTCGCGCTGGGCTAAGTCATTTCCCGCGCCCGGGCGCGGGGGGGCGGGGCGGGGCGGGGCGGGGCGGGGCGGGGCGGGGCCGAGAGCAGCGAGATGGCGGCGAGGTAGTTAGCCACCTCGCAACGCAGCCGGCGGTCGACGCGCCGAAGGAAGACACCTTTTGTCTCCGCGGTCCGTTTGACTCCCCCCTAGCCCACCCCACCCCACCCCACCCCAGCCCACCCCACCCCGCCCCGCGTCTGCCCCTTCGAATGCGGGTGGCGCCGAACTCGGCCCGCGGGCGGTGCCCGTTAGCTGAGCTGGCCGGAGAACCGTCAGCAGAGGGACAATATTATCAGAGTCCGAAGTCACCCACCGCTGCCTTGCGTAGGGATTATTTGGCGTTGGTCATTGTTGGATCCGATCCTTTTCTTTTAGTGCGTGTCCCTCTACGAAGTCTCTGGCGGCGCGTACGCCCGGAACCGAGCCCGGGCCCGGCGCCCGCGGACGCGGCGGTAGGCTACGCTGCGCGACGGGCGCGTCCTGGGGTTGCCTATCCTCCGTTCCGCGGGCGTTCGGTCGGGCCCCGCTGGCCCACTGTGCAGCGGCGTGGTCGGGTACCGATGGTGTTTCCGGGCGAAACTTTCCGCCCGAATTCCTTTCCGCCGGGGAGGAATTACGCCGCGAGGGCTCGCGGCGAGAGCGGCCCATTGACTTGGCCGACTTTGCGGCGCCGGCAGCGGCGGAGTCATCAAATTAGATCAGCGCGCTGTCGTGCAGCCAGCGCAGCCAGCCCGACAACATCGCAGCGCGCTGTCGTGCAGCCAGCGCAGCCAGCCCGACAACATCGCGCGCTTTGCGCTTTCGATGTCTCGAAGCCCTTCCAGTGTTTTCGATGTCTCGAAGTTCCCCTCACCGATCTCGAGAGTCTGTTCTCACGCCATGCAAACGGCAGCAGACGCGTTCCGTTTAGACGTTGAGAGCCGCCGAGAGCGATAGTGTGGCAAGCACTGCTGGTGGAAATTTCCCCCGGAAACTTTCCGCCTCCTCGCCATGAAGGCCTAGTTCTGGGCCTCTCCCCCCTCGGCCGGATGCCTCCCCCCCCACCCCCGCACGGAAGCACACTGGAAGCACGCACCACCGAGAGTCGTTTTCGTCGCTCTGTCTCCCTCGCACTCATAAGGCACGCCCCACGATTGCGAGAGAGGCAGAGAGCCCGCCCAGCAGAAGGGGCAAAGGCGGGGCCGGGCGACTCTTGACTGTGGGGCACGCTACAAAATCCGGGACAAGACGCACGAGACAAGTTTTTCCCAGGTCCTTTGATGCAGCGCGGCGCTTCACTTCTCCTGCAGCGTTCCTCGGGATCCGGGCTATCCGGGCTGTCCGGGCCGCTCCACCTGAACCGAGGGGGCCTACACTGTGCGGGGGTTTGGGCGGGGGGTTGGAGGCTGCCAGAGGCTGCAGGCCCCGGCGGCGGCGCCAGGGCGGCTGGGGCGGCGGTGGGGGTGCGCGGCGGCGGGGGTCTTGTCGGGGCGGGCGGCGCGGCGCGGCGCCAGTCTGCACGCCGCAGCACTCGGAGCGCCACGGGCTCGCCGCACCCCTGGACGGCCAGGCCCGGCGCCACCGGCTCGCCGCAGCGCCACGCAGCGCGCGGCCACCGAGGCCGTCGCCGTCACCGCCGCGGACGCCGCGAACCTTTGACCCGACCGCATGCCCCCGCGAGGGCGTGGCGTGGCGGGGCCGCGCCGCCCGCCGACCGTAGCGCCGCCGCCGACGTCGCCGTCGTTGTCCCCGTGTCGTGACTCGTGATTTCGGTGATCGTCTTTTGTAGTTGTTGTTGCTGTTCTTGCTGTTTTGTCGTTCTTTCGTCGAGGTGCCGAGGAGCGCCATGCATTATGGATGCATCTCGTCGGCAGACTGCACACACACACAGACACACCCTCACACACACACGGCCAAATGGAGAAACACACACACACACACCTCTTTATCGCGCGCCTCTGTGCGGGGTGCGATGTCATTATACTTTTAATCAAGATAACTTCTTATATAACTCCCGTCACGCGGGCTCGCCGCTTTTGTTGATGTTGTTGACGTTGTTGTTGCTGCTGCCGGGCTGCAGCGGCTCGGCTGGGCTCCGCCTTCTGTCTGAGTGGGGCGTGAGTTTGCTCGTGTGAGTTAAGTTGCGCGTGACACTGCGAAAGCCCCTGCAGGCTGAAAGGGGTGAGGGGTAAGGGATTGGGGGGGGGGGGGCTAAGTAGTGTCAGGCTGCGGTGCGGTGCAGCGTGCAGGCCACCAACAACAACAACAACAACATCGTCTCTGTGGTGATGGCGGCGGGGCGGGCAGGGCCGGGCGGGGCGCGCGCCGCAGATGCCCCGCAGATGGCGTGCCGGTGGCGCTGATCTGCAGTAATGTGGCTGCTGCAGGCCGAGTCCGAGACTCGCCCTCGTGGCGCCGTCTCTCTCGCACCCGCCCCTGAGTGCGAGCGAGACGGAGGCGCCGAAAACAGTGTGGCGGCGGGCAGCATGGCGGCGGCGGCTTTGGCCGCTTTGGCGTGTCGAAAACGACCGTATTACGCCCACCTGCCGGCCCGCTGCGCGCCTTGTCCTCCCTCCTCGTCGTCCTCCATCCTCGTCTCCTTCGCTTCCGGGGGTAATTACAGCGCCGTGCCGCCGTGCCGCCGCGCGCACGCCACCACAAAAATGTTGCGCGCTGCCCGGAGGCCCCGGAGGCCCCGGGGCGAGGCACGCAGAGCGGAGGGGCGCGCGGTGAGCAGCCAGCGCCCCGGAGCGCCAACTTTTGGCGGGGACCTCGAACGGGCGAGGGATTGTGCGCGGCCGTGCCGTGCCGTGCCGTGCCGTGCGGCGCACGCAGCCGTGAAATTACCATCCGTTCCGTTTCGAGAGGGTTTCGCGGTTCTTTACGGTGACGCTCGATCGGCTGTGTCCGGAGTTCCGGCGAGGGGCTCGGTGTGCCTCACGTTGTGCTCCTGCACAGTGGTCCAGAAGACCGCCGCCGCCGGCGGTCGAAACTCTAGACGCGTTTCGAGCTCCAGAGTCGCTAAGCAGGACTCGAACAGGACGCGTGACCCCACCAATGGATTGCTCTTCGAACGAGGAATCCATTGGTGGGGCCACACGTTCGATTCGAGTCCCATTTAGCGACTCTGGAGCTCAAAACCAGTCACGCGTCCGGGGTTTTGGCCGCCTCCACCGGCCTTCCGGCCCACTGTGGCCTGCCGGCGTGCCCGCCCCGCGGCCGTGCTGCCGTGCTCGAGAGTGCTTTATTGTTGCGCGTGCACTGGCCGCGTGCTTCGTGCCGCGTGCCTCCGCGCACGGCCGTGCGGTGATGGCGGGGACGTGCTCCGGGACGTGCTGGGGGACGTGCCCCAGGCCGCGGTGCTGGCGTGTGCCGCGCGCTCCCCGCGGCGTTTCACCTCGTTATAAAACCCGCGACGGGGAGCCGGAAAACCGCTTTGAAAAAAAAGTCTTTGAAAAAAAATTACACTTTTTTGATGGCTGAGCGAAGTGAAGGGGTTATTCCATCGCTTGGGGGTGTCCGCCGCGCCCTTCCCCCTCTCGGATACCTTTACAGGGATGCATATACATTCCAGAGCGCGTAGTTCGAGCGAAGAGGAAGCGCAGGTAGTACTGAGGCCGCAAAGCCTTCCCGGAAAGTTAAAAAGAAAGTGCACAGCAACAACAACAACATTAGCATCTGCGGCGCGGCACGGACAAGCCTTTTTAGTCGGAATGCCAAAGCCGAGAGCCGAATGGCCGAATGCAGGCATTGCTTCGGGGTGCTTCGCGGTCTATTTGGCGCCCCTGTCTCCACTAACGACTCGGCCCCTCCCCCTCCCACTTCCGCTGTCTGTGCCTCCTTCTTATTCTTCTTCTTCTTTACCCCTTTCCGGGAGTTGACGTGACTTGGCTTCGATATCGAGGCGGCGGCGGCGGAGGCTTGCGGACCGGTCTGCAGCGAAGCGCGCCGTCCGCTCGGGGGCTTTGCCTGGCTGGCTGGCTGCCTGCCTGGCTGCCTGGCTGCAACGAGTCGCGTCTACCGAAAACGCTCAAAAAACATGTTTCAAATATGGCGGGCACACTGCAATTAGGGGGATGATGACGGCGGTAGAGTGCAGCAAAGCGGCAGGCAGCATCGACGCATAGCAAAGCGGCAAAGCAGGCAAAGCTCGCAAATTGCAGAGCTTTCCACATTGCGGAGCGGCACGGCGGCCATGACGCACGTGGGTACTTCATGCACGGCGCACGCGGAAGTCCGCGCTAATGGGAGTTGCCGAACCTTCCGGGAACCTGCGGGAACCGCCGGGAAAACAACCTCAAACCTCCAGCGCTGTCTGTCTGTCTGTCTGTCTGTCTGTCTGTCTGTCTGTCTGCCTGCCTGTTGCCCGTCCATCTGTCTGTCCGTGCCTGTGAGTGTGTCCCGCTCGTCTCGCAGAGAGAGAGGCCGCTTGAGACTTTGCCGGAATCCACGGTATGGGGTCGGCAGGCCTTCTCGGCGGGGATAGAGGTTTCGCTGCCGCTGAGGCTGCCCGCCTGGCGGTTCGCAGACGGGCCTGTAGGGCCTGTGGAGTGGATGCGCGCCTTGAATGATACGTCCCCCTGTCAATATTCCCTCGCCAACTTTCCTAATGTATCAACCTCCCCCCACCTAAGTTTATCGCGGCGGAGGAATACGTACCGGCAGCTTCCGTGCGATCAATGTCGCCGTGGCGGCGGCGCGGCACGCGCCCCAGAGGGCCAGAACCCGGACGCGTTTTGAGCTCCAGAGTCGCTGAATGGGACTCGAACCGAACGTGTGACCCCACCAATGGATTGCTCTCCGAACGAGGAATCCATTGGTGGGGTCACACGTTCGGTTCGAGTCCTGCTTAGCGACTCTGGGGCTCAAAACGCGTCTACAGTTTTGGCCGTCGTCGCCTGTGGATTGGAGGCGCTGGGGCCTCTTGGCTGCTGGAGCCTGTGCTGGAGCGCTCGCTGGAAAGAGGGCCTTGTGGAGCCTCTGGAGGCCCGGGCCGTCGGGCCGCCGCCCCGCGCTGTCGGGGACGTCCCTCGGGACTCCCTGTCCGTCCCGTCCCGTCCCGTCCCGGCCGTCGAGTCGTCGCGTTGAGCAGCGAGCGGCACGAGCGGTAACGCGGTGGCAGCGGCCAGAGAGGGCCTGAAATTCGCCACCGCGCCGCCGCGCCGCCACCAAGCCCATTCCCCGTCTCTCTCGCTCGCGTGAGGTGCGCCGTGCGGGTGCGAGAGAGACAGAATCATTCCTCT
This sequence comes from Thrips palmi, assembly GCF_012932325.1. Classification (NCBI taxonomy): domain Eukaryota; kingdom Metazoa; phylum Arthropoda; class Insecta; order Thysanoptera; family Thripidae; genus Thrips; species Thrips palmi. The sequence goes on along the minus strand of NW_023144629.1, from coordinate 5,269,612 downwards.
GCGGGCTTTGAGCCTCCTTCTATAGGATCCGCCTCTGGCTGCGGATAATGGGTAATGGGACCAGATTGTGTTCCCCTTTACTTGGATTCTATTTTTCGAGCCGGCTGCCGCCGCCGAACGCGGCCAGCCCGTCCCCGCCCACACTGTGTCCCGCTGCGCCGCTCTGCCCCCCCCCCCCCGTCCTTCATGTCCTCGCAAGCTCGTCTTGGTGCTGATTGCCTCCTCACCCCACCGCCACCCTGCTGGAGGCACACTGGAGGCACGCTGGAGGCACACTGGAGGCGGACTGCGGGTGTGGGGCGGCGACTTCAAAGGATGGCGAGGTCTTCGTCCGTCTGGACAACCCCCTTCCACTCCCCCCCCTCTCCCCCATTTCCCCCGGGGGTGCCCGCAAGAGCATCAGGTGTCCGGACTATTGCAGTCTCCATTAGCCTCCAGAGCGACTCCAATAAGACGGGCAGACGGCGCAGTGTCGCATTCTCGAGCGGATCGCCTCTCTCTCTCTCGCCCGTGTCGGACGCGCCATGAGTGCGAGAGAGACGCCATCAGCCCCCCGGGAGGCCGGGCCGGTCGGCTTTGTGCCGAGTCACTATTGGCAGACTTCCTCATACCCTGCGGACTGATTCCCCCCCCCCCCCCCCCCCCCGGGACGTGCGGGCAGCCTAAGTACAGGGTAAATGCAGAGCTCGTTGCCAACTTTTTTCCCGCGCTTCTTATAGGGCGGAACGGAAGTGGGGTGGGGGCGATCGTAAAACCAGTGTGGTCCCCGGGCTGTGGGTCGCCTTGCCAGCGCCGGGGCCTCCAGGGCCTCCAGGACGTCGCCGTGTGCTGTTGACAGGTTGCCAGGCTGCTGCTGGGGGGTCTCCGAGTGCTCGGGCGCCACTCGACTCTTGGCAGACTGATCCAGAGAGTCGTTTCCGTCGCTCCGTCTCCCTCGCACCTGTACAACAAATGCGTAGAAATCGTGGTGCGATGTGGTGGCGCCGGCGCCTCGATCCGGGAATGACCAACCGAGCCCAGAGTCCCAGCCAGAGGGCCCAGAGGGCTTCTGTGGGGGCGGGGTGGAGCGCGGGGACGCGAAATCCCGCTCGACATGGCCATGGCCTGTTCATTATAACCGCACGCCTGTACGGCTCGCGGTGCGCTGTGCACGCTGTGCGCGCGGTGCGCACCGTGTTCTCGGGTTGCATGGTTCCGGCCCCCCTCCGCCAGCGGACTGATTCCGAGAGTCGTTTTCGTCGCTCTGTCTCTCTCGCACCACCACGGGACGCCCCATGCGTGCGAGGGAGACAGAGCGACGAAAACGACTCTCGGCCAGCAGACCGCCGCCTGCTGCTGGTGCACTGTGCACTCTTCCTTTATGCTGCTCTCCATGTCGCCGCCCGGGCGCGGCTCCGCGCGTTCGGACGGGTCGGCCACCCCGGCCGGCCGCCCAGCCAGCCCCATTGCACCCCGGCATGGCTAGAATTGGTTTGGAGTTTCTGCTCCCCCTCCCCCTCCCCCGGAGCTCTGCCAGCGTCCCTAGCAGGCCGCCCACCGGGTCACAACAACATAGCCAGGGCCGTTACGGGGGATGAAATGGAATGATACAAGTTTCGTCATTTTCCGTCGGCCAGGAAGTGGAGGGAGAGTGACAGAGAGGGGGACAAGGAGGAGAGAGCGAGAGAGGGAGAGAGGGGCGGGGTAATGAAAAATGGCCGGCAGGATAGGGGTTGCAGCGACCGCGCGGGGCCGGGCCGGGCCGACCCCCTCCGTGTTCGGACCTTACGCGTCATCGTTGCTCTGTCTCTCTCGCACGCGCGCGGAACGTGGTGGAAGGCCCGCGAGTGCGAGAGAGACGGCGGGCCGTCGCGCAGAGCAGTGGAGCCAAAGGGGGATATCTCTTATGGGTGCGCGTGGCCCGTCTGCGCAGCGCACCAGCAGCAGAGGTGCCAACATCTGAACCGAAAAGTGAGAGCCGACCGAGCGTAGTCCGGGAAGATGCTGCGCTGGACCGCCGTCCTCACATGAGATCGGTAGCGCAGTGGTTAGCGTAGCCGCATACGGCGCGGGGGATGCGGGTTCGACACCGACCCGGGCAGACCGCTTTTACCGCAATTTCTGTTCTCTACGTTGGTACCACTGCCTTGGGGGCGCTGACGTCACGATTAGGAGGCCGTCTTTCGTAGCATGGAGTTATACCCCTTTGCGCGTCACCTGCCCCGCCTATCTCCCCCACTATCGCCGCCTCGCGCCGCCTGTTGGCCCGCGGACTGATTCCGAGAGTCGTTTTCGTCACCCTGTCTCTCTCGCACCCAAGCGCGCCCTGCACGCGGCGGAGACATGACAACGACTCTCGGAATCAGTCCGCTGTTGGCCTGTTGGGTTGGCACGTCCGAAGCGTTGCCGCATACGGCCGTGCGGCCCCAAGTTTGGCAAGGCGGCGGTATCGGATCGGGTGGCAGGGCAGGGCAGGGCAGGGCAGGGCAGGGCCGGCCTGCCGGGCGGTCCGCACGGGGGGAGCCAGGTTGATGGCTTCCCCAAGAAGACAAGGTAAAAGGGAGATAAAAAAAATTGCAGCGGAAGGCGGCTCGCCTCGCCTCGCTTCGCCGGGGGCGCCAGAAAAGACAAGGTGGGGTGGACGACAAGTTTCGTCTTCGCCGCGAGTCTCGTCTTCGTCTTGTGGCGCCAGTAATTATCGCGATAGATTTTTTTTTCCTCCTTTTTCTTTGGCCGTCTTCTTCCCTTTTCTTCCCGAAGTGAAGTAAATGCTTTACGGAAGGGAGGCACGACACCGCGCGAGGCGAAGACAAAAAAAAATGGCGCGCGGTGTGTTATTCCTTTTTACCTTGCTTCCATAGAGCGCGGCGCGCGGACTAGTACGGACTCATGTATCGTGTGTGTTTGGCTGCTGTTCGGCGCCCGCTTTTTGTTTTTTGTTTTTGTTTTTTCGCTGTCCTTTTTGCAATTCCTGCGTTCCTGTGCGGCTCTGTTGTCGGCAGGAATATAACACAATCAAGCCGACCTCTCTCTCTGCCTCTCTCTCTTCCCGCCTCTCTGCCCCTGTCTTTGTCTCTCTCTCTCTCCCTCTTGTGTGCTGCTGTTGGCCGATCTCTGTATACCGTTATCAACTAAGCCCCCCTGCAGGCGGCATGCACTGGGTCCACTCCGTGCTCATCCAGGCCTTGTACCTTGTGACACCCCCTCCGGTCTTCCCTCTCTGTCTCGCACGCACACATATAGACAGAGCCCCCACCACACACACACACACACACACACACACACACACACACACACACACACACACGTGCCCCTGCTGGCGGGGCCTCACATTTCACTCGGCACCACGAGCCACCCTACACCCCCCTACCAGCAGGGGCATCAGCGGGGCGGGGGGAGGGGGGGGAGGCTGTAGTGGCCTTCTCGACCCCTCACTCAGGCCGCCACTTTCCCTCCAAAAACACAGACACACGCACATACACACACACACATACGTACATACATACACACACACTCACAGGCGCGCGGTATCTTTTGCACAGGTTTCTACCTGGCGGGTTGGCGGGGCTGGCGGGCTGGCGGGGCGCGCAGGAAGCACAAGTTTATTCCCCGGGGAAAAGAAGGCGGCGCAACGAACAGGGAAGCGGGCAGGGCGGGCAGGGCGGGAACAGCGGGAACCGGGGAGCGTGTCTGGCCGCCTTCAAGGAAGGCTCCGGGCTGCAGCGGGGGCTGCGTGCTGTTGGGGCGGTGCGGCTCCCAGCGCCTCGATTCCGCGAGCAGAGCCTCGCTCCGTCTCCCTCGCACTCCCGGGGCGTCTGCAAGCCGCGTGCGAGAGAGACGCTGCCCGGCATCAGCCTGCTACGGCCCGGGTTGCCCGGGTCGGCGGGGTTCGGCCCGGGTCGGAGTCGCGGGGGGGCGCTTCTTCCGGGTCCCTGAGGGAGCCCAGCGGAGCCCAGCAGCCCCCAGTCAGTCCCCGAGGAACCCCCGCCGAGGCCGCGCCCCGCCGCGCCCCGCATATCGGGTGCAGGCGGGATCAAAGGCATTGCCAGCCGGCGTGCTCGGCTCTCCAGAGGGGCTGCACATGCAAGGCGACTTCCTTGTTGATTCACCGAAACGAATTTCGGCGCGGGCCGCGGGCAAAAAGTGCCACTCTGCCGCCCTCCCTCGGGCCGGCCCTGGATCCGCCACTGGTGGGCGCGGAGCGCTGCCGGCGGCAACATCCGCGAACTTCCGCGCGCTTTATTCGCCTGCATGCACTGCCAGCAAGCTGTTCGTCGCTCCGTCTCTCTCGCACTCGTGGGGCGCCCCGTATGGGTGCGAGAGAGACGGAGCGACGAAAACGAGTTTCGCTGGTCGCGGGCCGCTACACTCCCGTTGATTGTAGTGAGCGCCGCCGCCATGCCGCCACCGGGGTCCCGGGCCCTGGGTTCCTGGTGCGGTGCGGTGCAATGGCATGCGATGCGGCAGCGGGGCCGGCCCCGCACTGCACCTGCTGCACTGCAGTGGGGCACTCTCTCTGCCTCTCTCCCTCTCCCTCTCCCTCCTCCGGCTAGACCGCCGCCGTAGGGCCGCCTCGCCTCCCGGACATTAATATTCCCGTCCCGACTTTTTCGATGCGAAATATGTCTTGAGGGTGCGGCGGTGCCGGGCGGTGCCCCACATGGCCTGGCTGGCCCGGCCATGCCCCTGCCCGCTCGTGCGCCACATGCCCGCCGCCCCGCCGCAGTGGACAGTGGAGTGGACAGCGGACCGCAGCGGCGACCCCGACCCCGTCCCCCGCCCCGCCATGTAGGCCATGGAGGCAGCCCGCGCTGTCTCTCTCGCACCCACCGGGGACGCCGCAGGAGTGAGAGAGAGGAGGGGAGGCAGGGCGACGGAAGCGAATGCCGGAATGGGTCCACGCAGTGTAGGTACACGCCCACACCTGCCCGCCGCTCCGTCAAGGCAGTCAAGAGCCTGCTCGCCTACGCGGCCTGAGGGACGGCCCGCGGCGCGCGGCCCGGCACCTCGTAGATCCCCATTGCGAGAGCGAGAGAGAGAGACACGGCACTGTTCAGCACCAGCTGAGCTAGCCTGCTCTTCACGCCACACCCGCGATCATGCACGGTGTGTGCCCCTCTCTCTTTCTCCCTCCAGGGTGACGAGGATAACGATCATAATCGTAAATAACCGCGAAAGAAAGAAGGGGGAAAGTGAGGAAGTGGCGGTCTTGCCCGGGCAGCCGCGCGCTGCGGTGCGGCCTGGCAGAAACAACTTGTCCGACAATGATGAATTGCGACTGCCTTTTCTCTCTGCGGCCTCCACCCCCCCCCCCCTCTTTCCCCCCTCCCCTCCCCGCCCCTTTCCACTCCGGCCCGAACTAAAAGGGTGCTTCGAGGACAAACGATGTTGAGGTGAAAACAAGGCCCGTCTGAACATGGCAGCAGACTAGGTGGCTGTGACAAGGACAAGACAAGGAGAGCTTCTCCCCCCCTCCCCCTCCCCCTCCCCAGGAGCCGCAGGCCGCATAGCTCCGCCACGGTGACGGCGTTCCCGGCCTCCGCAAATCGAGTTGCTGCAGTCTGAGCGTGCGGCTGCGGCTGCGCACAGTGGGCCGGAAGACCGATCGGGGCGGCCGAAACTCTGGACGCGTTTTGAGCTCCAGAGTCGCTATACGGGACTCGAACCGACCGAGTGACCCCACCAATGGATTCCTCGTTCGGAGAGCAATCCATTGGTGGGGTCACAAGTTCGGTTCGAGTCCCATTTAGCGATTCTGGGGCTCAAAACGCGTCCGGGATTTCGACCGCCTCCTCCGGTCTTCTGGCCCACTGTACGGCAGTGTGCACATCCATTTGGCTGCGACACAATCCGGTACGCTATAAACGCGAGTCGCTTGTCGCGCAGGTCGACTCGCTGCGGTATGAACTCGCGGCAGTTTGGAAACTCGGGTGGAACTCCTCGACGCGGACCCTCGGCCTGGACCTCGGCCTGGGCCCGGACGCGCGGGCCGGCGGCACGCGGCACGCCAGGCCAGGTGCTAACGAATAAAGTTGCACGCCGCGCACCGCGTCCCGCTGCGTCTCCACTGAAAGTCCGCCGCCTGTCCTGCGGCAGACTCATTCCGAGAGTCGTTCTCGTCGCTCTGTCTCTCTCGCACCCCCACGAGACGCCGCATGAGTGCGAGAGAGACAGAGCGCGGCCCGTCGGGGGGCGTGTCGGCGTGTCCGGGCCCGCTGGTGTCCGCTGGCGTGTCCTAGATAGGGCGGCACCCAACTGTCACGCTGTGTCGCTGTGCCGCGGCGCCGCCGTGACAGGCCGGGGGCCGGCCGGACGAGGCAAGGTCACCGCGTCACGGCGTCACCGCGTCACGGCGTCACCGCGTCACGGCCATCGTCGCCGCTGGAGGCCGCTGGAGGCCGCTGGAGGCCCGCTGCGGTGCGGGCGGCGCGGCCGGCGCGAGGCTACTTTCCCGAATGAATATGCACAAACTGGCAGACACATATCTCTCCCGCTGTTTTGGCGCCGGCGAATTTCCACCCAACCGGAAAAGTTTTTGCCCCCCTTCCCCTCACGCCGTCGGACGGCCGCAACCGCGGGTGTAGGCGACCAGCGCAGCCAGCCATTTTAGGCGGAAAAAATGGAGAGGACAAAAAAAAGAAAGTGAAGGAACAGAACGAGGGCGCTGGCCGGCTAGTGCGAAATTCTGGTGAGCTCGCCTCACCCCGCCCGCCTTTTTCATACTCCGCCATTGTTATCCAGAAAGGAGTGTGGAAAGACGAGGCGACGCGCTGCGGCCTTAATTAGTCAGGGCACACGTCCAACCCTCGCCTCTCTGTCTTGGCTCTCTGTCTCGCCTGCCTCTCTGTCTCGACATTCCTCATCCCTCCGCGATGTGCGTCCCCTGCACGCCGTAAATTCCGCGGCCCGGTGCCTCTCAATGGGTGCGGGGCACTCCTTTCGCGTCTCCTGTTTAGTACTCAGTGCCAGATCCCCCCACCCCCACCCCCCGCCACCCCGACGGTGTAATGGCGCATTCCTCCTAATTAACGCCCCTTCCTCGTTTGCTCCCCCTTCCCCCCCTTCCCCCCTTTCCCCACGCTTCTTACTTTCCGCCCTATTCCTCACCCCGTATCATCCCGGATCATCCCGGCCCTCCTCGGCGCGGGCGGGCATGTCCTGCGGGATCTCTCTCATCGCGCCTCGCGCGTCGTCCGTCTGTCTCTCTCGCACGCACGCGGGACGCCCCATGAGAGCGAGCGAGAGAGAGACCCACTCGGAATCATCAGCGCGGTGCCGCGTGCGGTTTGCGGTGTGCCAGCCAGGGGGGCGTGGCTAAGGCGTGGCGGCGAGGCGTTTGTCCCCACGACAAGTACGACGCCGTGCCCGCCTTTGTGTCCGGAGTGTTCGCCGGCGTCTCTCCGTCTTGCCGCCCCGCCCCGCCCCCACCGCACCTTAAACGAAACGCACACCTCCACTCCAGCCCTCCGCGCCGGTACACCAGGTACACCACACCGTCGTCCCCGGCCGTGGCTCTAGCCGTGGCGGCCCACCAGCCTGCAGCTCACTCTGGAACTCTGGAGGCGATAAACTCCTGGACAATTGCTGCTCCTAGCAAGCGGCCACGCTGGAAAAAGGGAAAAGAGGGGGGCAGGTTCACAAGGCTCCAGGAAAAACAACGGCAAGGTGGTGCAGCGCGCGTTCTGATTGGTCGCGGCGTCTCTTATTGGTTTCGCTTTCGCGGAATGTATACGGGCCGCGTGGCCGCGCTGGATCATGTGTCTTACCAAAGCGACGCCGGAGTGGCGGCGGGCGGGGGACGGGGGCTCGGAGGGGGCCTCCACGGAGAGCCCCGGCACGCCCCGGCATTCCGCATGCAGGCCATGACGAGCCCGCCCTCAAGAGGAGGACAGAAATGGAGGTCGGAGCGGCAGCCGCGGCAGCGGCAGACCGATTCCGACCTAGAGGTGTCTCTCTCGCTCGCTCGCATTCGTGGAGCATCCAGTATGAGTGCGAGAGAGAGAGGGAGTCTGCAGCCCCAGAAGGAGAGGGGATGCCGAAGTGTGGGCGTTTTTCCGCCCACTTGGCGTGCCCCAAACGCCCCCCGACCCCCTCCCCCTCGTGGAGGCCCTGACGGGCCTGCCTGGCTGCCCGGCCCAAGGCCCGGCCCTTGCTGGGACCTTTCATGTCCTCCACCCCGCCGCTCCGCTGCCCCGCTGCCGCCGCGGTGCCTGTCGGCGTCTGCCGAGCCCAGCGCCCTCCTACAGTCATTCCTCCGCTCTGTCTCTCTCGCAGCCCCGCGGGACGTCGGGACGGGCCGCGAGAGTGACAGAGACGGAGCGACGGCGCCGCCCCTTTCGACACCAGCCTGCTGGTGCGCCGGCGCCCCCGGCCACTTAAAGGTGGCAGTGATTATGGAAGCGGCAGCTGCTGAAAGGGGGAGCGAGAGGGAGAGAGAGGGTGCAGCTCAACTCGAATCAATATTATGGCACGTCCTTTTTCTCCTTTTTCATTGCCCCGTCGGTACAACGCAAAGAGTCTTTAAATAATCCCCGGCGCCGCGCCGCGTTCCGTGTTGTTTCAGCCTGGCTGTGTGTTGGTACTAAGCCCCGTGTAAGCACCATTCGGCCAACCCAACATTCCAACATTCACCTCCCCGCTCGAAAATGTTGGCTTCTTTTTATTTGTAGCGCCGCTTTGGAAATCATTTCGCCCAGTGCCGCGACCCCGGCCCGGCCGACTACTCCAATCAGCCCAGACGCTCTGCTGCAGACTGATTCCACAGAGTCGTCGCCTCGCTCTGTCTCTGTCCCACTCGTGGGGGCGCCCCGTCCCGTCCCGCGAGGGTGCGAGAGAGACAGAGCGACGGGACGCAGTTGCGGCGGCATCGCTCCTACCAAATGGAACACCTCTCACATTCGTGCCCGGCGCACTAGAAAGCTCTCGCTCTCAAATGGATGGAATAACTCCTTTGTTTGGCGTCCGGTCGTTCCGTTCCGTTCCGTTCGCTGTCCTGGAATTGCTGGAATTGCTCTTCTGCCTGATTTCCATTTCCAGAGTAAGCCGCTCTTGGACCTGCAAAGGCAAAGGGGGTCCCGGGGGAGACGAGGAGGGGTGCTCCGGGGCGGGGCGGGGCGGGGCGGGGCGGGGCGGACGCGCCGCCGGCCCGTACGGCAGGCCGTTCGATCGCCAGCAGGCGGGAGAGTGCGCAAACCACCACGCCGTGCCGGCCGCGCTTTGAAACTCTATCTCTCCAAATGCCATCCGACGGCCAAAAAACCAAACAAAAAACAAAAAAAGATCTGACTCGCACACCACGAGTGTTTGTGAAAAACACGCGGCGCTGCTGAATCGAATAACCCGCATACCCGCGGACTAGACGGCACCGCAGCGCTGCCGCAGCGCTGTCGACTCATTCCGAGAGTCGTCGCTCTGTCTCTCTCGCACCTAGACGGGACACCCCGTGAGTGCGAGAGAGACAGACTCTCGGAATGAGTCTGCTGCCGCAGCGCGGGCCGACATGGCGCCGCCGATGGCATCAAAGAGATTTGCTGCTCTAATTGGAGTCGTTCATTATCCTGGCATCAATCAAATCTGTCCGGGGCGGCACTATCTCGACGCAGCGCAGCGCGGAAGAGAAAGAACCCCGACGGCGACGGCCCGCGTCCCTCACGAAGTCAGCTTCGTCGCTCTGTCTCTCTCCCACCTAGGGAGCGTCCTTGGAGTGCGAGAGAGGCAGAGCGACGAAGACAACTCTCGGAATGAGTCTGCTGAGTGACTTTTAATGCCAAGGGCTTTCGCTGGCTTCCTGGACCTCTGGCTTGCTGCCTTGGCACCACGCTGCTGTCGCTCTGTCTCCGTCGCACTCCCAGTGGCGGTGCTGGCGGTGCTTCGAGTCCAGGGGGTGGATGTTGCCCACCCAAAGGGCCGCGGCTTGAACTTGCCGGGGTGGGCCTTCCATCGGACGCGTGCTGGAGAAGTGGTGGCTCGAAAAAGTGAACCCCTTTTGGTGTACTGGGGGTGGAATGGAGTGGGGAAGCGCGCACCCGTTGCCCTCGGCCGTTTTGCCCCCCGAGTGGGGAAAGAAAGAGGGAACGCCCCCCGGGCCCAAGAAGGAGACCCCTGGTCCCACCTGAAGGGCTGGAGGCGGAACGCGCCCCAGGCCGGCGGGCCCGGCGGCCCCGCCTCTAGCCGGGGACGAAAGAAGGGGAGACGGCGTCGCGCTGCGCCTCGCGGCCCGCCCGCCCGCCGTCGCTCTCGCACTCACGGGGCGCTCCGTCCGGGTGCGAGAGCGACGGCGCGACGACAGCGGCCCCCCGGAATCGGTCCCCGGGATGAGGGCCTTCTCGGGCAGCGCGGGGACGGCGCTCCGAAGCGAGGGGGCGGCACGGCCGGCGGCACGCAGCATTGGGGACGCATCAGCCTTGACTTGCCACGGACAAAAAGGGGGGGGGGGAGCTCGACCACAAGCAGGGCTAGGGGCCGCTGTGCCCGGCAGTGTCCGGCCTGCCGAGCCGTGCCTGGAGGGCTCTGTCTCTCTCGCTCTCGCGCCGCGGCCCGGAGGGGTGCGACAGAGAAGGCGCATCAGCCCGCTGCAGAAGCACGCCCTGTTCGGCCCGTTCCGCCAGCGGCAGCGATCCTGAACGGCGCTCCAGACTTTACGGGCGCTCCAGTCAACGGCCGGGAGGACACGCGTCTGTCCTGGAGGAAGCCTGGAGGCCCCGGCCTGGAGGCCCCGGCCTGGGGCGGCACGACGGCACGACGGCCGGGAGGGAATTTTGATGCCGAGTTAACGGCCTCCGCCTGGACATGGCCACGCCGCGCCACGCCGCGCCAGGCACGCAGCGGCCGACCCGGCTGTCCTCTGCTCTCGGGTTTTGTTGTGGTGCCCGCGGTCTGTGTCCACCGCCACCGGGCTGTAGACTGATTCAGAGAGTCGTTTTCGTCGTTGTCTCGCTCGTACTTGTGGGGCGTCCCGTCTGAGTGCGAGAGAGACAGAGCGACGTAAACGGTTCTCGGCATCAGTCTGCTGGCCGTGCCGCCGGGCACTACTTGTCGAGGCAGCCCGCGCGCCGCCGGGATGGGCCGCCTCCTCCGTCCCTCTCCCTCTGGTGCTCCACGACGAGGACCAGCAGACTCGTTCCGAGAGTCGTCATAGTCGCTCTCTCGCACTCATGGAGCCTTCCGTAAAAGTTGCGAGAGAGACAGCGACGACTCTCGCAATCAGTCTGCAGGGCCACTGGACTGGCCGGGGCCCTGGGCCATCCAAATCAACGGAGAAAACGAAAGCTTTATTTGCGTCCAGGCAGACGTGATGGTCCCGGTTCGGTTCCCCCGGAAGGGATGAGCGCGGAGGGGTGGAGGTAGCCGTCGAACAAGGGAAGAGCGGAAGGGGTGGGGCGGGCGCGTCCCCAGGTCGTATCAGTGCGGTTTCATTGTGGACGGGTCCCGCGAGGCAACGCAACGCGCGCCCCAATCAGTCCGCGGGGGGGGGGGGGGGGGCAGGGCAGGACAGAGGACGCCGCAGAGGATCACCGCAGCAGCGGGGCGCGTCGGCGCGCGGCGCCGCGTAGTCTGCGGTCGGTTGTCGGGTGGCTCCCCGCGCCGCCCTGCGCCCCGACAGCCCGGCAGGGACACACAGGGGGGCAGGCACGCTGGACACAAACACTCACTCACACACACACATGCACACACCCACACACAGCACTCAGCGCAATGGGTCGCTGCGCGAGCGCGTGTTTGCTACCGCGTCTGCGTCCCTATACCGCCCCGCGCTGGCGCTGGCAGTGCAGGCGCGGCGGCAGGGTCGTCGTCGTCGTCGTCGCCCTCCACGTCGCGAACCTTCTTTTTGTCGCCCCGCCACCACGAGTTCGTCGTCGTCGTTTTCTTCTTCTTCTCGTGCTTCCGGCTGAGCGGTTCCAGCAGACTGGATTCCGAGAGTCGTTTTCGTCGCTCTGCCTCCCTCGCACCTTCACGGGACGCTCCGCACGAGTGCGAGAGAGGCAGCAGCGTCGAAAAAAAGGGGGCTCTCGGAATCAGTGTGCTGCCGTCGGTTCCTCAAGCTGCCGCCATTATGACAAGGAGGATGAGGAGGCGCAGCGTGAACGACGTGCCGAATGCGCTGTGTGTGTGTGTGTGTGTGTGTATGTGTGTGAGTGTGTACGAGCCTTACTTACCCAGCGCGACGGCGGCAGCGAGCCAAGCCCGCCCGTGGCGTGTTTACGCACCACATTTGCACACGTCTGTCCAGGGGAGGGGGCAGGGGGAGAGGGCACGGATTTCGCGCTGAGTTGGCGCGGATGTGTGTGTGTGTGTGTGTGTGTGTGTGTGTGTGTACACACACGCCAGGCGAGGATCAACAACACCGACAACACGTAGCCGCGCCTCTGTTTTTCTGAGCAGGCGATACATTATTCATCCAATTAACAAATTAAAACGGACGGGGGGCGCGCGGCGCACTCTGCGGCGGCGGCGGTGCTCCATTGCTGTCATTGATTGCGGAGACACGCCACTGTCAAAGTGGGTGAAAGGGGATGGAGGTGTTGGCGGGTATCGCGGAAGTGTGTGTGGGAGGGGTGGTAACTTTCAACAGCGGCAGCCGCTTGTTGAGTCGAGCTTTCGACAGTAATCGTCGCGGTGGTGTGTGTGTGTGTGTGTGCGTGACCACGGTGTCGCAGGGCGTGACGAAGCGTGCTTCGCGGCTGACCCCACCGAATGGTGGTTGCGAGTTTGACCTTTTGCCCCCTCCCCCTTTCTCCTCCCCCTCTCTCCTGGCGGTCTGGCGTCCCGGCCTAGCGGCCCCCATTAGGGATATCAACTTGCAGGCAGACCGAACCGTCCTGGTTCGAGTCCCGCCGGGCGGTGCCGGGCCGTGCCGTGCCGTGCCGTGCCGGGGGTCCTCGAAGTTGGAGTTCGTCATCATTGCAAAGACTAACACGACGGGGAGGGGGAGGTCGGGGGTTGCAAATCGGGCTAGGGGGAGAGAGAGATGAGGGGGGATTGTGAAGAAAGTTACTGCTCGGTGGCGCCTCGCCGCCTCGCTGCCACTTCTGCGGCCTGGCGGGCCTGGTCCTCGGCGGCCAAGTCCACCCCCAGGACCCCCAGGACCCCCAGCGTGACGCCTTGCTGCCCTATTAGCGCGCGATGCCCGGGGGCCAGGAGGCTGCCGCGGCGCGGAGGCCGGCGCGGAGGCCGTCGCGGAGGCCGTCGTGGAGGCCGTGGTGGAGGCCGTCGCGGAGGCCGTGGTGACGCCGCCATGGCGCTGTACCACATGGCGTGCGCGCTGCGGCGGAAGAGCACGTGCGACGAGGCCCGCGTCGAGGCCGACTGGTGCAGCAAGTGCCGGCGCGCGCGCGTGCGCCGCCAGCTGGACGAGGCGGACTCGGACCGCCGCCACCGCCGACGCCGCGAGGCCGCCGAGGCCGCCGTCGAGGCCGCGGCCGCCGCCCTGCGACATGCAGCGGAGCTGGAGCGCCACCAGGCGGCCGAGCGCGCCGTCGCCCTGTCCGCCTCGGCCGTCATCACCGACCTGGACACGCTGGCTACGTGCCGCGGCGGCCGCGCCCCCCTCGTCGTCGGCATGCTGTCCAGGTCGCCGTCGGCCGGCGTGCTGCGCGTCCACGCCGAGGTCCAGGCCGAAGTGGAGCTCGCCGGCTGCCTGCGCTACGCCAGCGTCGCGCCCCCTGCGCCCTTCCAGGACGTCCACGACGAGCTGCCCGCCAGGTCGCCGACGACGCCGGAGCGGCTCTACCGCGGCCACTACAGCAGCTCGTCGCCGCCCCCGCGGACGGGCAGGTCCGGGCTCCTGGAGCCGGCCGGGCCCCTGGAAGGCGATGGTGGGTACCGCGTGGGTACCGCGTACCGCGGCGGGGGTCTTGATTTCACCAGCCTCGCGGCGGGCCGCTGCAGCGCTGCCTGCTCCTTCCCGATGTGTCTGCCCGAGCAATAATCCTTCTGGGAGTCCCGAGCCGAATCCCGTAATCCCGTATCGCATCGAGGCTAGCGCCGCTAGCGCAGGCTTGAGCGGCCGAGCGGGGAATAAAAGGAAATAACGCCTTCTTCCCCCCGCTCGCCCCGGCTCGCCCCGCTCCTCGCAGACTCTCAGGGAAACGATTCCGGGGCTCCGGCCTCTCACAATCAGCACACGGCCCACCTGTTCCTAGTGCCGTGCCGCCGCGCCGCCGTGCCGCTGGGACGCCACGCCTCGCCTCGGCGCGGCTCCGGATTGCATCGAGAACTCAGCCGACCCCCTCTACGTATTTCATTTTATTTTTTTCACGCGCGCCGTCTCTCTGTTGCAGACATCCAGGAGTTCTACGAGCTGACGCTGCTGAACGAGAGCAAGACCACCCAGGAGAAGACGGCCGAGACGATCCGCATCGCCAACAAGTGGGAGGAGAGCGGCAGTCTCATCGGGGAGGTGAGTCGAGTCCCGGGGACGCCGGGGCCGCCGGGGTCGTCCTTAATTCACGCGCGATTGCCTGCCAGCCTCGCAGGGCCTCGCAGGGGCTGTCTAGCCTCTCGCGAGGACTCGAGGGGTACGCTGGAAAGACTAGCCTCGGCCTAGCTCCTCGCCGTGGCCGCGTTAGGTAATGCGTACCGTGGGCGCCGCCCACGAGCGGACTGCTTCTGTTGGAAAGCCTTCCAGTACCGTTACCGCACCGTGCGCCCGCCCCCGCCCACTCCACCCGATGATGTAACGACGAGAGAGACGAGACGAGACGGCGAGCCAAGACGGCGGCCGAGCCCCTGCCGGTCAGCAGTCCCGCCGACAGCGCTGCGCTCGGAGTGCCTACTCGCAAGGCGCCAGGCTCGGACTGGCCAGGGCAGACAGGCAGAAAAATCTGCCGGAGCCTTTCGGGTTTGGGACCAGTAACGTCACAAAGTTGGTCAAAGAGTCCTACTATATATAGGACGAAAGTAACCGTTTTCGCTGATTTTGGGCGGCCACTGCGTCCGATCTAATTGCGGTCAACGGCCTCCCTCGACGCCCTAGTATTCTTAAGACCCTACTCTTTCATGCCCTGCATCGGGAAGACGTTGACCACAACGATTTTGGCTTTGACCGCAACGATTTTCCGACTAAGTTGGTCAAAAAGTGGTCGAATCTCGGAAATTTGCTGATTTTGCTGACTTTGGGTGGCCACTGTGTCCAATCTAGTCGCCGTAAAAGGCCTCCCTCGACGTCCTAGTATTCTTAAGACCCTACTCTTTCATGCCCTGCATCGGGAAGACGTTGACCACAACGATTTTGCCTTTGACCGCAACGATTTTCCGACCAAGTTGGTCAAAAAGTGGTCGAATCTCGGAAATTTGCTGATTTTGCTGACTTTGGGCGGCCACTTTGTCCAATCTAGTTGCCGTAAAAGGCTTCCCCCGACGCCCTAGTACTCTTAAGACCCTACTCTTTCATGCCCTGTATCGGGAAGGCTATTGACCGCAACTAGTTTGGGAGCGGTAGCCTCACAAAGTTGGTCATGAAGGGTAAAAACATAATGATGATCGGGGGCCTCTTGCGGTCTTATCCGCTGGGGCCTTTTGGGGGCCAGTCCGAGCCTGCAAGGCGCCCGGCCGGCCTCCGCCCGCCGCCCTGCACCGGACTCATTCCGAGAGCCGTTTTCGTCGCTCTGTCTCTCTCGCACTCATGGGGCGTTCCGTACCGGTGCGACAGAGACAGGGCGACGAGACTGCCCTCTGCCCTGCCCGGCTGGCGGGGGCATTTCCACCACACTCTAAACGCAACCCGATGCTGCCAGCCTTGGAGAGCCTCGTCCCCACGGAGGACTCCGGAGGACTCGGAGCCGAGGAGACCCGCTTCGCCTCGTAATTTATTGCCGTGCCCTAACCAGAGTCTCAGTTTCAATTGAGTCCGCGTACTTCTGCCTGCTTCTGCGCCAGGAATTGCTTTGTCTCTCCTCCGCTCTCCGCCGCGTGGCGCCGCACTGCTCTTCTTTCGTATTTCTTGCATCGTCTTCGCTCGGCTTCTCGAGCGAGGTAGGGCCCCGTCTGCCGCGGCCGCCGCGGCTGCCCCGGCTAGTCACGTTCGACTGGGTCGTAGGGCTAGCGACAAAGTAGCCCGCCGTGGCGGGGCGGAGTCGGGCGTGACGCTCCCCCCCCCCCACAACGGCAGTTTTATAGCCGACGTAAATTGCAATCGTGTCCCTCATTCCCGTTCGGCCCTCCGGTCTGCCTCCGGTCTGCCTCCGGGCTGCTGCCTTCCCAGCTCGTACCGCACTGTCGCGCGGCCCTCGAGTGGGGCTAAGCCGGGCTAAGCACTGCTGCATGCTGCAGCGGACTGATTCCGTGAGCCGTTCTCGTCGCCCTGTCTCTCTCGCACCCACACAGGACGCCCCCTAACCTAACCTAACCTTCCTCTTCTTCTTGCAGAACAACTACGCCCCGGCCGCGGACCACCATGCGCGGCGCGCGCTGCCGCCGCACCCGCGCGTGCGCGAGCTGCACGAGCACGGCGGCACCGAGTACCTCATGCAGTTCCCCGGCGAGGTGAGTGCCACCACACACGACTCTGTCTCTCTCGCACTCGTGGGGCTTCCCGTGTAGGTGCGAGAGAGACAGAGCGACGAGTCAGTCTGCGGAGTGAGTCTGCTGCCGTCGCCTTCCACTCCACTTGATGAGCGCCAATCAAGCATTCCCTTTGTAACGCGCGGCGCCTCGGCGCGCGAGGGCGAGGGCGAAGAGCGAGGGGTAGTGACAGCCAGCCCCGCCGCGCCGCGGACATACCCCCCGCTATCCCCGCCCGCCGCGACTGCCACTGCCGCGCCTCGCCAGCAGATGGAGGAGCAGGCTGCGCCATGGCTGCGCGCTGCGCGTCCGCGTCGTCGCGTCCCCGCGGAAGGCAGGCTGAGCAGGGGTGGGGCGGGGCGCCATCAAATTGAATCCGCGACCTGTTGCTCGCAGACGTCATCGCTGACACAGATGCCCCGCCGCTGCCGCGCACTCATTCCGAGAGTCGTTCTCGTCGCTCTGTCTGTCTCTCTCGCACCCATGGGGCCACCCGTGTAGGTGCGAGAGAGACAGAGCGACGAAAACGACTCTCGGAATGAGACTGCTGCTGGTGCCAGCCCGAGAAAGGACCAAGAAGGGGTGAGGGCGCATTGCCGCGGGACGGGTTTTCTGTTTCGAAATTGAATCGGGATTTGAATTTGCTTGTTCGCAGAACGTGCGGAGAGGAAACGACGATGCTGGATACACCATAGACTTGGTGAGTACGCCGCCGGCGGCAGTGTAGGCACGCATTGATTTCTTCACCGTTGAACGGTTCACTGTATTTATCCGAACAGTTAGTGTTTTGCGTGTGTGTGTCTGTGTGTGTGTGCTGTGTGGGTGGGTCGGGTCAGGCAGGGAGTGGGAGGGAGGGGTCTCCGTCAGCGCAGAGCGCGGCAGAGCGCCTGCAGAGTCGGCAACACGAGCACTCACCTGGCCTGCGGGTTGGCCTGCCCGGCCAGGGGCTCCCTGGAGAGAGAGCGAGAGAGAAGAAGGGCTTGTATACAGAAGCACGCGTCCCCGGCCAAACACACACTCACGCACGCACACAGTCTGTCTGCCTTTGTCTGTCTCTGTCTATCGCACACACTGTGCACACACTGTGCACACACTGACACGGCGCTGCCGCTGTTTCCAGGAGGAGTCGGACGGCGTGGGGAACAGTAGACGCCCCCACGGCCCCGGCGATGAGGTCCCCATCCCCATCCCCTCCAGGGAGCGCCCCGCCCCCGCCGCACCGTCCCCGCCCCGGGGCTCCAGGGGCACCTCCAGCTACGACCAGAACGCCATCTACATTCCGCTGAGGGGCAGGGGCACGCCCCCGGAGGCGGAGGAGGGCGAGCCGCCGCCCCCGGCCGTGGTCAAGGTGGTGGCCAAGGCGAACGCGGCCAAGGTGGCGGCCGCCGTCAGGCAGGTGAGTCGCGTCGCGGTCGAGTCGAGCAAGCCCTGTCTCTGCCGCACTCGTGGCGCGTCCCGTACCAGTGTACCAGTGCGAGGGAGACAGGGCCAAGCACTCTGCAGTCCGGGCTTTCCCCTCTCCCCCTTCCCGCTCCCCTCGCTGGGTCTTCCGGTCTCCCAGCCAGCATGCATTTTTCCTGTTTCTTCTTCGAAATTGAAAAGCACGTTCAGAACGGTTGGAGGAGACTTGGGCGCGGCGCGACGCTTGACGGACTGGACGGACAGAGCGAGGCGCGTGACGCGACGCTCGGCGACGTGACGTAACGTCACGGAAGGCGGAACCGGTTCCTGATGCACCGTCCGCCTGTCCGCCGATGCACCACGCCGATGCAACGGGGCTGCGTTCGGCCGGTGCGAGCCGAGCCGAGCCGAACGGAGCCGAGCCGAGCGCCGAACCGCCGCGCTGCGCTGCGCTAGCCGCTAGCCGCGCCTCCTCGTCCGATTCAACAAGTGTCCTCTACCCGCCGTCCTCCGCTCCGCTACGCGCCACGCTCCGCCGCGCCTCCAAACAAACTCTCTGGCACGGCGGCCCTTTGCCGCGGCGAGAAGCGTTCTCGTCCTCGCGGAAGTACCCGGTGCCTGCGGCCTGCCCGCGGTGCGCGGCCGTCGGGTCGCCGATAAGCCCTCGCGCCGATAGCGCAGCGGACTCGCGGCCACCCGTCCAGGGCGTCGGGCGCTTGTCGCCGCTTCGGGCGGAGTGTTATTTTTAGGTTAGGGGTGTGCCTGCTGAGGCTTGGTGCAGCGTCTGGAATTTGATCCTTGTCGTTTCCCCGGACGGCTCTCGCCGCCGCCACATTTTGGCCGAGGGTGCGTGAGAGTGTGCTGGTGCGAAGGCCGAGCCGTGTGGTGCCGTTTCGGGCCGCCGCGCTGGTGGGGCCGACGTTTCTGTCGGTGCAGCTACGCTTCGCGTCAATGGTGTTGACCTGTCTTGACGACGGCGGTTTTGCTCTGCCCGCGGCTCGGCGACTCGCCCAGGGCTAGCGATACTCGCCTGGAAGAGAAACAGAACGTCCAGTGTCCTCGCTGCTTCACTGAGCTCGGATTAATCGCGAGCCTCGATGAATGAAATTAATGTCAAAACGTAGTTGAGGTTATGTTTGTAGTTACTGCTGTGAGTGATGCATACATGTAGTTTTTGATTGTGCCTGTTGATTTCGTTGTATGCGTCTACGAATTAGAAACCACATGTACTTTTTTAAATTATACCTCTTCTACCTTTTGTTCACTATTTAATTGTTTACATAGCTTGGCAAATAATAAGCTGTGGTTTATGCCAACCAGGCAGGTTTCTGTTATAGATTACTGTCTGTAAGCCTTTTACACAGTAATAACTACATAATTTTCCCTGTATATTTAAGTGTATTAAGTTTTATAATTTTAGTTTGTATAGATTCATTGGAGCAGTTACTCTAAAGCCAGTGAAGCTTTGAATACATTTGACGCATCTAGCACAGTCTCAGCACGCTCAAATCGCACTTCACGCTGCACCCAGGCACAGTGGGCTTTACATAGTGGTGTTTCCTTTCAGTGTAATGTGGTTGTGAGCTTCGGCGAAAAAGGCCTTCAAAATGACTGGGCGTAGAAAGAAACGTCAAGAGACGATAGCACAGAAAGTTTCGTCCTTGATGAGCTTGGACAAGGTGAGTCAATATTGGGTAGACTTCCTCTGCAGATGCAGGAAGTTGAGCTGCAGTTCATTTGAGCATCGGCGTGGTGATGCTATTTAACCAAGAGATAAATAACACCTGCCTTAAATATTCCTCAAACAGATTACAATTATTATTTTGCCTGTTTGAGGATGATAAAGTTTAGTTTATAGAGTGCAAACAAGAAGTGCAGTTCCGTGCCCTGAGGGTTTGTTGACTGTGTACCGGCCCAGGCCCTGCCCTGTAGGGCATTGTCGTTGCCCTAGACCTGTCTCACTGGTTCTGGCTAGGGTGGGGGAAGTTCCCACGGGAAGTGCAGGAGCCCCACTAATTGCTGCGGACCCATCACTGCAGATCTCATAAAATGTTTAAAAGGGAACAGACAAAAGCAAGCAAGAGCCAGGCGCGCCAGAATCCGTTTTCGACTGTGAATCTGAACCGTTTTTGTTGTTTGTCGGGGCTGTCCAGGTGAACGGCGGCGGCTCGACGTGCGTCCAGGATGGCGAGTACGAGTACGAGGAGATCGCCCTGGAGCGCGGCGGCGCGGGCCTCGGCTTCTCCATCGCGGGCGGCACGGACAACCCGCACATCCCGGAGGACCCCTCCATCGTCATCACCAAGCTGATCCAGGGCGGCGCCGCGTCCGCCGACGGCCGCCTCCGCGTCAACGACGCCATCCTGTCCGTCAATGACACGTCGGTGGTGGGCGTGCCGCACTCGGCGGCCGTGGAGGCCCTCAAGAAGGCCGGCAACCACGTCAGGCTGGTAGGTCGCACCCCAAAATTTTAAATGGGGGGTTGTTGAAAAGTAATGTGGTCAACCTAGTATTTCGGGACTACGTACTGGGAGGCGCGATTTGGTTTAGAACCGGCAGAAAAAAAGGACGACTCTAGCTGTCATCAGCTCGCTGCAGTTGGGACAAGTTGTCGTCGGGCTGCGAACGAACGCCCAGCGCAACGCGGGGGCGGCGCGGCCTAGCGCGGCCCCCCTTGCCCCTGGCTTTAATTGTTTGTGCCTGGCTGCTTTTAATCCTACTCGCGTCGCCCGGACCGTCGGACCCCGTCGGACCGCTCCAAAATGGCACTGGCCAGCACTGGCGGGGGGAGTATGAAAATGAGGTGGGGGGAGGGGGGCACGCATGGCATCTAGGCCGAGGAAAGCTGAGCCTTGATGTGGGGGCGTGGCGCCACAGTGCCCCCCCCCCCTTTCCGCCAGAAAAAAAAAGAAAAACAACCATCAAGCTGGTAGTATTTGAACCCTGGAACGCTTGGTTTGACCGACATTTTTTTTTTCAGCACGTGCGACGGCGCAAGGTGCCGCCACACATGCGCGTCCTGGAGCTGGAGCTGGTGAAGGGCACCAAGGGCCTGGGCTTCTCGATCGCGGGCGGCATCGGCAACCAGCACATCCCCGGCGACAACGGCATCTACGTCACCAAGGTGATGGAGGGCGGTGCCGCGCAGGTGGACGGCCGGCTGGCGGTCGGCGACAAGCTCATCGCCGTGCGCAACTCGAACGTGAGTAGAGTAGACTTTTGACTTTGAATTCCGTTTCTACGTGGCTTACACTGTCCTGTCCCCGTGCAGCAAGGCGAGCGCAACCTGGAGAACGTGACCCACGAGGAGGCCGTGGCCACGCTCAAGTCGACGACGGACCGCGTGGTGCTGCTCATCGGCAAGACGGAGCTGTCGAGGCCGGCGTCGACCACGTCGCACCACTCCCACCAGAGTGAGTCTCTGCCCTCGTTTTCGTTCGGTGCCTTCCTCTTGTTGTTGTTTTTGTTTGTAAACGTTGCCCGCGTTGCCCCGCAGCCGTCGGGGAGGTGTACGCCCCTCCGCCCGCCACCCCCGTGACAGCCGCGCCGTCGCCCACCCCCGCGGCGGTGGCCCCGGCACCAGTCGTCACCCCCCTCGCCGTCATCGCCCCTCCGCGGGTCGCGTCGCCCGTCAACGCCGCGCCCGCGCCCACGCCCACCTCGCGGGGCCCGTCGCCCGGCCAGACCAAGAAGCCCGTCGTCGGGGAGGACGCAACGACCAGGTGAGTCCTGACGGGGTGTGCTGCCTGCAAGGGTGTGGCCCCGAGGCCGGCGCCGCGCGTCGCGTCACCGCCACTGTCCGTCCTGGGCCTGGAGACCGATTCCGAGAGTCGTTTTCGTCGCTCTGTCTCTCTCGCACCTACTCGGGACGCCCCATGAGTGCGAGAGAGACAGCGCGACGACAGTCCACTGGGTGACGCATGGTGCCTGATAAAGCGGCGGCGGCTCTGCCTGGCTCTGCCCTGGCCGTGCCGCTGTGCCGTGGCTCTGCCGTGGCGCCCACGCTAGTCGACTTGTCTCTCCGCCTGCAGGGAGCCGCGGACCGTGACGCTGCACAAGAACGACACCGGCCTGGGCTTCAACATCGTGGGCGGCGAGGACGGCGAGGGCATCTTCATCTCCTTTATCCTGGCCGGCGGCCCGGCCGACTTGAGCGGGTCCCTGCACCGCGGCGACCAGATCGTGAGCGTCAATAACGTGAACCTGAAGAACGCCACGCACGAGGAGGCGGCCCAGGCGCTCAAGGTGAGGGGAAGGGGAAGGGGCGTGTGCGAACCCTGGAGGCTGATTCCGATCCGTCTCTCTCGCACTCGGGCGGCGTTGACCACCTTCCTCCTTGCAGAGTGCGGGCAACACGGTGACGCTGGCGGTGCAGTTCCGGCCCGAGGAGTACAACCGCTTCGAGGCCAAGATCCACGAGCTGAAGCAGCACATGGCGCAGCAGGCCGCGCCCACGGGCACGCTGCTCAGGACGTCGCAGAAGCGGTCGCTCTACGTCCGGGCCATGTTCGACTACGACCCCAACAAGGACGACGGGCTGCCGAGCCGGGGGCTGCCCTTCCACTACGGCGACATCCTGCACGTGGTGAACGCCAGCGACGACGAGTGGTGGCAGGCCAGGCGGGTCATCGTGGCGACGGGCGAGGAGCACGGCATCGGCATCATCCCCAGCAGGCACCGCTGGGAGCGCAAGCAGCGCGCCCGCGACCGCACTGTCAAGTTCCAGGGCCACATGCCCGTCCTCATCGACAAGGTACGCCCCTCTGCAGAGCATGTCCTTTAGGACCTAGACAGACTTACTTCTCAGCTGGTCTCACTGTGTTCATCTCACTCTTTCAGCAATCCACCCTTGATCGTAAAAAGAAGAACTTCAGTTTCAGTCGTAAATTTCCATTCATGAAGAGTAAAGACGACAAATCAGAGGATGGTTCGGATGCTGAACGTAAGTGTAGTTTAAGGAATGTCACCAACGACCCGTTTTCGTGCGTTTGTCTTGTGGTTTCAACCCCCTCACCCCAACCTGTGCTGCCGTTTAGTGGTTTCAAACTGGTGCACATAAACATTGGTTCATGTCAAATTGGTGTGTGTGTGATTTGCTTTACCTGGATCAGTTTTGAACGCCACTCCTTAGCCACCAATTGGATTTGTCAATGCATCTAGAATGTCATTGGATTTTCTGTTCGTCATCAGTAAAGTTAAGACAATGGTTTACCCTTATATTGGTCTCTCATATTATTAGTGACTTGCTTTCATTCTGAAAATTTATTGGATTTGTGCCCTGGTATCACCAGATTCTTTTATTTTAATTCTATCTTAATTCTCCTCTACCCACCTAGAATATTGATACATTTACTAGTTAAATTTCTGGTTTAAGGTGGTATGTTTGTCTTGCATGAAGACTACTGACTTTTTTCAAATGATAAATGAAAGGACAATTTGTCATGTGAATGGCTGTTACTATTCTAATCTACAAAAAGTGTTTTTTTCTCTCTAACTTGTTTTATACCTTTCCCTTGATTGATGATGGAACCGTAACCACTTTAACAATCAAGTGACAAGAGAGCTTTTTCTTGAGAACCTTAAATCTCGTAATATTATTTTATCAATTTTTATTATTTATTTTAAAGGCTTTTTATGATTTTTCCTGCTAAAATCTTCTCTCTCTTTTTTTTTTTATGTTGCGTCTTTTGACTTATTAAAATCCTCATCAAAGAACAAAATCTGATTCTGAAGGACCTGACAGACTCCTAGTGACAAACTAGTACAAAGCTGCGGGCTCGCTGGCAGACTTTGCAGCTCTTTGCATGCGTGCTGTACGTTTTTCATAGTGACAACCATATTTTGTTTTTGTTTGTTCTTGTCTCTTGGTTGTTCTGTGTTTCTTTTCTTACCGTTGGTTTCTTTCACCCTTGATCCAAATGTTTTGATACCTTCAACAACACCAGCCGCGGGAGCAAATCAATGACAAGGTCTCTCTCTTGTTTTGGTCTGGTTTTGATTTTTGAATAAGTTTTGAGATTTTTTATATCTCCTTTTTGTCACTCTGAAGTGGTGATCATTTCTACATCAACATGTTGACATGCATGACAGCCATGCTTGAGCTCATGCAGACCAGTATGGCATGTTTTGAATGCTGTAATGGCGGGTTTAATTATTCCAGTGGCTGAACCTTGCTGCGTAAGAGCAGGCTGACATTGACTGCGTCCGGTGCTGTGTTGTTGTGTAGTGATTGCTTGCATTGTCAAATGTCAGTCGACATTGTCAAACCCATTTGTTTTGTTTCTGCCTCCCTCCGATAGCCTCACCTTCCACTCCCAACAGTGAGGGAGACCCAGCAAGTGCCCGTGAGTAGTTCCCCTTGTTTTATCTTGTCATTCATTTGGAAGATTTGGGGTTTGTTTGTTTTGTTCATCTGTTCACATGTCATGTTTTGCATGGTTGTCTGCTTCACAAAGTTTTAAGTTGATTGGTTATGTTACAATGATTGGCACTTGGCGTACCTTTCTGTCAATTCAGACACTTGTCCAAGTGTGAGGGAAATGAGTGTTGCTTTATTGTTTGTGCAACTTCATGCAAACCACAGAGAAAGATAAGCAGTTTTCACATCGTTCAAAATACTTAAATCATTTTATATTATTGCTTTTCAAAACTAACCCCATGTAACTGTTATCCGTCAATTTTTTAGCACCTATTCAGTCTGTGTACAGTATTAAATTGGTTTTGAATCCATTATGTTTTTGTGCGCAGATCAAAGAAGGCAGAAATTATAACAACAATTTAAATTCATTCTGGAAGTTTGTGCTACATTTCCCATGCTTTCAGTTTAGAAGGGCTGTCATAAAACAGCTTTAGTGGGGAAGCTGAGTAAAGTTTTCTTGCATGTTAAGCATGTGGTCTGCAATATGGCCGCGGGATAGCAGTTTAGGGTAAATTGGACCTTCATCTGGTGCCCTCAAATCTAATGACAATGTGGTAGGGTTTGGGACAAAGTGTTATAATAAAACTTACATTACATCATGCCCATATCATCTGGCGAACCATTTTCATCAAAATTTTCTTATTTGCTGTTTCATTTTGAAAAGACTTCATTGTTTTTAAGTCTTAAAGGTTTTGTTTATTGTGAAATCATCAAACTTAATTTATATCTACTTGTTTGTTTTTGGTTTTTTTTTTGGTTGACGCTTTGTATTAAATGCACATTTTATATTAATTACACCTGAAGGAACTTCATTTTCTGTAGCCCCTTAATTTAATTCTCAGTATCTATGGACAATGAGCTTGCCATGAGCCAAAGCTGTGGATTCTTGGCTCAGTGGGCTGCATGATGTTCTGAGAATTTCTCTTGTTAATGCTACATCTTATCTAACATGTTTCCTCTTTTCCTTTGTTACAGCATTCATGCTCTGCTATGCACAAGAAGAGGCAACTTCTGAAGGTATAACCATAAACAACATTTATCCAATTGAATTTCTTGTCGGTAAGGCTCTCCTTCTCTCCGAATGGTTATTTGCATAACGCTCGCCGCACTGATTGTGCTCCCGGCTCACCAGTTTTCTCGCTGCTGTCTGCGCTGTGGTGTGCTTCCTCTGCATCACTGCTTCCCCGTTCCTCTCCTTGTTACTTGTTCAATCAGTGCTGTTCAATAGTCGTGTCTTTATTGTTCAAACTAATTAGTCTCTGACTCCATGCTTGTCTCCTCCGTAGCAGTTTAGACTCTTCCCAAAGAACCCTTTCTGTGATATGTTTCTATTTCACATTTATTATTATTTACTAGTTGATTTGTTTGTCAACTTCCGACCTTTGAGGCATTGTAAACATTGTAAACAGAACAAAATGTGTTGTTTGTAGGGGAGCATCTTCTCAATCTTTACCCTTATCTAGATCTCTTTTCTTTTCTCAAAGAATTGATAATTTTTCTCCTTCAAAATAGAGAAGAAACAGAATTTCAACAAAAGTTACAGCCCTTATACTTTAATCAATTGTGATAACAACTTATATGTAATGATTATACAAAGATTTCAAGAATCACTTTCAAAAAGCGTCTATTTTTATATGTGTGTGATACAGTGCCCACTTGCATGATTTCTACTTTTACTTTAGAACATAGAATCTAAAATGCAGAGCTATCACAGTTGAGTTGATATTTACTTTTAGGCGAAGTGTCTGACGAGTTTCATGAACTCATTTTATGAAAATTATATTGGACTCCTGAGGCTGGCATGTCTCATTAGCTCTGTCTGTGTTTCTTATTTGTGAGGCTCATCGTGTCTTGACAAACTGCTTCTTTAGAAAGTAGTGCAGTTTTTAAAGTTTTAAACTTTCCCATCTCTCATATTGAGTTAAAAATATATTTTGCACTTTTATTGAGATAAAAATATGATTTCTCTTTAATAAAAATTAACTCATTCTTGGGACTTATCAATCTTTCTTACTTGACTGCTGACCGTATTTTAAACATGTTTTGTTACCACAAAGCTAAAATGTTGGAAGTAAATATTTAATTTCTTGTTAAATCAAGCAAGGTGGGACGAAGGGAACATTTAAAAGTACTTTCTGTAGCACCATGAATGAAAAATATTAGCAGCTAGTGTCATGTGTATTAGCAGTTCGTCAATAGATGTATTTTACTAGAAGAAGGATCTTTAGAGATGGTTGCACCTTAATGGCCTGAAGTAAATAACTAGTGTGACAGAGGCCTGGGACCATGTTGAGTCAAGTAACCTTTCTACCGTATTTTTCCATGCATGTATCTACATACATCTCAAAATTGCCTAGCGGAGGAGTATATTCCAATTCTATAATATTTTGATAAGAAACCTTTTGTATTACCTACCAGTTATTGTGTAATTAATAATAATAGTGCAGTGACAGGTGCTCAAACTGTTTAAAAATGTTCCCAACTAACTTTCTTAAAACTTTTTTTAGTAATTCTTTGTAGGTTGCATTTTTATCCTCTCTTGGTGTGAATTTTCTTATCCACATTTACTTACCCTATGGTCACACATTTTGAATGATTTGCATGAAATTGTTTTGAGTTTACTAACCGAGTCACCACTTAAATCATTCAACTCCCGTTTGTGACCTCTGCTCTAGCCATTATGTATCCAAGTAGTCTATGTGATATTGTTGAAAAGAGGGGAAGGCAAATTCTCTGTTTGATTTTTGTATAGAGCGTTGATAGTTTTAATCGTATGAGTAATATTCAGGGCAAAATTTCTGCCCAACTTAATGAAGGAGAGGTCTTTTTTAAAGGAGATGCTTTATTTGTCAATTTTTTTGAAACCTCTTGTCACTTTATCATCAATGTTTTTTAACCATCTTTTGATGACATGTTTGCTAATATTGATGTGCCTTTGGCGCAGGGACAGAGGAGCAGGTGTTGTCATATGAGCCGGTGCAGCAGCAGCAGATCTCTTACACTCGCCCTGTCATAATCCTGGGGCCACTGAAGGACCGCATCAATGATGACTTAATAGCTGAATTTCCAGACAGATTTGGATCTTGTGTTCCACGTAAGTTGAGTTTGCATGACTGTTCTACTTTTTATTTGTCAATCAGGTTCTGTTTTATAGGAATATGATACACTTTGCATATTACAGACACTACGAGAGCAATGCGAGAACATGAGGTTGATGCGAGAGACTACCATTTTGTGAGCTCAAGGGAGGAAATGGAGAGAGATATTCAAAACCATCTTTTCATTGAAGCAGGGCAGTACAATGAAAATTTGTATGGCACCTCTGTTCAATCTGTGAGAGAAGTTGCTGAAAGTGTAAGTTTCAAATGTTGTGTTGTTGGTTTTCGTTAATGCAGTAAGTGATGACTTGAACTGGCAATCGATCTTTGAACCAGTCGCAAATGTTGTCTCTTGTTGGAGGGATGAACTTTGAAAATGTTATTCTTTCAGGGAAAGCACTGTATTCTTGACGTTAGTGGCAATGCAATTAAACGTCTTCAAGTGGCTCAACTGTACCCAATTGCTATCTTTATCAAGCCTAAATCACTTGAATCTGTCATGTAAGCTCTTAGACTTGTAGATTGTTTGTTTTTTATTTATATTTTGGACCTTGAATTTATGTTTCATTTGCATTTTTAAAGGGAAATGAATAAAAGGATGTCATATGAACAAGCAAAGAAAACTATGGAAAGAGCATACAAAATGGAGTCAGAATTCGGAGAATACTTTACTGGTGAGTTGCTATGACCGGTCTTTCAATCTGCATTAAAATTGGGGCTTTAAAATATTTATAATACATTTATCTTTTTCAGGCATTGTTCAAGGTGATACACCTGAAGAAATTTATCTGAAAGTGAAGGAAGTAATCAGTCAGAATTCAGGCTCAACAATCTGGGTTCCTCATCGTGACCAACAACTGTGACAAAGGTCTCCCACACCAAGCTCTTGAGGCTTGGTTTACGCCACACTGGGGAAGCCCATAGTGGTGGCGTATGACAAATCCCCAAGGAAGACATAGACACTATCCATAGGCATGGTGTTTATTACTAGGGATTGCCAGTGTTGTGTGTGTGAGCGTGGTGACAGTGCATCCGAACATTGAAAGACTTCTGTTTAGCTAATTTTATTGTTATTTGAATGAAATTCTTTGTTCCGTTATTTGCTTTCAGTTGTATTGGACAAAGATATTTGTGACATTCAAGTTTGTTCTATGACCTTTTTTGTCTTGAACATATTTCCCACCATGTAAGCTTGTGCAGCAAGATTGCATTTTTTGATAGTGTAACATCATTCCATGGAGCAGAAGGCACTATTTCATTTGCCTTGGTCTTGTGCCTTTATACATACACTTGGATGCGTGGCAGAAATTTTTAGATGGCCAGGAGATGCTCTAGTTGCAATGTGTTGAGCTCTTCATTGAAACAGTGAGTGTATTGTAGAGTAATTTTACTGCTGAGGTGTCAGTTTTGTGTGCAAAGTGCTCATTCGTCCCCTCACTGTTATGTGCTTTGAACATCTTTTTCTGCCTGCTTTTTTACATGTCTGACATTGTCTGCAGGAGATCTGCTTTGAAGATTTTATTGTTATTAACTTTAAAACAAATTTATAATATTCCAGGCTGTTATTTTTCTGTAATTGTTTTACCTTAACTTCATGTGTCTTAATATCTGTTTCATTGGCTTCCAGTCTAGAATATTTTATATTGTCTACCTTAAACTATTGTTTTTAACTAGTCTGGTGTTTTGTTTTTCAGTCGCTCAACTGAGTCAAATGAGTCACATCTATATGGTGGGGTTCAGAGGTGAATAAGAGTGAATTTGGGGAAAGCTTATCTTTTCAAATACATATTGTGCCAAAGCTATGCCCTCACCTTATTACAGTGAGTCTCTATGTTGATTTTACAGCAAATGTTATGCAAAATAGGTGTTCTCTTTGTGAAAAGGCCTCCAATCTTGGCCTTTTGCTTTAATTTTGCATACATATTCTCTTAGTATTCAGGTTGGCTTTATTTTATTCGTAATACAGTTTAAGAGTTAAGAAGTGTCAAAAGAAAGGGAGGGGGAGGGGGGTGCATTGTTGCTTTCAGCTGAGCTTTCCTGGAACATAAGTATTTTAACTGTCATTTCAAAATTTATTTTGTCTTGTTAAATATAAATGAGCAAACCTACCGGTAATTGGTTGTCACATCCATTTAAATCCTTGTTCCCATTGCTATCTGGTTAGAACGGTTGAACTCTGAATATCAGCTGCGTCTTGTGATTGAAGTGTCATTTTGAACTTTTCAAATTCTCTCACAAATAGGCATTTTGCAATCAAGTTCATGATGACAGTTCAAAATTTTGGTCTGTTTTCAAATTTATGATTGAAGCGAGTTTCCCACCGTTTGATTTGTATTTTAGTACTTACAGTTCTCACTTCTTCACTTTAAAGAAAAAATGATTGTAATGAATTATCCTGTCTTGGGAAAGTTAATTTGAAATTCTATTGCAGAACACATCTGTGTTGGGCTTGGAAGACGTAAAATTTCAAGTACTTTCATGAGAGAAAAGAGCATAAAGTTGCTCCTCTATGTAGTTTTATAATACACCTTTACCAATTTTGATTGATTTTATTCATTCATTCTTAACTGTTCAATTGATGATGTAGGTAACAGTCTCCTACTACTTATTGAGATGTGTTCTGTAGGTTATGCGGCACTATACATACACTGATGATCATTTGTATGTTGTTTTGTACTACTTAGTACATTGATTAGCACGAGTTTGTACATGCCTTTAGTCGGTTGCCTGCCTTAGCACCTAAAGTATGTTGCTGTTGTACAGTCTACTCTGTAAATAAGTCTTGACTAAGAATTGGTGACATGTTTTCACAATGTTCATATTTCATAACTAATGTCATAATGAGAAGAAATTTTTAGATATTTACAGTAAATGTTGCATCATGTTAAATCATTTTATTTATTTTCATAGGTATTTCTTGTTGATACTTTTATGTGTGCATGTAGAGAAGAGCACATTTTAGTTCATATTTGTCTACCCTTTAATAATTAAGGCAAGATGAACTAAGCCAACTGTGTTTTACATATGTTACATATTTTTGTTTTATGTCTAAGTTTTACAATAATTTATTTGAAGGGAGTCTAAGCCCGGACCCAAGATCTGTTCAGGCATTTTGAACTGGATTTGTGGCAAGGCACAGAAATGTGGTGTATATCAATAATGAACTAGTAATGTTAATGTTTCATTGCTTGACTTTCTCAATCCTGTCTCACATTCAATAAGCCGTTTCGCTGAATCCAGTTTTGAAATGTTGAAAATTTAACTGCCATCTACTCTTTTAAGGATTGAAGGATACAAATCTCGATGGAAGTGACCATGATATTATATCATGAAAGCGATGTGTGAAAATCAGTTTTGAATCTAATTTTCAGTGCAGAAGCAACATAGATCTTTTCGTGATTCATCTTAATATGGTCCAAGTTTGAGTTACAATTTATATCTTAATCAGCAATATTACCGAATGTTACTTAATGAATTGGGTGGGTGTAAGTAGCTGCTCAAAAACTACAGTTAGGATTTATTAGGTAAAGACAGTTCTCTCTCTTTTCTGATTCAGAAGCTTTGTTGCTTAAACCCCTCCAGCAAAATCTTGGAATATTCTGAATTGTTGAATGTTAAATACAATTTTTAAGATTATATCCATAACAACCCCTCAGCTGTGAACAAGACAGTTGACTTATCAGCCAACGATTACTGATTGTAAAGAAATGGCAATTCAAAGTATAACTTAGAAAGAAATGAAAGTTCAAGGAGTTGAATTTGCTTCAGAGGCTTTGCTGCCATGTTCCCTACATCTTGCCAAACCATGTAATTGTGCTGTATCTCAGTCCACTACCTGAAAAAATCTACTCTGGGCAACTATCCTATTTGATAGGCACATTGGACATTTGTTCCTTAAGCATATCCTGATTTTTAATAATAGTGAAACCTCTAGAATGGCTTTTCAATGTATTTTCAGTATATCTCCTTACAGTCAAATTTGCCTACCTGAAACTCCCTTCAGGTTTTACAAACTGGCTCAATATACCATATGCCATGAGATTTTGATCTAAAGTTGAGGAAATGTCTGAATAGGTTAAGATTTGACATTGTACTGATGTGTGATCGTGTGACATCGTTAAGTGACTTGTTTAAGATTGGCATTTAATCGGTTTGGAATGAGAGTAATTTAACATTTTTCAACGTTGTTGTTTGTATAAGCCAATAAAATGTGATCCCTTTCTGTGGCAAAATGCCATGTTTTCTCTTACTGACTTTGTTCATGGTCTGTGTTTTCAACTGTCTGTTCTGTTATCTCTCTTAATTCTCATTATTGTCCATGTTTGTAGACTTCTTGTTGTCAATATGAGAGGCATTTCATGTTTTGCTTACTGTTCAACCACCTTGTGAGTACAATGAAACTCTTTAGGAGGAAGACAGTTTGTATCATTCTGACATCACAAAACTTGTGTAGACTTTGTCCACATTTTGATTTATTTCAATTCAGTTTTCCTTACCAGCAAATTTGTGGACACAATTTCAAATCTCATGATGGTGTTCACTAACCAACCCTATCACTCACACTCCTCATTTGAAAATTGCCTGCACATAGGAAAGTTAGTAATAGCCAGGACCATGTTTCTCTGGATGTATTTAGTTTATGATACTACCTTCACTAAGACTTAACTACGATTTTTCAGAATTCAATTAAAATATTTTCTCCCATGATAAGAGCAGAGGTGAAGGTGCTGGTGTATGGTTTTCATTGAATGATGTTTATTTTAATTGCACTGTAGCACTGAATTGCTGTGGTATCAGAAAGGAATATGAAGATGGTTTTATTTTGAATCCTGATACTTTCTCAGAATGTTGAGTTGCTGAACACCAGAAAATGTTTTTCATTCACTTTTCTTTCATGTCCTCCACTGTCTTTTCATTTTCATCTATGTTTTGTTATCCACTTTCTCAATGCTTATGTTGTGCTGAAAGTTGAGTGTGGATTAATAAACTAGCCGAAGTCTGAGTACTTTGGGGCTGAGCAAATGAATATGTTGTTTCTTACACCCTGAAGCCCCGTTTCATACACTAATTTAAGTGACGTAGCATAAGACTTTCAAAGCAACTTGAGAATATGAAATTCCATTGAATCTCAGCTCACAGAAATTCACCTAAATCTTCCATCTCAGATATGGAAAGGTAGGCAACCCATCATCCACAGCCTCTTCACCGCACCAGAACTCAACTAGGGTCCCTTGGCTTGCCACAGGGTAGACATTGAAAACAAGACGAACAGCATAGACATTCCACAAAAGACAATTTAATTCAGCAACTGAATGAGCTACACATATTCATCAAGAAATTTCTCACAAGCAAAATTCATGCATGAAAGTGCATGTTTACTTCAATCGCTTGACAACAATTTAGTTTCGAAGTAGAGATCAGTCACTTTCAGCTCTTCCGAAATGCCCCCATCACGATCTTTCTCTATTACAAGAGTGATCCCCCATACACTTTGCCGTGGCTGACTGGCCATTAAAGCAAGGTATGTTAAAATAAAACCTGGAACACAAAAATAAAGTTAAGTAACAAAAATGCATTACATTCACAATTATAGAGCACTTTGAGACGCACTTACAATTATCTTCAGAAGAAGATACCCACGGAGCAAAGAAACGATTCTCTGACGCAAACAATTTATTAGAAGTCCCTTCAAAAATTAAGCACTTATCATTAGACTCTGCAAGTGCTATTGAGCGAGCTTTCTGTAGCGCTTCTTCGCTGAGCTTTTCTTCCAACACTTCAAATTCATTATTTACCAAGCATTCGGTCACAAACATTAAAATCTGGAGAAGAACAATATCCAGTTGAATAAATAACAACGCAGTAGCAAATCACACTGTTCCCATTTGCTAGCACAATGAGAATAAGATTCAAAATAAATGGATAACTTTGAACAAGAGCATAAGTCACCTTCTCTGCAGCTGCATTAGTGTTGAGGATGTCATCCTTGCTCAGCTGATTATCCACAGTCCATGACACTTGTTTGAATAACCTATTGGCCACATCCATTGCAAACATTGGAGGTGATTTTATAGGCAATTTTGGGAAAATATCTTCAATGTTGTGACAGCTAGGACCATTTTTAAGGGAGGAAAAAAGCGTCTGTGGTCTGGCACAGATAAACATTTGTTTAAGTTGGAAGTTTGAGATGGCAGCAATGGAACAAGTGCCTTTCGGCAACGGCAAACATATGAGATGGCATGGCGAGTTCTGTTCATCTTGCAAAATCTTCAAAACAGGGCAGCGGAATTTAAGAAATGTCAAATAACCATACACTGAAAACAGTTCAGTTATCAGATGACTGTCACTTGTCATCTGTCTAAACAGGAAGGTGTTTCTCATACCCACTTAACAGTTTCATTCAGTATGAAAAATATTTGACTATTTTGAATACTAATAAAAATTACTTTTGACCCATTCAATAAATTTGATACATAGATCCATGCATTATCATTCAATTATGCTAACAAAGAAAATGAAAATCATTATTCTAGAGAAAAATGCAAAACAAATACAACAGAAAGAACAAAGACATAAAGTAACAAACAAAAAAGAAGTGTATATCACAGACAATAAAGAGAAATGAAAATACAAGAAAAATCCTACAATTGGGACACACATGTTTTTCCATGACCATAATGGAATAAAGTTCCAGGACACAAAATTGATTATCAATAACAAGTAGTAAATTGTCCTGGGCAATATAATGGATATTACCAGAAATTCATAAATGTTTTGTGTATATATAGCAACTAAAATTAAAATTTGATGAAAAAGTCAATTGATTGAAGATGTTTTAACATTGGTGGAGGATGTTTCAACATTCGCAGGGAATGTTTTCAATTCTAAACTGCCCCAGGTCTTGCCAACTTTCACTTTTACTGGCAATTTAACTGATAAAGGAATTGCCCTTTCCATTCCATCTTTGAGAATATGACAAAATTTGTCCAAACTGTCATTAGGTACCTGGAAATTTTTTTTTGAAGAGTCAGTTTGCAGCATTATCTTTGTAAATTAATATATGTTGCTTACCTCTTTGTACTTACTTCATACATAAGTTCATCATGCAAGTGAAGGACAAGGCGAGGCACATTGAGTGAGAATTCTTTACCAACAGCACATAACGCGTGAGGAAAGGATTTGTATATTGCCTTCTCGACAACAACCATTGCAGTTTTAACCAAATCTGCGGCTGACCCTTGAACTGTGGTGTTTACTGCTTGTCGTTCAGCATGAGCTATGGTGGTATTACGTAGAACATTAGAGTTCCTTTCATTTCAGTGCTTAAGAATTAAATGAGTAGTTTTACTAAGCATGCCATACTGTACCTTTTACATGAATGCTTGAGCTACTGATTCCTGGAAGGTACCGATAGCGTCCCAGTAAAGTTTTGACGTATCCTTGGCATTGGCAGTTTTTCACAGTTCTTGAGAGATAGTCATTTATGGCTTTGGAAAAAATTGGAGAGTAAAGAGTTAGTTAGATAGATTATAAAACAAGATATGAACAGCAGATAAAAACACACCTGGGAATTTTGAATGGAATGTTTCCATAAGATCTACTGCTTCAGCTTCTTCAACTTCAAGCTGATCAGCTAATGCTCGAGCACCCATTCCATAAATTATCCCATAGCATATTTGCTTGGCTTTTTGTCTATGATCATCAGTAACCTGTAACAGATGTAAGATATAACTTAGATAAAAATGAGAGTAATGGATAAATACAAGGCATTTGACAAATGCATACAATAAAATCTGACACATACCTGCTCAAATGGAATGCTGTTCCATTCTGCAGCTAAATTTTTGAAGACATCTTGCCCTTGGTTTAATATGTTTAGAAGTTTAGTGTCGCCAGAGAGATGGGCAAGAAGTCTCAATTCTAGTTGAGAATAGTCAGCAGCCACCAGTGATGCACCTAATTAGATAGGAGTAAGCTAAGTGTTCCATTGTTGGTTGTCACGAGTCGCACATTGTGGCATGGTCCTACCTTGAGAAGCCACAAAGGCCGTCCGCATGCAGAAGGACTCCTTGGACTCTAGGGAAATCTCAAAATCTCTTGGAATGCATTGTATGTTTGGTTCAAACATCGAAATCCGCCCAGTCGCAGTGTGCAAAATGTACCGTCCAAATAATCTGGTGCATGGCTCAGAAGGCAGCAGAGGACAAACAGTCTAAAAAAAAAAAATGTTGGTACACATTATATACAGCACATTGCAATCTACCTAATTATGATGAGGATTTAAGTTTGTGAGGCAACTCACTTTTGAGTGGATTGCATTCAGTTTACGCCACATAAGAATTACATCCGGTAATGGATGCTCTGATCGCAGTTTGCTAAGTTCCTCTTTACTGGTCTTTCTGAGTCGACCTTTCAGATTCTGTCCTTGGCCCAACCTGAGCTCTTGATATAAAACCTACATATTGGGGAAATGAGGGCATTCAGAAGAGGGTAGGAAATAATGCTGGCAGAAAATAAAATCAAAGAGCCCCACCCTCGCTGTATCTGCTGGTGATGTTAGTGAAAAGGTGCGGCCTGCCAACAAATAGGCTCTTTTCTCCAGAATGGACATTTCTTCTCGTAGCTTTTCTTGTTGATTTTGTAAAGTGTCAGTGTTGAAACCAATACCAGTCAACTCCATACCACCAACACAGGCAACAACAGGCATTTCCACATCTGTGGAACATTATTATGATAAATCACTTTTTTTCAAGGATGTCCGATTTATGTCTCTTTCATATTGGCTCTTACCAGTAAAGCATGAAAGAAGGTCTACGGCTTGTAGCTTACTATATTGGGCACTCATAATTTGATAACACAATATAGCTTCAACACTGGAACGCTGTCTCCCAGGTATAGTTTGGTCAACATCCAATGCAGGGCTGCCCTGGCCAAACCGTACATTGCCTGCATGTTCTGCCAAGCCAATAGCTTGTTCAAAATACTTAATGACCTGTCAAGAAAAATAACAATTTCAAAACAGAAACCAGATGTAAGATATTGACTACAAACGCAAGTAAAGAAAAAAGAAACTCAGTGCAGGATTGTACCAAAGATTGCAAAGTCTTCTCTTTGCCTTCTGGTTCCAAAAGCCAATCACCAATTTTTGGATCATATAAAGACAGGTTGTACATTTGAACACCAGTACACCTAGAAGCAAAATATTATTATTTTACACTAAACCATGTAACTAATCGAACTTCTAAGAGTTCATCCTTTTACCTGAACAACACTTTAAATTGCTCCTTGACATCAAAGGAACATACTATTGGCCTTGTCATTTTGTCATCTCTGCAGAGAACCTTCCTCAGAAGTTCCAATCGCTCACTTAATGAAATAACACAATGCTCAGACTTGGTCTCCAGATTGAGAAAGTAGGCATCAGTACCTCCAAAACAAAAGGAAACTCCAACAAGGGTACTCCCGGCAACTGACAACTGGGAAATGCTACACGATTTGGAATCTTGCCTTGAGGTCCTATGCGTCTTCAAAATCTTTGAACCAATGCCCACTGGTAGCTCATTGGTTTCACTCCGTTCACAGGCAAGAGAAAGAGCCCATAATGTAGCAACCATCGCTTCCTAGAGAAAAAATATTTTTTTCAAAATTATAATAAAGGGTTGTCAATTTCTAGATTGCAATTATCTTCATAAAAATAATAAGATACCTTGTAAAATGTTTTAAAAAGTATTTTACTGCGACAAACATCTATTATATTATATGTGGTCCAATCTTCTTCTGCCTCAGCTAAAGTGAAAGGATTTTTAATGTGGTCGTTTTGATCTAAATTTGAACTAGTTAAGGTAGTAGTACTTGGGACATTTTCAGGTTGAGTCTTATCAATACTAGATGTACTTTTCTGGGGGTGAAAAAAAGGAAATTTGTTACATATAGGCTTTTCTTTCAACTATTCTATTGCAAATGTTCCTACCTGTCGGTTAGCCAGCATTCTGCGGGTAAGTGGAGGTCCAATTCCATTTGAAGATGATTTTTGTGTCATACCAACCTGCTGTTTGGTTGATTTTATTCTTTGGGGTGATATAGTGGAAGAACTGCAGACTTTTGAAGACTTTCTGAGAGAGAAAGAACATTGCTTTTAAATACAAAAAAGATCCAAAAAGTTAATTCTGCTACAATGCACTTTTTGTTTTGTTTATGAAGTTAATCAGAGCTTCAGTCTATTCGCATTTAGTCTTGACGATCTCCTAGTACTATACCTCAAGTTCTTCTCATTCTCTGGAGGTGTATTCACGACTTCTTCATCTGATGAAACACTTACTTTCAGTCTTTTGTTATCAATAACTAACTCATCTTCATCCATTGCACGACCTGCACAAGTTTTTTCTTGTCTTGTATGTCTTGGAGTGGGTCACACTTCTCAGCAGACTTTGAACATCTAGTATGTTGGATTCACTGTAAAATGCAGTCTGAAATGCTGCTTCCATGAATGAGTCTGTCAAAATTTCAGTATAAACTGGATCTTTTGAATTGCTTGATACTGATTTGTCAGTGCCTTGTGATTTCTTTGACACCGCCCGACAACTCAGCCCTAGGCGTAGATTAGCACTATTACGACAAACAGGTGGGTCTTTAGGACCATTGGACTCACATCCTTTACCTTCCAATAGGTGCTGTGGCTTTTTTGCTGGGTTTAGGAATTTATTTAGTTTGCCATGCTTGGTGGCTGCAGGCTCAGGAGCTTTTGGAGGGCTCAATGCAGGGGAACCGTCCTGCACCATTCTGCTGTCAGCAGTGCTTCCACCATCAAGCACTTCCATCAGCCCAGTATTAATTTCAAAACTATCACCAAACAAACTAGGACTTTTGGAGTAATTGATGAATGATAGTGGGGATGCAGTATTTTGTATGCCTTTGCTGTTACTGCTACTTCCACTTCTATTTCTTGGTCGCAAAACTCTGTCACAAACAGGAGTAGTAAATGAGGCAAACATGTCTTCAGATTCTTTAACAGCAGCATTCTCATTTTCAGAAGGACTACAAGCAAAAAGGTCCCATGATGGCCTCCTTGATATTGGTGTTGAATCTGTGGGAACCTTTCCTTTATCTGCTGAGTTTTCACCAATCTCTTCTTGTGCACATAATCTGTCTATTGCTGACATGTTTATGTTCCAAGAACCCATGCAAGAGTCTGTACCACTTGGATGAAAAGATGGGCTGTTTTCAACATTTTGGTGCTGTGATGTCTCTTTACTTTTTGTATTTGGAACATCAGTAATATTGGCAGCTAATTTTGCAAGAGCTGAATTGGAAAATGAAGACTCAAAAAAAATGTCAACACTGGTTTGTAAGTGTTTTGAACTTTCAAGGGGGCTTGTAGGCTTATCATCAGTTGATGGTGCTATCTTTTCCATAGTTTCACTTAAGTTGGAAAAATCACATATATTATTTTCAAACATGTCTGTGGATAAATTTTTAGAGCTGTCAGCATGATGATAGCTTTCGTCTTTCCCTCCAATGCATTCTTGTTCACCTTGAACAGTTCGTTCACTCGCTTTTCTTGAGTTATCCACTTCCCTTACTTCCTCTAGATTAGAATTTTCGAAAGTTTTCAAATTTTCTGTTTCAACAACATTATCCTGATTAGAGTTATGGATGGCTTCCAAATTATCTGTTTCAAAAACTCTTTCTAGGTTTGAGTTATTTACTGTTTCCATATTCACGGTTTCCGCAGCTTTATGCAGATAAGAGTTGTTAATAGTTATTTCAATCACTTTTTCCCTATATGAATTATTGGTGATATCAGAAGTTTCAGGTAG
This sequence comes from Thrips palmi, assembly GCF_012932325.1. Taxonomy (NCBI): domain Eukaryota; kingdom Metazoa; phylum Arthropoda; class Insecta; order Thysanoptera; family Thripidae; genus Thrips; species Thrips palmi. Next base: position 5,230,400 of record NW_023144629.1, on the reverse strand, counting down.
GATAGAATTTTTCATGTCTGATATATTCCCATTCATTGATTCTCCAATATCTATCTTAGGCTCAGCTGCTGCAACAGTATCTTGCAACACAGTAGAACTGGTATTTTCAGTGAGACCAATGGCAGATTCAGGTGCTTTCAGCACAATAGTCTCACACTGTTTTACATTTGCTTCATCAAAGGTAGATGAACTCTCTTCGGTGCTAGATGCTCTTCCAAGTAAGGAATCTGCGTCATTGATCACAGCATTATTATCTGTTTCTTTTGGTCCCAATTCACATCAACCAAACCAAGCTCCGCCTGCCAGGAGTCAACAGATTAAATCCGATACAATGCAGGCAGTGTAACATGCATCAACTGAAATATTGAAAAAATGGGTACCTGAATAATGGTTCTAGCTTCCTTAATGATGAACTCAGCAGCTTCCCTTTCAGACAAGCCTTGCCTTCCAGTGATCCAAATTCCTTTCAGAGCTCTCCTGCGCTCTAATTCTGATGTGGTTTCTCCCTCTCTTTCTTTATCGCTAATCAGAAATTCAACACAGTTAAGGCACCGCACTCACAAAACAATCAACCCGAATATGAATAATTAGTACGATACCTGAGAAAGGAATGGCAGCATGCAAGGCATTCTCAACGGTGAGCACATCGGCTGTGGTCATTTCCGACACAGAAGTAACCCCGGCATTATACAGGGCTCTGGCTCGCGGTCCGTTTAAAGAGGGCAACCTTAAAAGGTCTAACAGTTCCCTGTGAGTTCCAAAGTGAAGGCGGTCTTGAAATTGATTTATTATTAGCTCCACTGAGGACCAGCCTAATCGGTGACAAAATGATGTGACCATGCCAGCATAAGTGGATGCTGACTGTTGTAAACTTTGGAGCATCCCTCGAGAACAGTTAAACTTAGCTGCTACAGTATTTAATGGGACTTCATTGACCAGGTCATTTAATGCAAGGGCAGTATAAAACCTCCTGTGGATCAGAAGTTTCTGCCGCTGAAAATGGAGTATTATACATAATTAAAAGGTTCAGTGCATATTAACTTATAAAGGGCACGTTCATGTTCCTCCATACCTGTTTCTCCAATTTCAAATTAATTGTTCCTCGCATAGCTCTCACAATGAACCTATCTTCCACACCAACTAATTCTCCAACACGTTTCAAATCAGGAGACAATTGCTCCCATAGTGAAAGAACATGCATCCAGTCTAAATTATTCCACTGATCAGCCACATTAAAGGAGTCACCTACAGAAAAGAAATGATCCAAAATAGAACTAAATATTGTAAATTTGAACAAGAAAATATATGGGTGAAATCAGAGGTATTGCATGAGGCTTTACTTGGTAAACAAGGTGAAGCTCGTTTTCTAGCACAAAGCATTGCCTTGCACGTTGCAATTCCTGGAATAAACGAAGCCCTTCATCAGGATGAATCGATGCAGAGAGACATGCTTGTCCAAGAGGAGTCGCAGAATAGCGTAAAACTCCATCATCTCCAGTCTGCAAGCAAAAATAATTTTCAAAACAAAGACAAGATAAGATAAGATTTTCAAAAATGGAAGAACAATTTTTTTATATTTTTTTAAGAGAACAACATGACAATGACCTGGAGTCTAATTAATTCATTATCCTCAAGGAAAGAAATACAGGCAGAAACTGGATTGCTATTTTCCTCAGTTCCTTCCCGGCTCTGGGCTAGGAGGGTACACTTAGTGTAAAGTTCAAGATCTTCTGGTGTACTTGCAACTTTCCCAGCAATCACCTGGAGAGACAAACATTAAATTTAGGACTTGATGGTGATAGTGATGATAACAAAAATCAATCTACTTACTTCTAAAATGGCTCTTTTCAGACTTGCTGAGAGATCACCATGCCCAAGACAGCTCTCAATCGGCTTCAAGGCAGACAAAACTAAGTTTGCCACAATACGCTGTTCTGTTTTCTGACATATGATAATGCTTTCACCTGAAAAAATCATTTTCGAAAATAAACTGGTTAAAGAAAGGTATGGGGCAAAAGCATTAAATAACTATAAAAATAAATGTCGCCCACCAGCAGAATCCACACCCATTCGCCCAGCTCGCCCAATCATCTGGCGGTAGGAAAGGATATCAATCGACCGGCCTTGAAAAGTAGGAGATCTTACAATAACTCTTCTGGCAGGAAGATTGACACCTGATGAGAGAGTAGTTGTTGCGACCAGAACCCGTAAAGTTCCATTCTTAAAGCATCCCTCAATAATGTCTCGTTCATCCATACTGAGGCCTTTGTAAAAAGTAGGTGTTTGGTAGTCAGGATTAGTACCAGACAGAAACTCACAATAGAAGTAGCAAAAATTAAGGGGTTAATACCTGCATGGTGGTATGCTACTCCAAAGGACACAACTTTGCCTAACAAATTATCCAATCCTACTGGACAATTTCGTAATTGCCCTAGGCATTCTGATATGCGAGCAGAATTGAGTTGTTCCCTTAGTTTGTACGGAAGACTGTCAGGGGCATTAATGTCTCTGCCAAGACCTGGGATCATTCATAAGGGTTAAAAAAAATGAGTAAATCAGTCTCAACGAAAGTTTGGCAAGGTGGAGAGGAACTGACCAATCGTACGGAATTCACAAGCCACAGTTTGAGCAAGTGATTCACACCATGCTTTTGTAGAACAGAAGATGAGAACAGAATGTCCATTAGCAATTGTTTCCAAACATAAATAGACAATATGTTCAGTGTCATTCTGGCAAACAAAACAACAAGAGATAACATTTTATCTGTACAGATACCTCCAAATACATCGGTGTGGGACAAAGCAAACCTTTATTGTGATCTCTGGCGTAATGGTCCGGACAGGCTTCATGCTGTTGTTGTAAAGAGTGTCTCCAATTTAATGAATTCCTCCAAAGGTACTGGTCGAAAGGTTGTCTTGTAAAGGTCTGCTTCAAGCCAATTTGATAAAAGTGACAAGTTAGGCAATGTGGCAGACATCCCAACAATCTGAACTGAAATATCTTTGTTCCTGTAAAATTTTAACCAGCCAATTAGAGCCTCAAAAATTCAAACTACATACAAGCATCTCAGACAAAAATTACCTAATAGACATGTATTTTAACTTTGTGAGAAGCAGTTCCAACAGGTATCCTCTGTGTGGGTCTCCAATCAAATGAAGCTCATCAACAATGACAGCCCCCAATTTCGCTAATTCATTTTCCTCCATCAATCTGACAAAAAATGACTTGCAATCAGTACATAGACCATGGTAGGGAAAAAATAAAATTGAAACAGTTTATTGCACCTGTTTACGAGGCTGTTAGCTTTTTCAATGGTACACACGGCTAAGTCCAGCGAGCGGAAACCTCCTGCAGCAGAGTGGCCACCCATATAACCATCAACTCGTACTTTACTCCCTCTAAATAATTCCTGTACATAAAGAAAACGAGCGGTCACGTGGTTTGAAACTATACAGATTAATTAATCAAAACTAGAACACAACAGAAAACTACCTACCTGGAAATAAAACATTTTTTCACGCACAACAGAAACAAAAGGTAAAACAAATAACACCTTCTTGCGTCTCTCCAGAACAGTTTTGATACAAACAATCTCAGAAACCAATGTTTTACCAGCAGATGTGGGAGCTGAATAGACCAAGTTGCCTCCATTAAGTACTCGTGGGCAGCACAGGCATTCAACTTGCCAGGGAAACATTTCAGTGACGCCTCTTTTGGCGTACTGAGTTAAAATACTTTGGGGTAGACCCCAAGTGTCCAGCCTTAGCTTCTGCTGAGTTAGAAGAAGGGAGGAGTTGTCTTTGAGAGAGCTCTCCAAATCACCTTCAAGGGGGGCAAATCACAGGTGACCATGATGAGTATCAAAGTGAAATCATTAAAGAGGATGCATGAAAAAGGAATTGCATAATGCAAGTCCATACTTCTAAAATAATTACCTGAAGATAAGTGTGCTGCATCACAGTTTGACAAAATGCCATTAGCTGAGCAATCAGGGTGCTTGTTTTGTAGTGTAGCATTTTTGGTAATGTTTAGGGGTTGATACAATGTTTTGGGTTTATCCTTTGGGGCAGTTTCTGATTTAGGAGCCGTCTTTGAGGTGCTGGGCTCATCTTCAGACCCAAGTATTTTCCTGGGACACCTTTTCCTGGTAGTTTGAGATTTGGGTGAATTTTTAGAGGCCTGACATGTTGTGCGTTTAGAGTCTTTGATGTTGGATGATTTAGGTGGACATGAATCTTCAGAGCTTCCAGCATTCCCATGTGCACCTGGATGACCAAAAGCAGTCAACGAGGAATCAGCTCCTCTAGAATGAAGCAATTGCTTCGCTGTGATAAATGCCGTCGCCGGTTCATGTTGAGTCGATTTTGGACCTGCGGTAGACACAGACATTGATAAGGAGCTATAACAGGAAGAACTCTGAGGACAATCAAGTAAAAATTCAGCAATCAAGTGCGAAGAGATAAAGATTTTAAAAATTTAAACTTACTCTTAATGCTACTCTCAGCTTTGCTTTGTTTGGACAGATTGTCATCTTTCTCATTAATAGCAGCTTCCAGAGCAGCAACATTGCTATTCCTGAAAAACGAGTCCTCGGGAAAATCATCAGCCATAGCAAGAACTCAATGGAGTAATCAAAGACATCCATTTTTCAAAACTTCTGCAAACGAAACATTAGTTTATAACCTATGAACCTATTCGACACATAATTAATAATGGGCCATCAGAAGAACTTTACCACGAAGGAAAACACTGAATTCGAGGTCCATTGCAGTATGCTTAAGTTATGTGCGGTCGGAAACTGCTGACTTCAATTCAGAATCACGTAAAATGCAGCTAAATTCATGCGTGCCGGCTGCAGGTTTGGGCTTGTTGCGCCCTTTCAAACTGGCTACCCGCGCGCTCCCCTCCCCCTTCCCCTTCTCCGCACCACGTGCGGGACCTCCGGTACGGGCAACCTGAAAACCGCGAAAACCGCGGAAACCGCGGAAACCACCTCGATCGCCATTGAAAGACAAGAGGCCCTGAAAAGAACTTCATATTTTGACTGCATCATTCAGAGCTGCACTCCAAACCACTTAAGCTACACCCATCAGTGTGCGTTGCCAACTGTGCCAACATGCGAGTCAAATGGGTTGCCTGCCCTCCGGGCGCGCGGAAAGTACCTCAGTCTGATAGAGAGGTTGGGAAATCGACCACCACGCGGTGCGAGAGGGCGCTGAGGGTTTTCGATGTTACCCGCCAACACAACAGAGGAACTGGGCGGTGGCGCGGCGGTTGGGAGGAGCAAGGGTGAAGGACAAGGAAACCGGGCGGGCCGGGGCTGAGGCGGCTGAAGCGGCTGAAGGGCGAAGGACGACACACTGGAACACCACGATGTCAGGCCCTGGCCCTTGGCGCCTCCCAGGTAGGCTACAACCTCAACGTTTCCATTTCCTTACTTGGACACTAAATCGACCCCTCTTCTCGCCGCAGGACACGCACCCCGGCCCCCCGGCCCTACACCAAAAATTAGCCTGTAAAAAAAAGAAACGATAAAAAAATAGAAAACTTTCGCCGAAAAAAGGAAAGCAACGCAATAAAAATAGCAAAATGAAGACAGCAGCTCCCGTTTGAGGATGCCGCCATTCACGCGCCACACCATGAGTTCCTGAGTCTCCGATTCTCCTCCGGCACCACTCGTCTTCCAAGATGGTACGAACAGTGCATTGACGACGTGACGGGCGTGGGGTCGGAGTGAGAGGGCTGTTCGCAATGGCCGTGCCAGCCGCAGCGCGAGGTGGTGTCCCTGCACGTGGGGCAGGCGGGCGTCCAGGTCGGCTCGGCCTGCTGGGAGCTGTACTGCCTGGAGCACGGCATCGCCCCCGACGGCCAGCTCTGCTGGACCGTCCAGGACGACACCTTCAACGCCTTCTTCAGCGAGACGGGCGGCGGCAAGTGCGTGCCCCGGGCCGTCATCGCGGACCTCGAGCCCACCTGCATCGGTGAGCGGAACCGAGGACACCCCTCTTGGCAGTGGCGGATCCAGGGACGGGCAAAGCACAACTTTTTGCCTACTTACAGGGGCAAAGCGAAGCCTTTTTTTACCTCAGGCGGCAGTCTAGAGGCCAAGCGGCTACATTGTCCTTTTGCTCACCCTCTTGGATCCGCATCCGCCTCTTGACACGCCGGGCTCGCGGTGCCGACTGCAGACTGGGCGGTCTTTGTGCCCGCAGACGAGATCCGCACCGGGGCGTACAAGTGCCTGTTCCACCCGGACCAGCTGGTGTCGGGCAAGGAGGACGCGGCCTCCAACTTCGCGCGCGGCTTCTACACCGTGGGCAGGGAGATGGCGGAGCTCACGCTGGACCGCATCCGCATCCTGGCCGAGGACTGCAGCGGCCTGCAGGTGCTCTGTCTCACTCGCACTCGAGGGGCGTGCCGCGGTCCGCAGGGAGTGCGAGCGAGACAGCGCTAGCTCACGCTTCCCCGCCCAGGGCTTCCTCCTGTTCCGGGCCTACGGCGGCGGCACCGGCTCCGGCTTCACGACCTTGCTGTTGGAGAGGCTGATGCAGGACTACGCCAAGACCAGCAAGCTGGAGTTCGCCGTGTTCCCCGCCCCGCAGGTAGGTCACTCTGTCTCTCTCGCACTCCTTGGGCGTACAGAAGCGGTGCGAGAGACAGAGCTCTGCGCCGCCCAGCGCGCTTTAGGCTTCCCGGCGCGCGGCTGCACCCCGTGGCTGCCTACCCCCGACTCGGCGGGCGCTAACAGCAGCCGGGCGTCCCCTATGGATGCGAGAGAGACGGAGCGACGAAACGACACTGGTACCGAGTCTGCAGAGCTGCGCCATTTCCAGATCTCGCCCGTGATCGTGGAGCCCTACAACGCGGTGCTGTGCACGCACGGCTCGCTCGAGATCGAGGACTGCTGCTTCGTCATGGACAACGAGGCCGTCTACGAGATCTGCGACCGGCACCTGGACGTGGCCAGGCCCACGTACACCAACCTGAACCGCCTCCTGGGGCAGGTCAGTTTGTGAAGTTAGGTTAGGTAAGGTTAGGTTGAGGTTATGTAAGGTTAGGTATGGTTATGCTGAGGTTAGGCTGGCTGTAGTTGGACGTCATTCCCGACTTTACACCGAGGAATTCAAGAGGAACTTTCAAGTTGCTTGTAAGTAGGCATAATCATGGTTTAACATTGCCCAGGTGGTGTCCGCGGTGACGGCGTCGCTGCGCTTCGAGGGCTGCCTCAACGTGGACCTGGTGGAGTTCCAGACCAACCTGGTGCCCTACCCGCGCCTGCACTTCCCCCTCATCACGTACGCGCCCTTCGTGTCGGCGGGCAAGGCCTACCACGAGGCCCTCAGCGTGGGCCAGCTCACCTCGGCCTGCTTCGAGCCGGCCAACCAGATGGTCAAGTGAGTCAAGCCCCACCCTTTACAATTCAAAAACAAAATGCGCTTTTTTTACGGAGTTACGCGATTGGCTGACGCCCAGGTGCAACCCCGCCGACGGCAAGTACATGGCCTGCTGCATGCTGTACCGCGGCGACGTCACACCGACCGACGTGAACGCCTCCGTGCAGTCCATCAAGAGCAAGCGCGCTATCCGCTTCGTGGACTGGTGCCCCACCGGCTTCAAAGTGAGACTCCCAGCCTGAATGGAGTCGGGGATTGTCGCGGTCAAAACCGGGTGTGCCTCTCCTCGCAGATCGGCATCAACTACCAGCCGCCCACCACGGTGCCCGGCAGCGACCTGGCCCCCGTCATCCGCGCCGTCACCATGCTGTCCAACTCGACGGCCATCCGCGCCGCCTGGGAGAAGCTCAACCGCAAGTTCGACCTGATGCACAAGAAGCGCGCCTTCGTGCACTGGTGCGTACGCTTGGGCAACCTCGCTGTGAAAAATAGAAAAGTTCTAAATTTTAGTGCATTGGGTGAGACTTTACATGACAGTGCTGGATTTTTGCGTAGGTTAAGTTAGGTTTGGTTTGGTTAGGTTATGGTAGGTTAGGTTATGGTAGGTTGGGCCTATTCACTGCGGAAACCAAGTGCACGCGTGCAAGCTGCGGACAGGGGCCGCGTGGCGTGAAACGGATCCACAAAAGCGGAGCCCAAACCGCATTCTGTGCTGCTGCAGTGCTGCAGTGTCCAGCGCCGTGTTTTGCTTCGCGCTTCGCGTGTGTGGCGGCCGGCTTAGTGCAGCCGGGCGTAGGCATGGCGTAGGCGAGCCACGCATCAACACGCTGTCGACATCGAGAGGCCAACCCCCTCTGGCGAGAGTCGTCGCTCTGTCTCTCTCGCACTCATGGGGTGTCCCGTACGGGTGCGAGGGATGCGGCGAAAAACACGACCCCCGGAATCAGTCAGCGGACCACAATAAAGCTCATCGCATTAATAAGCTTGAGGCAGCGTGGCCAACCGGATTGACTGCCAACACAGGCAACGGCAAGCCACGGCAAAGCGGCGACGGGGATCGAACCGCGAAAGCCGAGCCACGCCCCGCGCAGCCCCGCGCCCAACCAAAGGACCTCCCGGCCGTGTAAATAGGCAGAGAGGGGGCGGGGCGGGGAGGGGGAGGAAGGGGAGGCTGCCGCGATGCCGGGGTCGGCCGTCGTCGTGTCTTCCCGGAATCAACAGTCGCACTGAATGGCTGTATGGATGTGTGGATGGATGGATGAATGAACGAACGAGGAAAATGCGGCTTGTCTTATTGCACGCCCCCCACACACACGCACTCCATCCGCGTGAAAAGGCGGTGCCAGGTGAATTATTTAGGGAATCGCCCTGTACAAACACGGTCGCGGCGAGGCAGGCGAAGTCAACAGCTCGGAAGACGAGGAAGCCATTCAAGCTCTTTGATTGAAATCTCGCCGCCTCGCCGCTCGAAAGTCGAGTGTTTGCCCTCGAGGTATCGAGGAGGAAAGGGACACGTCGCGGTGACTCACCAAGGCGCTAGTGGTGTCCCTTTGGAAGTTTTACAGATGAAGAGAAATTTAAAAATTAGTTGGAAACGGTCGGGTAAATCTGGCGGCGTCCGCGTGTTGACGCTCACCCACCTCACCGGTCTGCCCTCTCTCTCTTGCCCCCAGGTACGTCGGCGAGGGCATGGACGAGGCCGAGTTCGCCGACGCCCGCGAGGACCTGGCGGCGCTGGAGCAGGACTACGCCGTGGTGGAGGACTAGCGACACGGGGAGGGGGAACACTCACCTACGAGCTGTCCGTCGTCCGGCAGCACAGCGCGGTGCGCGGTGGCGGCGCGGTGACAGAGGATTACATGGCCCCGGATCAACAACCTGACGTGTGTGCGTACGTGCGTGTGTGTGAGGGATCTAGTAATCTCTGGAATCAAGTCAGCCCCGTCCGCGTCGCCCCCGCGTCGCTCGACTTGTGGAGCACACACTCCGTGACCCACACGCTTACGGCCGACCCCTACGTCGGCCCGTCAGTCGGCCGGGGAGAGTCTCGAAACCGAAAAATGTTGGAATTAGTGGAGTTGACGCGTTGACGGGCCGCGCGGGCAGCCCCTTGCCGCTCGCCGCTTCGCGTGGGGTCCCTCCTTGTTGTGGAGCCGGACAGTCGGACGGCGCGTCGGCCCGCCGCGGCAGCCGCCACTCAGCAACAACAACACCGTCCTGAAGGAGGCGAGGAAGACCCGGGCGGCCAGGTCAAGAGGGCATCGACGCTGGGGGTCCGCCGACCCGGCCGCCACCAGGACGCCGATGACGGGGCGACGGCGAGGGCAACGTCAAAGGGGTGGCGGCCGGGCTGCCGCCCTGCCCTCTTCAGCGCGCTAATCGAAATTATGGAACGGAGCAGAGCGGAGGCCATGCCGCCGCCTGTCGCCGTCGGGATTTAATACGTTTTATATTGGTGCCGCTCGCGCTCGGTGCTTGAAAGTTGGCGGGGGTGGGGGCGGCCGGGGTGTACCTAGGGATTGCCCTGGTTGGCGTATCGCCTCGCGCCTCGCACGGATTCGTACCTCTGTCTCTCTCGCACTCACGGGGCGTCCCGCATAGGTGCGAGAGAGACGGAGCGGAATCCTACAGTGGCAGGGTGAAGGGCCGCCGAGAGGGGGCCTCGTTGGGGTGGAGGGGGAGGGGTGGGGGGAATTCCTGGAGCGTAATTGAGCAAGGGCCCCGCGCCCACCAACGAGTGCACGATGCTGCACCCCGCAGCGCCACTCTTTCCGAGAGTCGTTTCCCTGTCTCTCTCGCACCTCCAGGGGGCTCCTCATGACCGCAAGAGAGACAGAGCGACGAAAACGACTCTCGGAATCAGTCTGCCGGGCGGCCAGGGCCGGACGGGGCTTAGTGGGGATTTTACTTTCACGGATGGACGCTCGCAGACGCACGCCGCGGAATGCAGGGGGCACACCACTAAAAGACGGGCAGGCAGGCAGGCATCAGCTATCAGCAAGCGTCATGCTGTGGTGGTAATTATTTTGCGGTGGACACACAACACACGGCGGCACTGTGGAGTACATGAGGGTGCAGCGGGTGCGGCCTGGCGGCCTGTCGCGGGGTGCGGTGTGAAAAGGAGTCGCAAGGACTGCGATGCACTGCGATGCATCCAAAGCGCAGCACCGGTTTGGATTGGCAACAACAACAACACCCCGGCCACGACAATGGAATCCAATTTACCGCCACACTGCTACCGGGAGTAAGAGTCAGAGTCTCCTGGCCCCCTCCTAGACCGGCTGGCTAGACCGAGCTAGACACCCTGGCACCGCCACACCGGGCCCGCCGGCACCGCCAGGACGCTTGCGGGTCGCCTGGAGGCACGGCGCGACGCGAAGTCCTCTCGACTTTGCCAGACGGAGAGGGGAGGGAGTTGAACCTCGGCCGTTTTTCGTGACCGATATTGCCCCGGAAGCGGACCCCCTCCTCGGCCCGGCCGCCTCGACCGCCTCGGCGAGCAGAGCAGCGCGATAGACGGCAGCCTACAGGGCGCGTTCCGCGGCTCTAGCTCCGCGACCTTGGCGGCGTCGTCCCGTCAGTCCCTGCAGTCCCGGCAGGAGACTGGGTCCGAGAGAGAGGAGAGAGACAGCCGGCAGGGAGCAGGGCGATGGCGATGGGTGGGCCGCACAGATAGCAAAGTAAAAATAACGCAACGCTTCCCAGCAACGCGACACGCAACGCGCAACGCGCAGCAACACGGGGCGGGTCGCCATTCGGCCGTTCGACGTGCAGACACGTGTGGGAGCACCCGGAGTGCACGGAGAGGCACTGCTCGATGGCGGCCGGGCCGCGTCGTCGGCGTCCCTTTGTCGCGTCCGCACTGCAAGGCCGGCCGGGACGTGGGTGGCATCGCAGCATCGCGTCGTCGCGGGAGGAACCGCGGCAACTTGTCAAACTGTAATTACCGAGCATTCCCCTCGTTTTATTGGACAAGCCTATTGTATAGTTTATTTTGTCGCGCTGCGCGTACGTAATACGCGAAGGGGTGCGGAGGAGAGGGGGAGGGGAGGGGGAGGGGGATGACGCGTGTAATGCTCGCCGGCAACAAGCAGGACGACTTCCCGACCCCCCGCCGCGCCGCGCCCCGCCACTTGAACGGCAATGAGGGGTTTCGCGGCGTCGCCCCGCCCCGCCCCGCGCAGCTTAGCGCCGGCTCGGTGCACACCGTGCGCACGGCGAGCTGTTAGCACCCTTCCTTTGGCAGATCAACCCGCCGGGCCGCCGCCGCGTTCGTCCGTTTTTTTTAATTAAGATTGGGTGACGCCGCATCCGCCGTCCGCAGCGTTCGCCGCGCCGCGTTCGGTTCGAATCGTTCCGAGTGCAGCGTGAGTTTGATTCTGAGCGCAGCCAACTCGTCTACATTGCGACTAGCGCCTTAATGACATGTTTAAACCGTTGTAAAATGTGCCAATCTGAGCTAATCTGCAGACTGTCTTTTCCTCTCCCCCTTGCTTGGCGTTGCGACACCGCGAGGCAACGGACGCAACGGGCCGCAGCCGCAGGCGCGACACCCACTCAGCGGCCTAGCCGGCGCCGGCAGTCAGCTGGGTGCCGATACAGAAGCACAAGGGCTGACCTACTTCACGGCCCGGCCCATCAGGCACCACCAGGCCCAGGAGGGTGAGGGTACGCGAGTCATTTTGTAACCGCTTATCGGGCAGGTTCGCCGGGTGGGTGGTGAAACGTGACGGTGTTCACGGCGGCCGCGGATGCGTTGCTTTGGCCAGCACGGCCGCGTGGCGCGGCGTGGCGCGGCAAGGCGGATCGGACGGCGGGAGCGACGGGGCCATTCAAAACGCGACCGCGAGGCGCGGCGCGACGCAAGCCGAGGCGTCAACGCGCCAGTAGGCGTTAGAACGCCATCAGCGCGAGATAAGATATTGCGCGGCAGGGCTTGGGGCCGCGGGCCGGGGCAGTCGCCAGTGTCGCCAGTTGGCTGACGAGGAGCGCTGAGTTGGCCCGCCGAGTCGGCACGCCGGGCATCGCCAGCATCGCCACGCCGACGAGGTCGCGACGGTCGCGACACCGCCAGTGCCTCAAGTTCCGCGGACCGAGGCTGGGACACTGTAACGCCCTCGCGCCGCAGCGCCACAGCGCAGTCAGCATGGAGGTGGTCCAGTACCAGTACCAGGTGGCGGACGTGAACGCCGGCGCCGCCTCCCCGCCGCTGGCCAGCCCCGGCAGCGCGGGCGCGCACAGCCCGCCGTACCAGCACAGCCAGTACCAGTGGCACCAGTACGCCGCGGCCCAGGACTACTTGGCCGCCCCGGAGCGCGCGCCCCTCGGCGTGCCCCGCGTGCGCGTCGTCAAGCCCACCGCCGTGCGCCTGCGGCCCGCGGTGGACGAGAGCAGGCTGCCGTGCTGCGGCTACCCGGGCCCCATCAAGATCCCCCTGTGCGGGGACCTGCAGTGCCGCCACCTGCCGTGCTACACGTGGCACACGTGGCACCAGCAGCACGCCGCCCCCACCTACTGGTGGGCCTCGCTGCCGCCGTCGTCGCGGTCCTGGCAGGGCACCGCGTCGCCGGAGTCGCCGCACCTCTCGCTGGACTTGCAGCCCCAGGGCCTGCTCCAGGAGGCGCTGCGGCAGAAGCCCGCCGCCGAGGAGTCCGCCGCGGCCGCGGACGTCACGCCAGTCACGCCCGTGCAGGCCACCGTCACGACGCCGGGTGGCACCGTCACGCTGTACAGCTGGCCCGATTCGCTGCAGCTCGACGACGACGTGGTCGTGGTGGAGCAGGTGCAGCCGAAGCGCGCGCGCAAGGCCGCCGCCAAGCCGCGCAAGCCGCGCGCCCCGCGCAAGCCCCGCCAGACCAAGAAGGACAAGGACGCCGCCGAGGAGGTCCTGGGCGCGGGCGTCGCCGTCAACATGGACACGGACACGCGCGGGGCGCTGCTGCGCGCGCTCGGCCTGCTGTGCGACCGCCGCGGCGACCTGGACGCCAAGGAGGACGACGAGAAGGACGACGACGACCTCCCCTTCCTGCAGCTGCAGCCGAACGTGCCCCGCAAGGTGCGCCGCGTGCTGCGCGGGGTGGCCAAGGCGCTCATGTGACGGCGCGCCGCGACTCGAGACTGGTACACTGCCAACATTGATCTGGAACTATGAACTGGCCCATTTACGAGCTTCACTTGATTGCATCTTGCCATGTGGATTCTGTTTCAGATAAACTCCTGGAATAAAATGAAATCATTCCCTTGTCGGGTCTGAATGAGTGCAATCTAATCTCACGCCTCGTGAGCCGTACAGTGAGTACCACTGTTACCATTTCTCTCTAAACATTGTTTTGCTTTTGTTTACTTGTGCTTAGTTCATTTTTTTTTGGGGCGGGTTTCTGTTTCTCTCAGATTGCTTCTTCGACGATGTTTGTGGTTATGGATCAGCTGACGGGACTAAATCTGACGTCCAAATGTTGCACAAGACGCTTCGTTCGAGCGAGGTGAGTACTACTGCTGGCTCTTAAGAGCCGACACTTCACCCTTCGAGAACAGACAGTCGAAGATAGGTCATCGGAGGCGCTCCCATTGCTTTCACTAATAGTGTCGATGATTTCTATTTCCTGTGCCTCATTTCGGCATGACGGCGACAATGAGGTAACACTTATCTCGTTTCAGGAGTCGCATCGCACGCTGCCGGCCGGACTGTCCATCCCGTATCAGCCGCTTTGCCCTCACGTGGTCACGTGGTCATGCACGCACACTGTGGCACCGCCTTGTCGCCTCGATAAAACGGCCCCATCATTGGCGCGCCGCGCACGGCGGAGCGAGCGAGGGCGGGGCGGCCCTTTGATCAGTCCCCGGTTTAATAGTGGCGTGGCTCGCCGAGAGGTTAGGCCGAGAGGCGAGGCTGGACGGCCACAGCAATTTTGCGATGAGTCTGTGGGCGGCTGAGGGCTGCTTCCGAACGCGGTGCTGCCCCTCTCGACAGGGGCCGAGACACGAGGGCACCTCGGCTGCACCCTGCCGGCGGCCGGCGGATATTGCTGGCCGAAATCGCCTGCCGAGCGATTCAGAAGAGCGGCGTTGTCTCTCCCGCACCCTTATGGAGGGTTACATGAGTGCGACGGAGACAGAGCGACCGAACGACTGAATCGCTCTGAGAGCCCCATCGGTGGCGTGCAGTGCATGCAGTGGCCCGAGCGCGCGCCGCGCAGAGGGGCAGGAAGCGGGTAACTCAGTCCAGCATGTCGCCTGGCCACTCCGGCCAGCACGGCCAGCTGGGCCCTCCAAGCAGCTCGAGTTTCGCCGCCTCCCGCGACGCCGGCGACGTCACGACCACCACCTCGACCACCAGGACGACCAGGACGACGACCGCGGCAGCGCCGGGCAGCGCCATGGCCCCCACGGCCGTGCACACGACAACTCGCCACGGCGGGGGTTTGCGCACGCCGCCACGCCGTCCTCGACGCCGTCCCGGAGCAACGCGAAGCGAAGCCCACGAGGGGCTGTGTTCAATTACGGGTGCTTTTATTAACTTGCGGGATAGGGGTTCTGCTTTTTTGGTTTTGTTGAAATAGATTCTTGATGTCAACCATAAAAATCGAACAAACAAGCTAAAAAAAAAACATGTGTCTGTTTCTTGAAACGACGATTTCTATTCGACCAGCAAACGGAAAGTGACCTAATAGACATAACGCGTCGTCACGCCTGCGGGGAAAGTCAATACACGCAAATCAGACAAAAGTCTGTGTCAAATAATGGAACGTGCATCGCGAATGGAATGGAACATACATGATGGCACAGTGGTACACGTGGCACTGGTGGGGGCGTGGCCCGGGAAGACCCCTCTTCGTACTACTTGTGTTTGCGGGCGGCGATTCGCTCCGACCAAAGCTTTCACGTGCTTTCGCGTGTCGCATCGTTTGTCGATTAAACGGCCCGATTCGGAGCGCCTGTCGCCCCAGTGCCGCTCTTTACCCCAAAACTCATATCATGACCTCCCCTGCTCCCCCACCCCTCCCCCTCTCTCCCATCGACTCGCGCGGGCTAAATTTGCTGCGATTTGATGCACTTGGGGAGGAGGCACTGCTCAGAGCTCGTTGTGTTGTATACACGTGTTTCTCCCAAAAAGGGGACAGACGTCGCCACTATTCTCCTTTATTTATTTTTCGAAGTATTTTTCTAACGCGGAAGCCTCAACAATTTTGGAGCAACCGATAGTTCAAAAGTAATTACTTCTAAAATTGTTACAACCTTCACTACTGCGGCTCGTGCCGCACCAAAAGTCAAAATAACGTCTACAGATTCCTTCACACAGGCCTACATATAGGATCTGAGATGATCCCAGTGTGGCGAGGATTAAAAATGTGAGTCACCTCCGCAACCACACCGCATCGGACAGCAGCACGCAACGCGCACACAGCCAAAGCGAGGCGAAGCCAGCAGCCCGTGTGTGATCCTGGATGATTCCCTCGTGTGTGCTTGGCTGCGTCTCCTTGTCGGAAAGTGCTGCTCGTTTCCAGGCCCTTGGCTCCCGTTTACAAGCTCCGGCCTCCTCCATTCCGGTGGAGGAAAAAAAAAGAAAAAAGACTTGCGATTTGTTACTGACTTGCACCCTGCATGGGAAACGTGCGGCCAAATGAAATGTTTTGTTTTATTTTGTTGACAAAAGTTCATTTGTTTCGCACTTTTGTTTGGAGCAAGGAAGATAGAAGATATTAGCGTGTGACAATTCCCGATTTCTTGCATTTGCACTTTATTTACATTGTTTCGCTATACCATTGTGGAACAGGCCGCTGCCGTTTCCCCTCCCCTCCAGAGTGATTTCAATAAAGACCACGAACAGCTGCTGGTGCCTCTGTCTCTCTCGCACTCCCACGGCACGCTCCATGAGTGCGAGAGAGACTGCTGGTAACGGCGGGGCCGCGAGTCCCATTTCGCGTTTTTATTTACGCGCCGCGCGATTGCCAATTTGTTCGTTCCCCTGAAGATGTGTGGCGCTATACTGTACATCATCCGGCCGGCCACCACCCCGTGCATACACTGCCATTACACCGCGCACAGAAAAATAACCGGTGCGCGTCAAATGGGGCAGCCCGGCGGCCCTCGGCCACGCGGAGTGGTGGGGGAGCGTCTGTGCGCGGCGGCGGCGGTGGGGGCGAGGCGAGCTAGAGGGCCTCTAGAGGACGAGCCTGGCACTCGGGGTGCCCGGCGAATTTCCACACAAACAGGTGGATATACTAGAACACATGCGACTCACACTCGGATGGCGACTTTTCTCCTAATTAAGTGCGCGGGTCCTCGCTTTTGTCTCTGCCTTTCCGTTGATGCCTGCTGATCCTTATCGTGGGGCTTTTAGTCCGTCTCGTCCAGTGCGGGCACACACGGTGCGGGCACAGCACTGGACACAGTACGTAATCCGCTGCTGACCCGCGCCAGTCGCGACACACGGTGCTCCCCGTCGGACACACAGGACCCGGGTTAACCGTCCGCAAAATAAATATTTTCGCTGTGAATTTTTGTTTTTCACGTTCTCGCGGGGTTCGCGTATGCCGTGAAAAGCTTCCGTGGAGTGCGGCGCTGTACTACAGTAACCCGGTGACGTGCCCCCAGTGCCCCGCCACTCCGCCGCGTCCGCCCTGTTGCGGTTTCCGGTCCTCTTTCCTTCCTCGGCGCCCCGGAGCGTGGAGGCCCGGAGGCCCGGAGGCCCGGAGGCTTGCCCGGCTGGACGCGCTACTCCAGGATGCGGCACACGACTTGACCCAAGTCAGAGAGACTCGTGAGAAAAGAGGGGAGGGGGAGGTGGTGCTCGCAAGCGGCCGTGTCAATCGCCCCCCGGGGGGTGGGGGGAGTCATTGGGGCCGAAGCTGCAGTTGGACTCCGGGCAGCGCTCTCGTCTCTCTTGCAGGCAGGCTCGGACTGGCCCCCAAAAGGCCCCGGCAGATAAAACCGCAAAAGGCCCCCGATCATCATTGTTTTTACCCTTCATGACCAACTTTGTGAGGCTACCGCTCCCAAACTAGTTGCGGTCAATAGCCTTCCCGTACAGGACATGAAAGAGTAGGGTCTTAAGAATTCTAGGCCGTCGAGGGAGGCCTTTTACGGCAACTAGATTGGACACAGTGGCCACCCAAAGTCAGCAAAATCAGCAAATTTCCGATATTCGACTACTTTTTGACCAACTTGGTCTGAAAATCATTGCGGTCAAAGGCAAAATCGTTGTGGTCAACGTCTTTCCTATACAGGGCATGGAAGAGTAGGGTCTTGAGAATACTAGGACGTCGAGGGAGGCCTTTTACGGCAACTAGATTGGACACAGTAGCCGCCCAAAGTCGACAAAATCAGCAAATTTCCGAGATTCGACCACTTTCTGACCAACTTTGGTCCCAAAATCGTTGCGGTCAAAGGCGAAATCGTTGTGGTCAACGTCTTCCCGATACAGGGCATGAAAGAGTAGGGTCTTAAGAATACGAGGACGTCGAGGGAGGCCTTTTACGGCAACTAGATTGGACACAGTGGCCGGGTCGGCGCCCACCTCACCTCGCCCACCCCTTAGTTCGTGGACAGGCCATTTTAACGAGATTACACGCTGCTAAGCCGTGCATGCCCGCAATGAGCACTCATTGTCCGCGCAGTGGACAGTGTCCGACTTGCCGTCGGCTTGCCGGCGGTCATCATCGCTCTCTCTCTCTCTTCTCTCTCTCTCTCTCTCTCTCTCTCTCTCTCTCTCTCTCTCTCTCTCTCTCTCTCTCTGCCTGACACGAAGATGGACATGTTTGCCAGGGCGTGTATTATGACATGAGTGGGTGGTGCTAATAAGCTTCGCTCGCAAATAACAAGCCTGTTTTGTGTTCCGATGCTTTCCGCAGCCAAGCCAGCAATCAAGGGAACACAAAGAGCGCGGACTCGTGCAAAAATTTGGCGGGAACGTTCTACCCAGCCATCCACCCGAGATGGAATCGGATTTTAATTATTTTGAAGGAATAAACCCGTTCCAGGCTCTGGCGTCACTGGGGGAAATAAAATTTGGAGCTCGAGCTTCCAGGCAGCGGTGGCGTCTTCTGTTCGTCGTTATGCCAGTGTCTCCACAATTGGGTGGTGGCTTTAGGGGTCCTGGTTGGCCCTTCGGTGGCCCTTCGGTGGCCCTTCGCGGGAAGGACCTCTGGCTTAGCCTAATGAGAACTCGCTGTGGTTCGGGGTACAGTGTGCTTGCAGCGCGCCGTGGCGTGGCACCACAGCGTGGCACCACAGCGTGGCACCAAGGCGGTCGCCGCTTCGCCGAAGTCGGACGGGACGGAGAGGACGACGTTGAGGGAGCGGGGCGACGAGTCAGGGTGGCGGCAGCGTGACAGTGTGGCGACAGGACACTCTCCCCTAATTGATTCGTCGGAAAAGGAAAATGCGCGCCGGCCAACCTGAAGGCTCATTCTGTCTCTCTCGCACCTGTACGGCACGCCCCACGAGTGCGAGAGAGACAGAGCGACGAAAGCGACCTCCTCGCTGACAGCAATTAGCTGCCGGCTTAGCGCTCAATGATGACCGTGGCAGTGCTCTCGCAAGTTCAATGGACGTCGCCGGGTCGCAGCACTACTTGGAGGAGGCGAGGACACGCGGGAAAAGGGGTGGGGGCGGGAAATTTCCCTCGTCCACCAGACTCATTCCGAGAGAGAGTCGTTTCCATCGCGCTGTCTCTCTCTAACTCACGGGGCGTCCCGTATAGGTGAGAGAGTACCTCCTCGTCCCGCTGGACGTCTTGGACAGTGTCTTGGAATAGTTTCGAGTGGCGCCCCGCCGAGCCTTCAGGACCTCACGGAGCGGGCTAAGTAAGCCTATTTCGAAGATTAACAGGTTTGGAACGGTTGGCGCCCCCTCCCCCTCCCCCGCGCGAGGCATTATTACCTCGTACGTGTCCCCCCCGCGGCGCCGCGCCACCGCCCTCCACCCACCGCACGCCGCCAGGCCGCGGGGCCAGGCCGCCAGAGTGGCGGTGGGAGGTGGGGGCGCACCGCAGCCAATCAGAGCGCGCGCCGCAGCCCGCGGACCAATCGCAGCGCCGCTATTGATCTTGTAGGTCGCGTAGTCACGTAGTCGCGCTGCGAGCGAGCGGCGTGGCGCCAGGGACCCTCCAGGACCCTCCAGGAACCTCCTGGCAGCCGAGCATGGAGCGGGTCCAGCAGTCCAGCGAGACAACTTTGTTGAGGCGCCGTGCGTCTGTGAAGGAGGGCCCACGTCGGCAGCAAGACGCCAGGCAGAAAAGTGTGTCAATTTGGCAAAAAAAAAAAAACATTTTAAAAAATTGCTCCGGTATTTGAAAGTAATAAATAAGGCCCACGTGTTTGTCTTTTTTGAACCTGCTCATACGTCGCAAAAGGCGACACGTCGGCGGCGATGTGGCGGAGGGGAAGAGGAGGGGGGGGGAGGCGTTTTCTCATGAAGCAGGAAAATTGCCCGCCAACAGGAGAATGACCAAAGTAGATGTCAAGAGAGGGCTCTCCAAGAATTCGCCCGCAGTCTTCCACCCGCAGTTTAGGAGCGCCATCAACTGATGCGCGCGTGGGGCGGTGGCGGGGCGCGGCGGGGCAGGGCGGGGGCCCCGTGGGGCTGCGGGGGCCTCGCGATCGACCTCACCGCGGGCTTTATCGTGCAGCCCTTTTAGCTGCCCGGGATTGAGAGAAACGAACGCGCGCTCGCTCTCTCTCACACACGCACACAACACACACACACTCACACGCCGGCGACCTCAATGACGGGCCTCATCATGGTGGTGGAGACCTGCTTGGTGGAGTAGGCGGGGCGAGGAAGTGGGGGTGGCCAAGCGAGGTGGGGCCGGGCCGGGCCGGTGGAGTGGGAGAGGGTGCCCCTCCCTCCCCCTCCCTCCTCCTCCCGTCGCGCGCCGTGCTTCCCATCCTGGCTCGGTGTCGGTGCTCGTCGCAGGCAAGTCACGCAGTCACACGGACGTCACCGGCGGGCACGCACGCGGCGCACGCGGCCACGAGGACCTCGCCGACGGAGAGTCACACGGACTGTGACGAGGTCGTGACGAGGTCGTGACGCATCGACAGTGTGACAGTGCTCCCCGTTGTGAAGCCAGTGCTATGCCCCTCGGCTAGCCACGGCTAGCCAAGGCCCATCATGATCCAGAGCCCGCTCCTTGGATACACCGCCTTCTCTCAGCTGCTTCACCGCCACCAGCAGGAGCACCACCACCAGGCCTCGCCGATGACGTCGCCGATGACGTCGCCGTCGTCGCTGGGCATGGCCCGCGGCGCGGCGGCCGTGCAGGGGATGCAGGGCGCGCCGGGCGGGCCGCCGTCGCAGGGCCGCGGCGTGCCGATGCCGCTGGGCGTCCCCGTGCACGGCGTGCACACCGTGCCACAGTTCCTGGCGTCGTCGCTGCTGCAGCACCTCCAGCACCCCCAGCTGCCGCTCAGCATGTCGTCCATGTCGTCCATGGCGCGGTGCCCGTCGCCGCCGTCGCCCGGCTCCCTCAGCAGCGTGTCGCCCAGCCCCAGCAGCTCGCCGCCGACCAGCCTGGGCGGGCTGAGCTCGCTCGGCAGCCTGCCCTCCAAGTCCTTCACCATCGACGCCATCCTGGGCCTGAGCGCGCCGCCCTCCCACCGCGACGGCGCCTACCTCGGCCACCGCGGCGCCTCGCACTACATGGCGGAGCCGCCGTCCTCGCCCACGGACCTGTCCCTCGCCAACAGCGGCCGGCCCCTGCAGCAGCAGCTCAGCCCGCGGAGAAGTGCGTCAGGTGGGTGTTTGACGTCATCAAAACGAGACAATAAGCGCACTCTGCGCAGGACATGCAGGCACTGCCACCACACTGCCACGCCGGTGGGGCGAGGCTGGAGGGCGGGGCCACTGAATTATTGTTATGATTCCTTCCGGCCGAGAGCACCCAATAAGGGGTGGGGGTGGCAGGCACAGGCCGAGGAAAGTTGAAAAGGTATGCGTGTACCAGACGAGTTTTCTCTCGGCAAAGTCCTTGAGAATGCTGAAAGTAAAGTTGAAAGAACCGCAAGCCAGATGATAGAAAATTTCAGCGACATTATTGTCAGCGAATCAGGGATGTTCGGGGCGGTGAAGAGAGCTTCTGCATTCATAAGTGTGTGTGTGTGTGTCTGTGTGTGTGCGTGCGCGCGCGCGCTGTGAGCCCCGTTGTTCCTATACTCCCCCCTCTCCCCGCCCACACCGACTCTGCGAAGCCACTATAATTGTGCGTTCTGTGTTCTGTGTCTGTCCGGCATTGGATTTGTTAGATTGCGTCAAAGCGCGAGTTCACTCAAACAGAGTAATAACGAGAGATTGCCCGTCCTGCGCTGTGTGTTCGCATGGCTGAGCCGGCGGGGCTGGCCGAGTGCATAGCGGCTGTGCCACAGCCAACACCGTGCCGTGCCGTGCCGTCCAGTTTGCGGCGTTCAAACGCCCAGTTTCCGCCTTGCTGGTAGAGCCGCGGTTGCAATAACAGCAGTTTGAAACGGGGCTGTCCCTTTGGTCCCTTTGACCGGCGGCAGGGGAACGTTGTAAACTCGGACCTCATTCCGCAACCCTTTATGGATGGCCGTGGGAGCGTTCGTGGCCGCTATGAGAAATCAAAGCGGTCAAACTTGCAGGCAATAAGCGCGGGGCTTGACTTACAGAACACACCGCAAAGAGTGACTCTAGTGACGCGAAGTGTTCGTGGTCGCTATGAGAAATCAAGGCGGTCAAACTTGCAAGCAGTGAGCGAGGCGCTTTGACTTTTTGAACGCACCCCGTCACCGCAAAGAGTGACTCGACCCTAAAGGATCACGTCGATCAACGTAAAAATCTTGCACAAGGAAAAAAAGAAAGAAAAGGGGGTTGAAAAAAAAATCTGGACCAATACTTGAAGCAGAGCAGACGTCTAAGAACTTTTGATAAACAAAAAGCGGGCGGAGGAATGACCGAATGGCCTAGCGCGCGCATACCTGATCCGCGTCAGACTCGATATAATTACCCCATAATGCAATGCCACACACTCCGCCCATGAAATTAGCTTTGTTAGTTCGCTGGTGATGGAATAACACAAAGAGGCTTCCCCCTTTCATGATATCTCCCTTCCGTCGTGAAGCAGAGCACATGTTATTTAATTGTCGTGCAAGTCACCCCTTTGCGGGCGAGGCAGGGGAGGGGCAGGGGTGGGGGGTGAAACCGTTTTGAATGCGCGTTGTGCGCGTCTCGGGACGAATTGTGGTGGAGGCGGCGCGGCGAGGCATTTCGTTTGACTCGCCCAGCCCAGCCCAACTCGGATCCACCCGGATCATTATGATCGCCGACAGCAGCGCCAAAGAGGCGCGCTGAGGACGACAGTCAAATGGGGCGCATTTCAAGCTCTTTCTCACCTACATTCTCCGCGAGCTCTTCGCGTCTTCTGCCCCATTTCTGTCCTCCCTTCTCATTCGCTCCTATTTGTCTTCTTGATATTCTTCCCTTTCTCCCCATCTCCGAAACTAGTTTCGAACTTTATAATAACAAGATCGCCCCGCTGCGTCGCGCGTTGCTCGCGGTCCAGCAGACTGATTCAAAGAGTCCTCGCTCCGTCTCTCTCGCACTCATGGGGCGGCCCGCGTGAGGTGCGAGGAGGACAGAGCGACGAGAACGACTCTCCGAATCCAGCTCGACTTTCGCGCTAACTCGCTGACTTGCTCATTAGGAGGCGCTGGTGCGGAACGGATTAAATCGCCCTCGCGATACGCTGCGCTCTCTCTCGCACTCACGGGGCAGCCCGCACGGGTGCGAGAGAGACAGAGCGAAGCAGTGTTTGGAATGAGACCGCTGGCAGGCTGGCAGGGTCGGGGTGTGGACTGCAGCGGG
This sequence comes from Thrips palmi, assembly GCF_012932325.1. NCBI lineage: Eukaryota > Metazoa > Arthropoda > Insecta > Thysanoptera > Thripidae > Thrips > Thrips palmi. The sequence continues at coordinate 5,207,187 of NW_023144629.1, read as the reverse complement.
CGATTTGTGAAAATACATGACCGGCGTGATTGAAAGTGGGGAACTCACTCGCGTCTCGCGTGCGGTCGGCCCGGCCGCGCTAGCCCCGCCCCACCCAGCCCCGCCCAGCTGCTCATTTAAATTCATGGCAGTTGATGCTGCGTGCTTTATGGTCGGTGATAATGTGACGCGCCGAGAACACGACTGCATGCAATTGCAAAAAAAATACACCGGCAAAAAAAAACGCATCTAATTAATTTTTCTAAAATGATGTTTTTGAATAGTGTCGCGACGGCGAGTTGGTGTTCTTTCCCAGCCTAACGAGGCCTCCTCTTCCTCTGTGTGCAGGTCCTGCAGGCCCTGACGGTGACTCCGGCGCCGGCTCGGCGTCCAAGAAGGCGGCTGGCGGTGGCGGCAAGTGCAAGCGGGTGCGCACCATCTTCACCGCGGACCAGCTGGAGAGACTGGAGGCCGAGTTCGAGCGCCAGCAGTACATGGTGGGGCCGGAGCGGCTGTACCTGGCGCACGCCCTCAACCTGACCGAGGCCCAGGTCAAGGTGTGGTTCCAGAACCGGCGCATCAAGTGGCGCAAGCAGCACCTGGAGGTGGAGCAGCAGCGCCTGGCCGCCATCAAGCAGCACCCCGTGCACCACCTGCAGCAGCACCTGGACGACGGCCACGGCCACGCCGGCCACCCCGGCCACCCGGGCCACCGAGACATGGACAGCGGCTCCGAGGACAGCGTGCTCAGCGAGGACCGGTCGTACTTCGCGTCCCTCGTCATGCCCAACGGCGTCCCCGACGTCGCCGACGACGCGGACGCCAGTCCCGCCGCGGCCCGCGCGCGCCTCGTCAGCGCCCTGGTGGGGCCCCTGGATCCCGACTCGCCCGTGGGGTCGCCCACAGTCTCCCCCCTCAGCTCACCCGGCGGCCACGGCGAGGGTGGCGGCCACGGCGGCCACGGAGGCCACCTTGGCGGCGAGCAGCACCCCGCACCCAGCCCCGGGCACGGCCACCCCGGCCACCCCGGACTGGCGACGTAGACGGCCGCCGCGCCGACCGTCGGGGGCTTCGGTGTCCGGAGCCAGTGCCATCACGGGAAGGGTGTTTTGGAGGCGACTGTACACCTGTGAGCGGTACCGGGTCGGAGTGATGCCCGTTGAGGGTCCCAAACCACATATGCCAAAGACTGAGGATGTTCGAAGAATTGGAGATGAAAGTGAGGTGAACTTAAGTTCTTTATAAAGTGCCATTGATTAAGCGGACAGTATCGATAACTGCAAAGCTTTACGGTTCGTAGTTATTAAAATTGTTAATAATTAATGAGTAGTAGTGAGCGCGCTGATATTCCTCCGGAAAGTCTCAATTTTTTATGTTTCTTGCCGTTCAAGTCGAGTTCCGTCAAAGTGTGCGACTCAATTTCAACTTGATACTATACTAGCCGCTGGTCTAATTTTTTAACATTTTATTTTTGCTACTTTTTTTCAAGTACCAGTTTTGATTTTCAATGCAGATACACAGTGTGCTTTACTGTACAATATTGCCATTTTCGGTACAGTCTCAAAAGTTGAACTAACTGTACGGAAGAGCGCTTCAATCTGTGATGGCCGCCTTCGCGCGGCAAAATGTGTGTTGTTATAAAAGTACGTGTATAAATTATGATGAGTGTGGATAGGCAAACCCAGTAGTTCAGTTTGTCGGGTTGAATCTACGTAAGATATGAACATTGTCTGTGTTTAATTCTGAAAATAAATTGTCACTGGTGGAAAAAAGACTTTTCTTTTTTTTTTTCTTTCTCCACCCGTTATTGCTTCCACTTGACACCGACCCTGGCCCATCCCATTTGATTTGAATTTACGACACCAATTACGAGCCGATCACTCGACAGTGATGACGACGTGACAACGAGTCAATGTGATTATTCGGTGACAAATTAGCTATGAGAGGGAGCGGGGGGAACACACGGGGAGACACCATACCGCCGGGGACGCGTCCGACGCGCTCCCACAACCGGTCCAGCATCCATTCAAGCCGCTGTCATTTCACACACTCACACAGGCACACTCACGCACGGAAATGCGTGTTGTGTTGAACAGACACAGACACGCACGGGGGCTGAACAGGGCCGAACCGGCGGAGACCTGAACGCAGGGTGCACGCTTGCGCTGAGCACGGCCGCCCGCGCGCACCGCGCAGCATTCCGCGGCCATCACCATTTTGTAATTGAACTGGGATGATGAGTAAAAAAAAAAAGATTGAAAAAGATCAAAGGCTCCGGTCGGGCGGCCGGGTGCTCAGGAGGTTGCCTACCCTGTCGGCGAGGTGGGAGTTCGCCACGCACGCTTATCTTTATGGCGGGCGGGGTGCGGGTCGCAAGTCGTATGCGTGCGGGCGGCCCGGCCAACCCGGGTCCGACATAAAATGGTAATGTCCGACTACAAGGAATGTTACTCAGTTTGACTTCTCTATTCACCGGCAAACGGTGGCGCCGTGCTGCGGCCCGACGGCCCCCCGCTCTACCCTTTTCGCTCTTCTTTTTCTGCTTTTTGTTTCGGCGTGCCGCGCGGTGATCTTGCAGGGAAACAACGTGGTGACTAGAAAACGCATTTCCGTGTAGTATATCTTTACATTTCCGACCGCTAACCAAACCAGCCTAACCTAACCAGCCTAACCTCACCAGTCGAGATTTCCCGCGGTTTCTGGCGGTGCGGAAATCAGTGCCGCCAACGCGACGCGGCGCTGCATGCACGCACGCCGAGGCACGCACACACATGCACCCCAAATTGCCCCCGACGGCCGCCGGGGCGCGGCGCAGCAGCGAACCCCCGTCTCACTTAGGCCCTTGTGCACCGGAATGAAGCCAATTCAAGGGCCGGGCACAGCGGGCCGCAGCGGGGGCGGGGGGTAAGTGGGTAATTACAGGAGAAGGTGGTGGGGGGAGGCCGAAGGAAGACACAAAGTAAATGAGAAGGGGCGGGGGCGGGGGGCGGGTGTGTCGTTGGCCAAATGTGGGGCCCCGTCCGCCCCGCCCCGCCCGCGGGCTGGAGGCTGGAGGCGGGGAGCTCGCCGAGGGAGACACAAAAGCGCCGCTCTGCCGCTCCGTCTTTTGATTCGTGGAATTAATTGAAATACCAGACATTCCCGAGCAAGCAGCGCGCGGGCGCGGGGCCAGGGGCGGCCCTGGGTGGGGTCGGGGGTGGGCGAGGGGGTGGGGGAGGGGTGGGGGAGGGCCATAACCGAGGAGGGAAAGCCAAGAGCGCGCGCGGGCTGGCGAAGCTGGCGACGCTGGCGGCGGAGAGGACGGAGAGGGAGGCGGCCCTGCCCGGCCCTGCCGCCCTCTATCACGGCCAAGGGAAGGGGCCCAATGTGAAGCGAAGCGAGGGGCTCATTTGGCCGGAGGGGGGGGGGGGCGTTTAGTGGACAGAGGACAGCTAATACGACGCATTAGGGTGGCCGACGCGGCCGATTGGGAGGCTGCGCGCACCGCGTGGACGCTGTGATGTCCTGCATGGGGCACTACGTGTTGCTGGGCGCGCAGTTGCAATCGCAGCGAACCGCTCGTCTTGGATAAGACTGGCACTCGATGTTCTTCTGGCGCACCGGGCCGCTCCACCACGCGGCCCCGCCAAACGCGGTGATGGAGTATACTCGTTCAAGATGACGGCGACGAGGACAATGGCGCAGAGGTTCCTTTGAGCCCCTCGCAGCCTCGCGCTATGCCAGCGCAGCCAGGCCCCTTTTCATTATTTCGCCCTGGAATTGGTCTTCATTTCGCAAATTAGTCTTTACATGGTGGAAAGGCCAGGGAGGCAGGCCAGGGAGGCAGGCAGAGCAGGCGGGGTAATGTAATAATAAGCTCAAGGCCTCAAGGCCCTACTCCGGTACTGTAATGGACGGGGGCGGCAGTCAAGGAGCCGGGACTTGCAAGTTGTTGGCAATTTGCCCGCGCTACGCGGCGCTTCGCCTCCGTGCCTTGCTAGCCTTGCACAGTGGGCCAGAAGACCGGTGGAGCCGGCCAAAACCCTAGACGCGTTTTGAGCTCCAGAGTCGCTGAATGGGGCTCGTACCGAACGTGTGACCCCACCAATGGATTGCTCTCCGAACGAGGAATCCATTGGCGGGGTCACGCAATCAGTTCGAGTCCTGGACACTGTTTTTGCCGTGCGCCCTCGCCATGAGGCACTTCGTACTTCGCCACCAGCCCCCGCGCTCGCCCGCGCTCGCCCGAGCAAGAGGGAGAAACTCGGAAGCAAAGTTCGGAGCGGCGGAGCGGAGGCCCCAAAGACACGCTTCTTTGTTAATTACTTGATGCACTTGAGACATGGCCCGCCGGAGGGAAAGCCCCAGTTTATCGCTGCGCGGGGAAAACTCGGAAAATTGCAGAGCCAACCACAAAGAGGCGAAAGCAGCGTACTACAGTTTGATTGCTGTTTTCACTTGAATGTAAAGTCAAGTAATGCGAGTTCCTTTCAAATTCTAAATTCAATTGAAAGTAAATTCACTCATTGCAAGTCCATACCCTTTGGTTCAAGAAACGGCTTCGTTTTGGGTGCGCGGCTGTGCGAGCGGGTAGCGGTGAACGCCAGGGGTTGGGGGCTGGCGGGTTGCTTGGGCATAATTACAACCCCCTCACAATCTCGGCGCCCCTGGAGGGGAGGGCGGTGGTGGTGGGGGAGCTCGGCCGGCCTAAACGCGGCCTGGTGGGGCGGAGAATGCGCCGGCCGCCAAGACGCCCCCCTCCCCTCCCCCTCCCCGTTCGCCCAGCCAATCCGCTGCCGCCAGCCCAAAGTTAATTACAAATTTCTGTAATGGAGCAAGGATTTTAATGAGGCTGGGCGCCTGGGATTGCCGACAGTGCGGCAGCGGGGCCGAGGCCAGCCAGCACGGCGAAGTCCGAGGCCGTCGTTTTGCAAACCACGGCCGAGCGCGTAGCGTCGTTGCCTGCCAAACCGGAGGCCCGTGTTCGAGTCTCAGCGGTGCCACAGTCCGTTCACAGTTTACCCCATCCCAACATAACCATCTTCAGACGGAGGCCGCAGGGAAATTTAGAGCGCTCGGCCGGTGGTATGACAACGCTGTGCTCCACCTGCTAGGCGAGGCCTCAGAGAGACCCAAGAGAGTAGCGACGCTAGAGCCCGCCCCTCCACATGGCACGCATCCCAGGCCCCGCCCCGCAAAAATAGTTTGGCAAGACAATGCGCCCGCCCGCGCTGCGCCGCTCCTTCGTTCCGTGTAATGCAGCAAGTTGCACACTCCACCGATGCTTTGGGCCACCCTGCCGCCCCGCCTAGGCCTCCCCGGCCGAGAAGGCCAAGTAAACGGCAGCCTCCACTGCTGCGCTGTGGGCGGCCCATCGCGGTGCCCGTGCACGCGGGGTGCGAGCATGGAGGGCGCGCCGTGCCACGCCGTGCAGAAAATTTTATGAGGGGCCTGCCCCGTGGAATGCCTTTGATCTGCCTAACTCTGCAGCCGCGCCGTGCCGTGCCGTGCCGTGCCGCGCCGCCACCCCATCGCCGGCAGCGGCCGCGCCGGGATCCTTCGGCGGGATCATAGACTTATGAGAATTGGAAGAGTGGGAGCGCGCGCGGGAGAGAGAGAGAGAGGGGGCGCGGGGGACGGGGATGTAATGAGGACGAGACTCGACGGCAAGCCGACGGCAAGGAAAGCAGCGAGGAGAAAAGGGAGGAGGAGGAAGAGGAGGAGAGGCCCCGCCCAATCCTTCACGCTCTGACGCGGGTGGACCATCATTGGACGAGGGGCGGCAGGGCGGCAGGGCGGAGGGGAGCGCGTGGAGTGGAGGGCGGCAGAGATATGAAAGCGGTGGAGGCGAGGCGGCCGGGCAGGAAAAATGATTGCGGTGACACGACAGCCGAGCGAGGAGAGAGGCAGGGTGGCGTGGGTGGAAAAGAAGAGCAGCCACTCATTCCGGTAGTCTCTCTCTCTCGCACTCGTGGGGCGCGCCGCACAGGTGCGAGAGAGACAGAGCGACGGGAAACGAATCTCGGAATGTCTGCAGACGAAGCTCGGCGGCGTCAGGCGACACATTAATCATGGCGGGAAATATTGCGACAAAATAGCGGGAAAGGAAGCGGGAAAATAAAGCCGCCGCAATGTCGGACACGTCACGTGACCGGATTTTTATTAAACAATTTGGTGGAGCGCCACAGTTAATACATTATTGAGGTGGATGTCACCACATTTTCCACTACTTGTGCTGCGGTGGCCTCGAAAATGTCCCGGCCGTTTGTGATAGGACGGGCCGGTTCGCCAGGCCCATGCTTCACACAATAAAGAAGCCTGTAATGAAAATGCATTTCCCCCGTTTATAGTCCTCTCTTTTTTAACTTTTCAGGAATGCTGCCATAACATGCGGGGCATAGAAGGTGGAAATAACGAGTGTATGTTCACAATGTATGTGTGCGCGCGCGTTTGTGTGTGCGTCCGTGTTTGTGTTGGTGTGGAGTCCAGAGACAAAGAAAGGGGGAGAGAGACGCGCGAAGAGAGGATTATACAGGGATGATATGAGTCGCAAAGCACACGGCAACACCGGGTCCTCTCCCTCCCCCCTCCGCCGCGCGGTGTGGGCTCACGTAGTTTTGTCTCTCATTATACGAATTAGGCCACCGCGGCCGCTGCGCCGTGCTGCGAGGGTTGCCACCAACAAAGGGGCCAGAAAGGCAACTCTCATAAAGAGGCTTACGTCCTCTTTTTATATATTTTGGCTGGGACCCCGCGCGCGCGCTCTCCAGGATGACGAGAGAGAGAGAAAAGCCCCCCCCCCCTCCCCGCCCTGAAGTGGCTGGCGGCCATTCTCCAGGCTGCACTGGAACAACCACACACAGCACTGGAGCGCTCTGGCGCCTCTGTCTGCCGCTGGAGAGGAGAGAGGCAAGCTGGAGAGGACAAAAAAAAAATGAAAATAAAAAATTGCGAGTGAGATACGTAGCGGCGAGAGCACGGAAGGAATAACACGCCTGAAATGAGATATGGGCTTTGCTGCGGCTGGGCCTCGCTGGCCTGCCCTGGCGCCCTGCCGCGGTGCGGAGGGGATTTGGATTTGGCGCGAACCTCCCTTATCCGCCCAGCGGCCGCTCGCTAGACCATTTCCACCCCAGCCAAGAGTTGCTTTCGGACCAAAGACTTGTACCGACTCACCAGGCCGACCTAGCACGCACTCCACGCACCTGCCCTGCACCTACACGATAAGCGATAAAAGCATATGTGGACCGAACTGTCGGAGCGCGAGATGCGCGCAGAGCCAGCACAACGCCAGGGCAACGCGCAAAGGGGAAGGCGGTGTAATAGAGATGTAATTACGCCTTTTAGGAGTGCCGGCCGGAGCAGCATCTTCGTCGCTCTCGTTGGGCGTTCCGCAGGGGTGCGAGAGAGACAGAGCGAAGTGGCGCGGTGCGGTATTGGCCTGCAGTCGGAGCCGCGTGGCGCGCCGTGGCGCCCGGAGACTCCGGGCGTCATATAGTTCCCATAGAAGTGCTTCATCGTGTCGCGATAAGCGCGATAAGAGGTCGCCGGCGGGGCGGCAAGAGAGACCGGGGTAGAGCAATAAGGGGTGCTGGCCAAACGATTCGCTCTGTCTCTCTCGCACCCTCATGGGCTGACCGAGCGCAGCGCGTGCGGTGCCGTGTGGTGCGGCCCCTTCCAAAGGGCTCCGGAGATGGGGAGATAACGCATGCATCCTCGACGATCCTCGACGAGACGACTGGACCGACCCGACGGCCGCGTTGCACAACACGAGGTGCAAAGTAGGCTTTGTTTTTCGGTCGGGGAAGTTCACCGATGAAAATAAAATCAACTTTTTCGGTTGTGGAAATTCCAACACCAAACGCAGGATTCGTAAACAAGGATGGGGGAAAAGAAACGTGGTCCAGTACACCGTAGAGAAAAAGAGAGACAGTTGCTCAGATAATTCTGATCATCAACGATATTATGAACGAGGAATTCCAATTAAGCTTTTTATTCATCACTGCAACAGCCGATCATGGGATTTGAACCCGCGCTCGCGCGAGTGCGGGCACGCGACGTTACCGACTACGCCACGGCACCCGAACAGGAATCAGGCGTAGAGGTCAGCACTGTACGGGGAAACACGAACTTTGTTACCATCCTTACCATGCTACTACATGGTCCTAAAAAACAAATTTTTTCTAAGTCAGTAATTTTTTTTCTTACTAAATTTAGGTACATATTAATATTTGTTTAATAAAAGAAAATCAAGGTCAAGCATTTCCAGGCAGATCAGTGCTGAGAATATTCATGCTGTGCACATTTGTCATCTTAGGTTGGCAGTTCCGGAGAGACTCGAGATATATCGATCGTTTGTTTACGTGCCGTCCTTTGTTTATATTTTCGCTGTTTGCAAGCCGTTTGTCTGCTAATAGCGTCTGCTAGCTGGATCTTGGTCCTGGGGCTGGACCTGGACATTTTTCCAGTTTCCATCGCGAGCACCGGGGTCTGGCCCTCGGCGTTTAGAGGTCCCCCGCCGGCGTCCCCGTCCGCTGCTGCTGCTGCGGGGCGTCGGGGGTCGGGGGGCTGACCGGGCTGACTGGGCAATCGGCCAGGGGCCGAGTCATGCAGAGGCAGCTGCCCAGCTGCTCGTCGTGGTCCTCCTGCATCGACGGTGTGGTGGACGTGCTGCGACGGTGGGCCCTGGACGTGGAGCGCATCATGCCCGCCGTGCTGACGGTGGTGGTGCCGCTGGTGGCGACGCTGTGCTTCGTGCGCGCGCTGGCCGCCTGGACCTGGGGCCGGTGCTCCAACGGCAAGATGCAGACGGGCAGGGTGTTCATCGTGACGGGGGCCAACAGTGGCCTGGGCAAGGAGACGGCCCGAATGCTCGCCATGAGGAACGCCAGGGTCGTCATGGCCTGCAGGGACATGGCCGCGGCGTACCTGGCTGTGGAGGACATCCGCAGGACTACCGCCCAGGGAGAGCTGGTCAGTTTTGTTTACGAAAGTTACACGAAGCTGTCGTGCTTTGTTGTTTGCTTTGATAATTAATGCGCACTGTCTCTTATCGAGGTCATTGACATACATGATTTGGTTCCAGATTCCCATGCAACTCGACCTCGCCTCTTTGGAATCAGTGTATACCTTCGCACGAGAAGTGCTGGAAGACTTCCCACAGATTCATGTGCTCATCAATAATGCTGGCTTGTCAATGCCAGATGAAAAACAGCCCATGACAGAGGATGGCATTGAAATGCATTTTGGCGTCAATCATCTAGGACACTTTTTCTTGACGAATCTCCTTCTAGAAAGATTGAAGGGATCTGCACCTAGCCGGTTTGTTTGGTTCCATTTTGAGTTTCCATCTCACCTACTGCTGAAACCTGTACTGGAAAAAAATGTTTTTATTGCAGGGTGGTCAATGTATCTTCTCTCCTTCATCGGCATGGTATCATAGACTTTGATCATTTGAGCACCGGGCCGCAACCAACTCAAGTCAGTGGCCGCTTACCTCCTGCATACTGCAACTCTAAATTGTGTAATATCTACCATGCGATGGAACTTGGGAAAAGAGCAGGGGAGCATGATGTTGAAGTATACACACTGTGTCCTGGTTGGTGCTACTCAGGGCTCATGCGCCACTACAATTTCCCTTGGTACAAATACCTGACTGTCATTCCTATTGCTTTCCTATTCATGAGATCAGCAAACAAGGTTGGTAAATTTTCATAAGAAAGTTTCTTTGTACTGCTCCTGTCACCTGATTTAATATTTTACTATTTCATTTCTTTTAAAGGGAGCTCAATGCATTGTACACTGCGCTGTAGAGGAAAATCTTCCAAAAAATTATGGCACATTTGGATTTTATCGCAACTGTCGTCCATTCATATCGCCAATGCCATTTGATCCTGCAACTGCAACAAAGCTATGGGATTACAGTGAAAATTTAATCAAGTCTCAGGCTCCAAGTGTTGTTCAGCGTGGACTGAATTGAATAGTATCATATAGTCAAATTCAAGTTTACTGCTGTTAATATCCATTGATACCTAGTCAAAAATTTAAAAAAAAAACCCTAAAGGTAGCATTTAGCTGCTGCTACACCCGTTGTTGAAGTCTAGCTTTGAACCTTAGGTCTAGTTGTTGCTGGTTTTTATTTTAGGTGTATCTGTGTGCCTGCACAGAGTTTGACTCAAGCTAATGTTTGAATGAATTTTACTGTTAAATATGTCATAAAATTTTTATGATTATCTTTAGTGTGTTTCATAAGGTTAGAGATTCCAATTTGTAAATGGAAAATCTGAAAAGTTCAATTTGGATTTGAACTTTCTACTTTTAGCTTAGGTCCAAACTTATTATACTATTTTCTCATCCATAAAATAAAGACACTGTTCGAATGGATCATTCATAGCATGTTTTCCTCTTCATTAAAACAAACCTGACCAAACCTTCTATTTCGTAAATGGCGCTGCTTTACCGCCACCAGAATTTCTCTTCTTCCGGCCTTTTTGTTTGTTTTTGTTGTTGATGTGGTTGTTCTTTTGTTCTTTTTGTTTTTGAAGCAGATTCCCCCCCACCCTCTATCCTCTATCTCCCGCTCCCGCTCCCCTCTACCCCTACCCACCCCCGCTTCTGCGCTGCTACAAATTCCTTTGCATTCCTAAGCGAACACTCACTTATGTCGCCTCTTCCTCGCTCATATATTTGTAAGTTTACTATCTTTTCGTGTAGAAATATTTTTTTTAACCATTAAGTTGCAATGGAAGACTAAAATGTGACGAAATGGTAGAATGTTATCCTTTTTAAGGGTTATGCTGTTCAATCCTCACATTCCTTCTCAATCATCTTCCATGAGAAAAGAGATATATTTACGAATGTCCTTTTGCTGTACATCGGATTCTTCCTAAATCTATTTCCCTCTCTCCAGGTTCTGCTCCTACGTATTCAAATTAATTTTTTGCGCCTCTTGGTGTGTCTAAATATATATACATGCATATATAACTTGTTGCATGTGCATATGTTTGAGGCTGTTTACCTTTTTTACCATACCTTGAGGGAACGGGAGACAAACATTTCCTATATTACCAATTTTAAGCATAGTTTTACGACCCCAAATTGCTCAATTGCTAAAGTTTCTGTCAATGTAAAGGAATCTATCACTCGTTTTCAGGTGCCTTAGCTGATATTGTTAAACTGTGAAGATGAGTTCTCTTCAATCAAATCGGCATATACCATTTACTAATAGTGCTCAAAGGCAGCAACAACAGCACCTTCTTCATAGTCAGCAGCTGCAGCAACAGTCGCAGCAGCAAATGCAAGTGCAGCAACAATCGCAGCAAGCTTTAGGAGCAGGTACGTACTATCAGAACCGATAATGTAGATACAAATCTATGACATTTAACCCCTCTATAAAATTTCTGGTCAATTCAAAAATCATAACTCAACTGGTTTTTTAAATTGCCTCTTGTCTTTCTGCTCCTTTTCTCTTGCTTTCTAAGGATATTGCAAGGTCTGTACTGTAAGAATTTTGTCCGCCGTTATCATGTCCACTTCTTAATGTTTTTGTAACATTTTTATTTTTTAAAATGCAGGGGGTTTTCCACAAAGTCTCAGTGGAAGCGAAACTGATATTTCTACATCGAACGAAAACCTCAGCCATGAGGAACGTTACGTTATTCGACACACAGCACGACAAGAACCACAAGGTCAAGAAAATATGGCCATGCTGTCCAGCAGCCAAAGCAGCCCAAACAGCAACCGTAGCAGTCTCAGTGCAAAACTTGAAGGAGCTGGGATGACTGGTGGAAATGGTTCAGGAAGCAACCGAAGTAGCTTGAACAGGCCTGATAACAGCAGCAATCGTAGTAGTTTGGACGTGTCTTCCTCCTCTTACAATACTCTTATTATTCATGGGACTTTAGATGAGTCTTGGCCTGGAAGGTTGGTATTAAATCTATTATTTATCATTTACCTTTAAATTTAGTTATTATCATTATTTAATCAATTATCTTATATATTGTGCTCAGGTTATCTGGTATCCGAGACATCCAAGATCAAAGTGCATATGGTTCATATAGTTCTGGTGTTGCCCAAGAGTCCTCTTCACCCTCTAGTGGTAGTGGAAATAACAGCAGCAAAGATCTAGAGAGAGATAGGGACCGTTCTGCCCAGTGGTATGGTCCTAGTCTTCGTGAAATCATTGATATTCCTGACGATTTTTTGAGTCAATCTCAGGTTTGTTTTTGCTTAGTTTTGTAAACTGGCCTCAGCAACACCTACATGAGTGACATCTTGTTCTTAAACACTGCCTTCTTTGTTTCATCAGGTACTGAAACATTTGGCTAAGGAAGTGAAAGTTTATAGATCAACTGCTGGTAATGTAATCAGTCGTCAGTCTCCTGATACCAACCAACGTAGCCATCAAGCTCCATCTGAACCTATGAAGAGACTGTCATTAGAACACCGAGGAGGAGGTGGACCTAGTCAAATAGCCACCAATGTGAGCAGCAACAGTACATTGAAGGAAGAAACTGCGGCACCACCCCAATATAGTGGATGGCCCGCACCACCCCTTCCTAATCACTTGAAAAATGGCGGAATTTATCCACTAGAGAGAATGGCTCTCTCTAGGTCTCAACCAGATTTATCAAGAATCGGGGAAGGAAAACTTCTTTCTGCCGCTGATATTGTTGGGCTAGCTAATAACAGGTGGAAAAGCTATCTTCATTGTCTTTGAGAAGTGCTACTAATTATCTTGCACCCATAAATGCTAAAATTGAATTATTCTTATCTCAGGTTGGCAGCAAGGGATGATGAACGAACCGCTCCTGTGGAAATGGTTGATATGCTGATTCATGAAAACAATTTCTTGAGACATGAACTTAATGAATGCTCTCAAAAGGTTTCACGCTCAATCAAGGTAATTGAAATAGAATAAATAAATAAATAAATAAATATTTCACTGATAAAAAATTATTTGCCTTACTACAGTAAATGTCAAATATTCATGTCAATGTTTTAAATTAATGTTATTTTTCTTCAGCTGGAACAAGAAATTCAGAAAGTTCACAGAGCTCAGGAGGAATTGGTTGCTTCTTGCGAGCGTCGCGAACGTCTGGAACGGGTTGCTAGAGCGCGGTTGCAGTCTGACTGCCGTCGCATCCAGGAAGTGAATCGGGCATTGAGAGAGCAGCTTGAAATGGTGACCAGCCGCAACATTTCTGGTTCGGGTGGAAGTGTTCAATCAGATCAAGCAGCAAGTGTCGAGGCACTCAAAAGAGATGTTGGCAAGCGAGAAGTTCTGATAGCTCAACTTATTACACAAAGTAATCCTTTTATTATTAACATTACCTACTTGGTCATCAAGATGAAGGATCATAAAGTTGTTCAATTATGCTAATTTTAATCTTTCATCTCCTTTTCCAGATAAGGAGTTGTCTGCTGCAAAGGAACGACAAGAAATTGAACTGGCTGCCCAGAGAGTTACTCTTCAGGAGCAACGTACTCACATTAACATACTGGATACCGCTCTTCAAAATGCCCAGAGCAATGTTGTACGCTTAGAAGAAGAGGTAAATTTTTTGTTCAATAATGCAGCACTTTCTTAATCTTTTTTTTCTACAACTTGTAAAAGAATTTTAAGAAATTTCTTTACTCTTAATAGTGCCGCAAGAAGCAGCTTTATGTAGAACGTGTTGCCCAACTACAAAGGGTATTATCCTCCTTGCAACTAGCAAGCGACCGAAGGGAGCAAGGAGAAAGAAAACTTCGAATGCAGCTTGAAAGGGAGCTCAGGAATGAGCGAGCCCGTGCAGCTGGTGCACCTACATCAGATGACTTAGGTATGTTACTTTTCACTGGTTATTGTGTATTTCAGAAAATCAAACACACACTATATTTTGAAATTTAATTGGTTGTGACAGGTGCCAATAGTAGTGAATCTGCTGCTGAACTGAAAAGGAAGTTGCGAGAGCGTGAAGGTAAAATCATGTTGCTTGAAGGAGAAGTGGCCAAGTGGGAACAGAGGTATCTTGAAGAAAGTTCATTACGTCAAGCTGCTATTGACGCAGCCAGTCTTCCAAAGTGAGTTAGCACTTTTTGTAACTTTCCTTTTGACCTTGGAACAATTTTTAGTAAAATTATATATATTTTGTTTCTTTAGGGATGCTAAAATTGCTGCTTTGGAGAAGACAAGCCAAGAAACTGAAAAGCTTATTGCAGAGGCTCGTACAGAGAAAATACGTCACATGGATGAGGTTCATGCTGCTCAAAAGAGAGTGACTGACCTTGAGTCCAGGTAAAATTCTTGCTCACAATTTATTTTTATTATTTATTATGACTATTGAATCATTCATCTAATTCACATTTTGTCTTTCAGATTGAAAGATTTGGAGTCCAAACTTGCTGAGAGAGATGCCATGATCAGAGTCCTTCAGAAGCATACTTGTAAAGAATCAAAGGCCTCTACATCTTCCTCTTATCCTAGCATTATTCGGTCTCCACATCACACTCCTCATCCTAGCCTTAACGCTGATTTGGGTGTGCTAGGCTGTTCAGTCTCACGAGAAGAGCTTGGTTGGTTCTAATTTTCTTTTGATCCATTTTACATTTCATTGTCTTCCTTTATTACACGGCCCTCCTATTTTTTCAGGCCCCGTGTATTCATCTAGCAGCCCTGCTTTTAACTCATCAAACCAGTCCTACTCAAGCTCAGTGGGTGATGGTGGCTACCACCATTCAGCCTCTGGAAGTTACTCCAAGTTTGGCACCAGCCAAAGCTTTGACCAAAGCTTTGACCAGACAAAGAAATGCCTTGATGATGAACTCAAGGAACTTGACTCTCAGCTAGATTCACAACTTGATTCAAAGATGCTGAGCAAGGTATGTCAGTGTTATGTATTTGTTCTTGTCGAATTATTGCTGTTTCGGATTTCTCTTTTTGCTACTGCCTGTAAGCAGCTGCCGTGCAACGTGCTGGCAAAGAATTAGTTCGAGGGAAAGTAGGTGTACATTTTCAAAAAACAACATTTTTGCTCAAAATCTGGCCACTATTCTAGTTCAACTTTGTTGGAACTGTAGATTTTTGAAAATGTACTGATTCAAGTTCAATCTTTCTCATATTGCATGAACTTGTGATATTCCTATAAATGCTGTTTGGGTTGAACTAAGATAAATTGCTCTATGATGCATTAATGTTTTTTGTACTAATGCTTCAACCCATACTACAATTACCTTGTGTTGTATGTTTTCTTTTGGCTGTGTTTGATTGTGTGTTCTCACTCCCCTATTCCCTTTTGTTTTCCCTCACCTTCATCCTTTTTTTATACCCCCAAGCATGCACGTGTTTTTGCGTGTAGCTAACTCATAACCCAACAGTGTGCAGAGCTTTACTCTTCCCTAAGGCCAGATCTAAGCTAAGATTCTCTCCTTTGTTCAAAAACTCTGCTAAAAGAAGCAGGTCGATGGAAAGGGTTCTGAACGTCCCCATTTTTCCCATTAATTGTTCTTCTTGACCTGGAGAAAACCATAATTATTATTATTGATATTGGGATCTGGTCTGGGCTTGAGTCTGTGGCAACAACTCACACTGCCATCATAACCCAATTCTCCCGTGAGAAACACGCCTCACTCTGTGCCTTTGTCTCTTTCACTTTCAGAGAGGTCTGTGCTGTTTTCCAGGATTCTCTAATCCAAGTTCTGCGGCGAGAAAAGGAAAAGTGTCCCAGCCACTATTGGCAAGTGTAGGCGTAGGTGTCTGGCAAGGGCTGGTGGCACAATCACGCTATGAGGCAGCAAGGCCGGAGGAAATGTTGCTGTTGGAAAAGCAAGGTTTGAGTAGCCAACAACAGAGGATGCCCGACTCGCTGGATGTGCGAAGCCGATCAGGCAGCTTGCCCCCCAGTTCCCTACCACGACCCAGACGCTCTCACGGTAGCCGCCGCCTTGGAGAGTACGGCCGGCTCAGTGACGGAGAGAGAGAGAGCACTCGGAAAACGTCCACCAACTCGAGCCTGGACGGGCTGGCCGAGGCAAGCAGCAAAGGCCGCGACTCTCTGCCCCCCATGCCTAGGAAGCTGGGTGAGTATGGTCGACTCAGTGACAGTGAATCAGGGCGGAAGATGTCATCTAATTCCAACGACAGCTGTAAAGTCATCAATCAAGAATCGTCAAGTCGCTCATATTTGCCTCCACCTCGGAAGTTGAGTGACTACGGAAAGCTCTCAGCAAATTCAAGTAGTGATGGTTCAGTTGATATTGTTGCTAAAACAAGAGACTCCCCTGCAAGATTTTTGCCATCGCCTCGGAAGCTAAGTGACTCAAGCAGAACAAGTGAACCAGAACGCAAGTCAAGAGAAGCAGGAATTCGTGACTCTGGCACCAGTGAAGACTCCTCTGGTTCCAAGTTGCGCTTAATACCTACTGCCAGTGGCCGGGTGCTGAGTGCTAAAAGAGCTTCATCCCTACAAAGGGAGACAAGCAAACCCACCCACCCATCCGAGTCTGGTTTGAGGTCATTGCCTACATCCAATAAATATAGAGTTCAATTTTAAATCAAACTGACCAGTTTGAGGTGGCTCTTAAATTGTTTTTAACGATTGTTTTAGAAACATGTCTTTTGATGTTAAAGCATGACTAGAGCACTAACTTTGTTTTTCTTAACTGTTTTGTAAGCCATTGATGTGTCATTTAATTACTGGCAGGTATGGAATAACATTGTTGAACATAAGAAAGAATGAGCTGGATTTTCTAGATCAAGGATGTTCCTAGCAAGTGACAAAGCTTTTACTGCTCGTAAACGTTTTCAATGCCAAGTTTTGGGTTTTCCTGCTCAACTTTCTTTTCTAACTGTTTTGTCTTGTTGTCTTTACTGTGATATCATTGTTACAGTATGTTTTTGTTTTTTAGACTGTTTCCTTGTTGAAAACAAGCTTTGTATGGTATTTATGAATTTATATTTCTTGCATACAGTTGTATGCAATATTTGTTAATATTTAATTGCTAGTAGATGTGAATGTGATTTAATATTTCTTGCAATCTTGGAATGAATTTCAGTTTGTCTGAATAGAATCACTGTAAAATAATTTTTTGATGCCTTTTCTAAATCTGTATCTGTACAGAAGTCTCCTTTTTAAAAGCAAAATATAATCAAAATGTGTGTGGTTTTTTGGTTATTGCATCTTTGGAAGCAAAGAGTATGAAGCATTAGCCACAAAAATGAGAAAGTCTATTTTGCAATCATCAACGTGTCCTATCAAGATCTGGTGAAGTTAAACGCATTTAGGTATAAAGATGTGTTCAGTCATCAAGCATTTTTGTCATGCATATGTATTTTTATGTACGTATTGTCTAGTCTCTCAAGTCTATGTTGTACATGGTTGAGCAAGTATAATAAAAGTGTGAGTAATTGTTACACGGTTTGCCTTTCTTTTTAAAATTTCATCCCACTCATATTTTGCATAATAAATTTACTCAAAAAGTGGTGCTCCAACTGAAGAAAAAAAAACTGGTGACCAAATTCGTACAAAGTAAGGGGTCTGTACCTAACATGAAAACGTATTTGCACGCATGTCCGGACACCGACCTTGGTTGAAAGGTCCCGCTCTCTTGACCAACCCTCCCGTGATCAGAAATTCACTCGTAGAACTACGTACGCTCTTGTTGTCAAAAGATTTGATGAATGTCTAAGCGCTTAATCTGAACAAAATGATTGGGTGAAAATAAAGTCATAAATTTGAATTCTGCCGTCTCTTTCGTGGCGCGCTCACAGGCGAGCTGTTGGCACTCCCTGTAGCCTTGTAGCGAACAGCTGACGGTGACAGTACTGGCCGGGCCGTGGCGAGCCCAGCCACTCTTGCGTGTTGACTAATCGTCAAAAGAGGCCGTGGAGCAAAGGCCTGGCCTGTGTGCTGAGCCCGTCGTGGTACCAGTCACTTTCGAAATTCGAAAGCTGCGATGCGACCGCAACTCAGTGCCCCGTGGACGGTACATTTTCATGGAAAGTTGTGTCCGAAATGAGTTCGCGTGTGTGCGCCCGTGTCTAAAAGGATTTGTTTGTGGAAAGTGATGGGTGGAAACAGTGAAAGTGCAGAGTGAAGTGATACAGTGATACTTCTGCTTGCGTGTCCGTCTGACAGCAGTGCAGTTGATTGGTGTGCGACCTTCCTCTCTGTTAGTGTTGAGCATTCAATGTTTAGCCTAAATGGCCTCAGCGGACCTGATGGACTGGAAACTTGTGGAAGTGCCATCTAGCAGATTGGTCAGGTTAAAGCATGAGCAGAGAGTACTATGTGCAGTGTTCACCATTTGCTGTTCAAGCTACACCTACGGGTAGGGGGCACACCTACCTTGGAATGGACTGTGGTTCAGAGCAAAGCAGCTCTGGACTCCACCACCTCATGAATGAACAAGCAAAGTCCCTTGCTGCCCTACATGAATTACAGAATGAGGTCGGCGCATTGCTTGAGTTTCGTGATCTCGTCATTGAGACATTCCCCCATCTTCGTAGTAAGATGGCATCACAGCCAAGTAGTTCGGGTGCGCTTTCGAGCTCCAACACAACACCCAACTCTTCCAGCGCTGGAATGTCACATATACCAGTGCCCACCACTCGAAGAGAGTGGGAACCAGGCATCAGGGTCAAGAGGAAACTCGGCAATAAGGATAACGAAGCAAACTCCAGCTCCTTAACATCCAGTCGAAGTAGAAGCAATAGTCAAGGCTCCAAGTACCAAACATCTCAGCTCATGAATGGCGCCAGCACAAGTAATGGCAGTGGCAGTAGTTCGACTGGAAGCAGTGCGATTCAAGACTCTGGATTTGGTACGGAAAGTAAGGAGCATTACTCAGCCTCTAGTAGCTCCAGCCAAAAGGGCGGTGGTGTCAGCGTCCCTTGTGCGGAAGATGAGTTATGGAACTTGCTGGATGTCATTCATCGGAAAGGCACTAAATTGCGGCAGGAAGTGGAGCATCTACAAACACGCCTCCAGGATAGAGATATCCATTCTGAGAGGTCTAGAGATCGGGACAGAACAAGAGCTCGAAGTTTGGGGAGTGTTCCATGTAGTGATAGTTCCAGAGATCTGAGAACTCAACCTTTGCACTCCAGGGAGAGACTGTCCAGGAGTGTGGAGAGGTGCTTTGTAGATGATGTTGATGAGTATTTAGACCGAGAAGATCTTGGAGATGAAGATTCCCGTGACAGTGTGGATTATCGTACACAGCGGTTGCTGGAACTGGGTCGTGAAGAAGTGCGCACTTTGCGAAGAGAGAGAGATCTTCTCCTTGACCGCTTGGCTGAAATGGAAGCTGAAATGTTGGCCAGCAGAGCTCGTGCTTCTCACCTTAAAAATGAACTAGGTGCCTTATCATGTGCGAAGAGGGAGGTAGAAGATCGATTGCAGTCTGCCATATCCGAAAAAACTGAACTGAATTCAAGAATACATGACTTACATCTACAATTTAGAAAAAACCCTGGGGCTAGTGTGAATGGTAATTTAGTAAAGCCTGTGGCTGTTCCATCACCTCAACGAGCTGGTGCTGTCTCCCAGTTTGTCTCTAGTCAGCCTGTCAAGCAAACGGAATCTTCTTGTTTCACCCCAGTTTTATCTTCCCATACTCCGTCTGAAGACAAATACAGGGAACCAATTAGTCATATGCGGTTTCCGAAGAACAATAGTGTGGAGTCTAATAATGGCTTCATTACATCTTCCAAAGTGTTTCAGACTGTTGAGAGGCCTGGAAGTGGTTCTGCTAATAGTGATTGTACCAGTTATAGTGAATCTCAGCACACCCGCTCAGAGTTCATCGGTAGAAATGTCAAATTGGGAGCACTGGATGGTATCATAAGTTGTCCCAGTGATATTCCAAACTTTGTTCGTGGTGTGGCACCAGATGTTGAACGCATTGCTGCTGTACTGAAGGAAACTGACCATGTGGAACTCCAGCGCCATTTGCTGACAAGTATGGCAGAAAATAAAGCTCTCAAACTTAGAAGTGTAAGCGAACAAAGGATTAGGGAAGGATTGGCTCATCAACTAGACACAACTCGAGAAGAAAATGACGATTTAAAATTCCAGCTGGAAGAAAGAAACATAGAGTTGGAAGGAACAAGAGCAAGAGTTCGTGTTCTTGAGAAGATCCATCATGTTACTTTGCGGACTGATTCACCCATTCACATAAAACCCATGATTCAAAATATTCAAACTGGTGATGAGACGAACAATCAACAGCACAGTAGCAGCACAGAATCAGCTCATGATATTGAGGGTCAAAGGGCCCCGACAACAACTCCAGCCGCTTCCCCAACTAACTCTCATACCTTGTTCCCCAAAGCCCCAATCTCCCCTCGTCGCCGTCCAAGCAAAATTCCACTAGTTAAATCGTACTGTGCTCCAAAACCACCGGGAAGTAAAGGCTCTCAAGACGGTGCTTCCAACAGCACTGGCACCAGCATGAGCAGCACCGGCAGAGATACACTGAAGAGGAGGAAGGCAGGCTCGTCCCCTGCTTCTCGTGGAACTTCGATACCAGACGGAACCATCTCCTGGAGGCAACGGCGTGACAGCAGCCCGTCCCTCGGGCCGGGGACAGGGACTCGGAGTCGGGACTCGCTGAGCTCTGGCGGCGTCGGCCGCAGCTCGTCCATTCATCACGGCAGCAGGGAGTCGCTGGCCGGGCCGCGGTCTCGCAGTACGCCTGCAAGGAACGATGGCACGTTAAGTAAGACACCTTCTCTCGCATCCTCTTCCTCTCTAAGTCGGCGCGAACTTGCCAAATCTAGGGATTCTGTACATTCTTCCCCTGGCGGTAGGAAATTTCCCACCAGTCAAGTACGAAGGAGTAATGTTAGTGGTTCGTCTGTAAGTCGCACAAATTTAAATGATTCCGAGCAGTCCAAGGCCCGCTCCAACAGATTGTTCTCCTGGGGTAACTGGTGGAAAATTGGGATCTTAGATAGTCCATCGTAATTTATTAAAATGCTCAGCAAACTTTGTAACTTAAAATGAACAATGTTGGAAACTTGATTGAAAACTTGATTAATGTTATTTCTATGCTTTTACACAACTTTCCTTCCAATGGAATTATTGACATTAGTTTTCACAAGCATGTTCTGCAAGTTTCTTGCAGGTTTAATATAATTGGTGCTAATGAAGTAAGTTCTGTATGGATTTAGGGGTACACTATCCATACTAATAGTTAGCACATATCTATTGCCGCACAATACTTAAGTTATGTCTGTATTTGTGCTTTCCTATCCAATTGACAATTAGACTGCAAAATAAAAAAAAACATAAAGAAGTTGGTACCTATGAGAGAAGTTTTCCCCTTTAGGGTGGCAGTTGTTCAAAGGCTGATTAGTTACTTTTCATTGATTTTTTTTTTTTTTGCGTTGATCTACTATAATATTTTTATCAAAATATCTCAATTTAGTGAACCATAGTGAATTGTTTTAGATTTGTCTAGATGAGCTGAACTCCCAAACAAACCCACACTTGGATGTAAAATTGTGCAGGTAAAGGTGATTCTGTGTAGCTTTGCTTTGTCATCAGAATATCTGCTTTCAGTGTGCCAGTTCTATTTGCTCAACTCCATGAAGCATGACTGAGTATGAGGTGCAACACTGTTGTGTTGAATATTGCTCCATAATGTGTATGGCTTGTCTGTATCTCTGTGATTTTTCAAATGTGTAGGTGTGAAAGGAATGTCATGGTGCTTTCTAAGCAGTGTTGATTGAGCTCACTCATGGTTGTTATGAGACAGTAAGAAGACAGTTTGCAACTAGTAGCTAACTTGTTAGCTAGTTAGCTATATATTTTTAAATATATGCAGCACCACTGTTCTAGAATGAGATGGGTCCATTCTCCTTGTAAGGGATGTAACCAGATTAAACAGCTCTTATCATTCCAGTCAAAGCTGTCATTTGAATGTTTGGAGAGGTCACCTTGTGCTTATTTTGATGTGCATTTTTCATTTGGCTGTTTTGTGTCCAGTCTTGGCAAGAGACTCTTTGCTCACGATTTGGAAATGAACACTTCCTTGTCTGTTATGTTTTGTGTATGTATTTACTATTGTGAGGCCTTGTTAGCTATTAAGTCTTAAATATGATGTAAATATCTTTGTCTTCTAAAATGACATTAATGCCTATGCACATCACTTCAAACATCACTTTTAACATGAATCTCTTCAGCTGTAGAAAGTGCATTTTTGTATGTCAGTCATAAGGTTCTGTTATAGAGGAATACCATTTCCATTTGCAGCAGTACCTCTTACCATCATTAGCTTGCAGTTGTGTTCTTTTTTTTTTTTCAACTTTCATTTTGTGATTTGTTCACTTATTTTATGTTTGCTTGATTATTATTTTCTTATTGTGATGCAAAGTTTTTTGACTGCACAAATTTGTCTGTGATTGCTCAAGAAAACAAATGATAGCATCTTTCCTGTTATCTGTTCATTTTTTTTTTCTTGAAACTTATTGATATTTTGATACCAAAAGTACACTATGGATGTAACTATCTTGTTGTGACTACAAACCAGCTTTCATTTTCTGTTTTCCCATTGCTTTGTTAAGTTCTTCATTGAATCAGTTTCATTGTCCTCCCCATTTTTAAAACCTTTGGGACTCCTGAATCTATAGATGTATAGGTGTAAGGATAGTTCTTCCCTGGAGGGCATGTATGTTTTACCATCACCTACAAATATGCATATCTATCTCATGACTATCTATTTATTTGTGAAATTTCATGTTATTACTGTATCTGACGTCCTCAATAATATATATTAGAACAAATGTTCGGTTGTAAGGTAGCATATTCATTTGAGTATTTTGGAAGAATCCTGGATGACGTGTTGTGATTTTTTTTCTATTCATAGTTCATTTATTTGTGGTCTATGCTGACCACTGTCACAATCTATCCCTCAGCTTTAAATAATTGGTCTTAATTTGATTTTATTGGCCTGCCTTCCCATCAAGTTGTAAAAGCAGTAAAGTTGAAGAGATTTCTTTTCCTGTCACAAATCAAGTAGTTTCAAACGAATTGTGAAAAATGGTGCTCTTGTTCACAAGGGAAAAGTTTATGATCAACCCTCTCTAATATGGTTGTGATTGTATGCTTTTCACCTTGCGGTTTAAATCATTATGTTGCATTTTACAGTTACTATATGCTTCTAGATAAAAATTTAAAAATGGCATTTATTAGATTCCACACAAGTGTCTTACTTGCAACTGTAGAATTTCTTGTTTGTCAAAGCTGTTTCTTACCTAGATATAAGAAAATTTCTCAACAAATTGACCCTCTTGAGTTGTATTACCTATCATACCTAGTCAATCATGACTTGGCAAAACTGTCAAAGATTCATGTAAAACTATTATAAAACTGTTTATTTTTAAAAAATATAATGTTTTATATTATACATGTTTGTTGTGCTTGATTAATCACTCCTCTCCTCTCTTGCCACGCCGCAAAGACTAGAGAAAATTTAAAAAGAGTCTAGAAAAACATGAAGATTATTTGAGTTAAACTCTCTCTCAGTGCAAAGTAATTTATTTTTCTCTCTCTGAAACTCAAACCTACTCAGTTTGACGGGTATACACAATGGAGTGGATGCAAAGAACGACAGCGATTCAGCCCGCTGGCCGCGTTTGTCACACCATCAGCAACAACAACATCGAGTCCGTACATAACGTGTGTCCGCCATGGGGCCCACGCGGGGGCGAAGCGGGCGCAGCGGCAGACTGCCCTATCACTATCACCGCCCGACGCCCCGCCAGCCACGCCGCCGCAGCGGACTGATTCAGCGAGTCGTACGTTTTTCGTCGCTCTGTCTCTCTCGCGCCCGAGCTGGACGTTCCATGAGTGCGAGAGAGACAGAGCGACGAAAAGGACTCTCAGTCTGCAGCGCGAATCGCGCTGTCGGCCTCTGAAATGGGCCGACTGGGCTGCGTCCGAGCGACGCGGGGAGGGGACCATGGGGGGACCCAGGGGGCGGGCAGGGCGGGCCGCTCTTGGGTGTGGTCGCGGAGCGAGCGAGCGAGCACGTAGTGGCACGTTGCCGATACGGCCCCGCTAACTCGCGCTGCGCCGCGGAAGCACGGAGTGGAGTACGTAGTGCACGGCCCGCCCGTTTCAACAGTAAACATTCGAAACGCACTCAGAGAAGAAGAAGAAGAAGTGGCGTTTCGTTGACTGGAGAGCCGTACACGCCCAAAGGGAAGTCCCGGAACTCGTGCACCGCAGCGAAATTCGGGCGAGCCATTTTTTTGGGACGGGGGCCTATCCTATCTCACGACTCACGTGGCCCGCAGCATCGCACTGTCTGTGTCTAGCAGCGCGATAGAGACGGACTGCCCCGAACGGCAACGGGGTTTCTCGTCTACCTGGGGGCGCTCGGCGGCTCGGCGCTTCGGAACTTTCCAGCGTAGCGGTAGGCAACCAGGTTGACCGCCAACACCACCAGGTCTACGGCGGCGCTGCGCTGCAGTGTCCTGGAACCAGC
Source organism: Thrips palmi (assembly GCF_012932325.1). Lineage (NCBI taxonomy): Eukaryota > Metazoa > Arthropoda > Insecta > Thysanoptera > Thripidae > Thrips > Thrips palmi. The sequence continues at coordinate 5,182,755 of NW_023144629.1, read as the reverse complement.
CTCGCGTTTTCAAGCGCACTACGATTACGGAATCCAATCAACACGTCAGCCTTCGCTGCATACTGGCCGCAGAGGAAATCGTTTTCCAGTTGCTCTGGATTTTTTTTTTCGATTTTTTTTGTTTGGCAGTGTAGGGCAGACGGGCAGGCATGCGGCTTATTAGCTACGGCTCGCGGGGCTGGCGGGCTCCAGCTAGTACAGTGCAGTAGCCTTGTCGGCGTGGTGGCGGCGTCGGACCTAGTCGCGCCGACGGGCGGCGGGCAGAATGGAGCAGGTCCTTCCTGGTTCCTGGACCCTGGAGCGCTGCAGCCCAGGCCCAGGCGCCCTAGGCCCGGACAGTGGGACGGAGTCCGACGGACGGGCCTGGAGGCGGCTGGCGGCTGTCGGGCCTGAGTGACAATGTCCTTGACGAGCGCGGCAGCGCGGCGGACAATCGAACCAGCAATGCAGTGCAATGCGCCCCGCCCCGCTCCGCCTCGCCGAGCCGCGCGGAGCCGCCACGCCCGGGCCTACTCGGCAAAACACGGCGATTTAAAAGCGGGCCGAGATAACAACGCCCGCCGGGGGAAGCAAAGCCGCCCGTCGAACACACGCCGCCGCCGGGACTCGAACCTTCGGACGCGCGGCGCGGCGCGGGTCCTTGCGTGTTTTCCGGGGTTTCCCCGCGGCTAGTCCGCGGTGTGTCCGTGCGTGTCGTCGCGGGTGTCAGCTGGCCGAACAGTCACCGCGGCGCGCGGGGCGGGGCGGGGCGGGGCGCCCACCTCGGCATTGCGATGTCCGACACAGAGCACCGCGCGAATAATAGCCCCGCGGAGGGCAGTGGTGGGCAGCGTGGAGAATCGCTCTGTGTTGGAGGATGCGCGCGCCTGTGTGTGTGCGTGCGTGTGTGTGGGCTCAGGTCCTCCCATCAGACACCTGCGCCCCGCACGGCTCGCTCTGCCAGGCTCTGCCCGACGGCCCGCCTCCCTCCCGTAGGCCCGTAACGCACACGCACGCCCTGTGGGAGCCACGCCGGCCACGTCGGCCACGTCGCGTCCCGACGGAGCGGTTCGGCTCGGTTCGGCTGCTCGAACGCTGGAACGCTGGAACCGCGGCGGCGTTTCGCAAAAGCGGAAAGCTCGCGTGGCGGCTGGCCGGCGGCATGGCCAGGGTCATGGGGGAGCCGAGCCGCGCCGCGCCAGCGCGCTTAGCCGCCGATCCGTCGGAGCTCCTCTGCTCCTCGTCCTCCTGCAGACCGATTCCGAGAGTCGTTCTCGTCGCGCTGTCTCTCTCGCACCCATACGGCACGCCCCTTGAGTGCGAGAGGGACAGAGCGACGAGAACGACTCTCGGAATGAGTCTGCTGGAGTGCTCGGGGGCGGCGGGGGCCGCAGGAGGCCGCTCCGCTCCGCGGACCGCTGATTGGTGCATTGCCCGCGCGTTGCGTCTTGCGTCCCGACGCGTAGGTGTGACCAATACGCTCGGCCGGCCTCGTGCCGTCTCTCTCGCACCCGACGGGGACGCCCCGAGTGCGGCAGAGACAGAGCGGCGGCCCCTGCTCCGCGTAACGATCCAACGTAAGCAGCGAAACGCACTCACTCCTCGCTAGGCGGATGCCTCATGGCTCGGCCGCCGGCCCCGCAGCCCCGCCAGCAGGCACGGACGAACGCCCAACGCCCAGCCATTTCGACAGCGAGTGCCTCGCCATCGCCATCGCCGTGGCCATTACGGAGACGCCGACTTTTATGACTTATTTCTGCCTCGAAACACAAAGGTAGCCGCGTGGGCGCAGCGCAGCGCAGCGCGCACAGGAAACCGTGACGTCACGTCGCGAAGCGCAAAGCCCCTCCAAGTACCTATCGCCTTGTCTCGTCTCTCCAAAAACGATAGCCGCGGTGCTGCAGTGCTGCCGCGGCTCGCGCTGGGACTTGGACATGCTCGCCGCTTAGGTTCGCGGAGCGGCCGCCGCCGTTTTCTATCTTTCCCAGAAGGGGCGGCTCGGCCACGGCGCGGCGTTGGAGAGGAACGATCCCTGGAATATACAGTACTGCACCGCGCGGAGCGGTCGGAGCGGCCGGAGCGTCACGCCGTGCGTGTGTGCGTGCGCGGGCATGCACGCACGCACACGCGGCCTTCTGCCTTCTGCACACGGCCCACCGCTATCGGCAAAGTACCGCCCGGCCCGGCCGCCCCGCCCGGCCCCGAGGCAGGCAGGGGCGTAGCCAAGGCGTAGCCAAGAACCCTAAGAACACGCCAGCAGACCCATTCCGAGAGTCGCTTTCGTCGCTCTGTCCCTCTCGCACCGACAGGGACGCCCTGTCAGTGCGAGGGAGACAGAGTGACGAAAGCGACTCTCGGAATCAGTGTGCCGCGCAGGGCCCAGGGTGCCCGTCGAGGGTTAGGCCCGCGGAAGCGGAAGCCCCGTGACGCCACGGCGGTGTCCAGCTCGGCTACGCGGCTACGCCACTGGCGCCGTCATGCACGTGCAGGACACGCTCCAAATCGGAAGGAACGGCGGCGGCTGTGGCGCCGTGGCGTGGCGCCGAGGCGCGCCAGCGAATGGCTTTTTATAAAAACACGCGTTGCGCCGTGCGGACCGTGCACTGCGTGCCGCGGCGCCCCTTTGTGCGTTGCCCGTTTTTTTCCGTACAGTGCATTCGGCGTTCTTCTGTCTCCGTCGCACGCATGGGGCTATGCCGTGCGAGGTAGACAGAGAGAGAGAGAGAGACGAAAGCACTGTGCTATGCGCGCGGCGGGGCGCGCGTGCCTCCAGGCTGCTAGCACTCCAGGAGGATGGCCAGCAGCGGCGCGACTCGCGGCGCTCAAAATCGCAATCGCGCGGCGAAACGGAGGAAAACTCGTTTCAAATAAAAGGCCGTGAAATGAGCGGGCGTCGCCGCGTCGCGTCGTGTCGAGTTTGGCCGCGAGCGCCCCCCCCCCCCGCAAAGCAGCGGGCTGGGACGAAGTCGACGGGGACCGACCGACGGGCACCCGCAGAAGGCGAGGCGACGACGGCTGGCTGGGTCCCCGGAGCGTCCGCGGCCTCCGCGGCCTCCGCCTCCGAGACGGAGAGCCAAGTAGAGGCGCGGCGGTAGTGAAAGTGCTGCAAGTGCCGGGGAAGGCGCAGAGGAAGGCGGGTACCGAGAGGAAAGAGGGGGGGGGGAGGCAGTGCGGAGACAATTTGGCACGGCTATCCGGTGGCGCCAACATTTAAACTGGACCGTAATATCGGCAACGGCACGGCGCCTTCGACCCACATCCTGCCAGGATCCTACATGCAGTACATTCCCGTGCACACACACACACACGCGCGCACACATACAGAGGCATGGGCTGTTCCGCTGGGCCGTGCCCATCCAGCGAGCCGGCCACGAAGACTTGTCTAGTCTCAGGAACTACCTCCAGATGCGAGCAGCACGCGCGGCGCTCTCACACACACACACGCGCGCGCGCGCACACACACACACAGAGTTGCGCTGCTCTGCTCCAGCTGATCTAGACCCTCCCCGCATTTCGTTCCAGTGCTCGGCGGCGTGGCGAGACGCGAAGCCACTTCCGCAGACTGCAGCCAGCACGCTGACCAGCACACACACTCACACACGAGCACCGTCGCGACAGACTCGGCTTTCTCAATTTCCAAGTTTTACAAGCGCGGCCGGGTCGGTCGGCCAGAGGACTCTGCGAGTACAACGAGCGCTGTTTCCCGTCGACCGACCCCGGGTGCCAATGCCAATGCCCCTCGCGGCTTGGCGGCGCGGCCACGCGGGGGCTGGGTCGCGCGGTCTCGCACTCAGCGGGCATCGCGTCGGGCCGCGGGAGAGAGAGAGAGAGAGAGAGAGAGAGAGAGAGAGAGAGAGAGAGAGAGAGAGAGAGAGAGAGAGAGAGAGAGAGAGAGAGAGAGAGAGAGAGAGAGAGAGAGAGAGAGAGAGAGAGAGAGAGAGAGAGAGAGAGATCGCGAGAAAAACGCCCCGACGCCTATCACGCGGAGACTCTCCGCGAGGCGCGCCAGTGTGCCAGAGCGCCAGAGCCGGAGAGCTGGCCGCTTGTCTGTGTGATTTGGGTGAGAACTTGGAAAAGATGCCCCGAGCTGATGCAGCAGCTACAGCGAGCTACAGGCATGGAGGCAGGCCGCGGGCTGGTTCGCCGTCTCTCTCGCACCGGCAGGCAGCGACCCACGAGTGCGAGAGAGACAGAGCGACGAAAGCGCCGTCGAGGCGGGCGGCGTGCATGCTGATGCGGCCCGTCTCCGCCGTGCATGCGCTTCCTCTCTTCCTCTCGGAGGCCTTCTCGGCCTTCTCGACGTGCCGCCGGAGAAAGGGGCGGGAGGGGGAGGGGGTCATGGCGGTTTATCAGACATTTCATCTCATCGGCTCCGGCCGGGCTGGGCAGAGGGCCGGGCAGAGGGCCGGGCAGAGGGCCGGGCAGAGGGCCGGCCTGACTGGCTGGCACGGCGACTCGGGGACTGGGTCAATCCCGACCCGAGGCAGGAGAAGAGAATCTGCCGAGCCGCCAAGGCGGGGCCAAGGCGGGGCCAAGGCGGGGCCCGGGTCCGGGTCCGGCTGGGCTGGGCTGGTTCAACCGCCGCTGCATACGATTGCGGAGACTTTCATTCAAAACAGCAACAAAAATAATCGAATTTTTCTTTCTGTTGGTGTGTTGTTGGGGTGTCAAAGTTGAAGAGTCTCTTCCTCGGTCGGGATGTGGGTGCGGGGCGGCGGGGTTTCCGAACGGGCCGCCTCACTGGGCCGCGGGAGTGGCGGGCTGGCGGGCTGGCGGCCAGCAAGAGGAAGCGGCTCCGGCCGGAACGGAACACAGAGCGCGGAGCGCGGAGGGCAGAGCGGACCGGTCGGTATTCTGGAACGTGGCGCTGGCCCGCTGGCCCACTGGTGGGGCTACGCCCCTGCCTTCCAACTGCAGTTCCATTCCACCTGCCGTTCGGAGTTCCCCTCACCGAACGACCTAGGTTGGCCGGCCGGCTCGCTGTGTAGTGGGTCTGGGTTGGGCCGTTGGGCCGCGCCACGCCCCGCCCGGCCCCGCCCGGCCCCGCCCGGAGGCCGGGCAAAAGCAGGCAACGCCGGGGAACCAGGCAATCAGAACTGGAACGCACCCAGCACGCCCAGAATGCGGTGCTAGCTTCGGGCCGATTCCGAGAGTCGTTTTCGTCGCTCTGTCTCTCTCGCACTTACGCGGGACGCACCACGAGTGCGAGAGAGACGGAGCGACGACTCTCGGAATGAATCTGCTGCCCGGCCAGCGGGAACGTCACTCATTAGACTGACCAGCGCCGACCAGTCGCATCCAGGCTGTGTTTTGCCCCGCCGAGCCCCGCCGTGCCGTGCATGGGCGCGGCCGAAGCCAGCAGGGCCTCCACCAGAAGTCCTGAGGCGCGTCTTAGAAAAACGCCTGTCGGGCCTCAGGGTAGGCAGTCCCGTAACGCAGCCGTGCCTCGGGGATGCCTACCCAGCACGGCGCTCCACCCGACCGGCACAACGGCCGCAGCCGCACCGGCCTCCACAGCGCGACACCTGATACCTCGTCACGCGTCATGAAGCGCGTGACGGGCGTGTCACACCGCGTCACGCCTGTCACACACACACACACACACACAACACACACTGTAAACGCCGGCGGCGCGCACCGCATGCCGCTAAGCTTTTTCCCTAATTTTGGTCCCCGCGAGTTCTGCGTTGCCCGAGGCCCGCCGAGGCCCGAGGTTGCGTCACAAAGAAGAGCGAGAGCCACGCTTGACGGACCACCATAGGCCACCGCGCCGCCGCGCCACAGCACCGCCGCGCGACACAGACACGACAGGAAAACGCACACGTCACGCATGTGGACCCCTTCCCCCCTCCTTCCTCTTTTTATCTTTTTATTTTTTTACAGTCAACGGGCTGGACCACCGAGCCTGCGGGACAGCCCAGCGTGTCCCTTTAGATAAACCAGACCGGCCCGATATTTCGCGTGCGCATATTTTGCCGACTGCAGTGCGTGGGACGGGACAGGGGGTTTCGACCTTCGCGGGCGCGAGCACCTGCCGGGCAGCTTGGTCGAGGGAGCAGTATGTACACTTGTTGGCCAGAAAGGCGCCCGGCGGAGTGGCAGAGTGGCGGAGTCTGTAGTGTACCGTTTCCAAAGTGGAAAGCGCACGCGGTCGGTGCGAAGGCGAAGACGCAACACGGCGGCGGGTGCGGCGAGCACGGCGAGTCTCACACAGTCACACGTACGCTGCCTCCGCGCCGCCAGCGCCGCCAGCTCACGGCGGCACGACACGACGCGCGGTCACCGCACTGCGCGTCGCACACCGCACCGCTCGCGCGTAATCCGCGTGCAAAGTAATCTCAGGCGACTTATCCGGGTCGCTCCGTCCCTCTCGCACCCGCACCGGGCCGCGCCGCCGCCCTGCGAGTGCGAGAGAGACGGAAGACAGCAGCGCGACGGTGCAGAATGCAGAATCACTCACGCCGCGGAGCGCATCCCCCTTTTGGGGCTATCGCCGGACCGGCCGGGGCCGGGGACGCGCGTCGCGTCGACGGCGAGCCAGCTCGATGACGCGAGGCGCCCCGCCCCGCCCCGCCCCGCCCCGCCCCGCCCCGCCCCGCCCCGCCACCCCCGGAAACTCCGGAGCCAAACAACAAACAAAGCGTCACCCGGCAGGGCCGCCGAGCCGCGCCCCAAACCTGGCGGCCTGGCGACCATCCCCTGCCAAACACGTCACTTGAGTGCGTCCGCCCGCCCGCAGCGCCACAGAGCGTCGCCGCTCTGTCCTCCTCGCACTCGTACTCGACGCCTGAGAAGTGCGAGAGAGACAGGGCAACGAAATCGCTGTTGTTTGGGATGAGCGTGCTGGGCCACTGCCACCGGGCTTCCCTCGGCCGAGATACGCGTCGGCCAAGCGCAGCAAGCGCACAGCCTCTGGCGAGTCGGAGGGCAGCGGGGCAGGCCGGCAGGGCGCATGCACGAGGTCATCGGCAGGAAGCAGGGATGTTTCTCTGAAGCCTTTTCGAAACGGCGAGCGAGGGACTGCCAGTGGAGGTCACCGGGCAAAGTCAAATCGCCCCTAGCTCGCGGCGTCCGAGGTCGGAGACCAGTCTCACCCCCACACGCCGTCGCGCCCCTGTGGGCAGTGGCGCAGGCGGTGCCATAGTGACTCCGAACAGTGTGCTCGTCTCTCTCGCACCCTCGCGGGGCGCCCCATGCGCGCGAGGGAGACGCCTCCGTCTCGGAACGAGTCTGCTGCAGCTCGCGATGGCCCTTATCTACAGTGACGCACGAATGCTCGGCCAGCCAGGCCTGGCAGGCCAAAGGCAGCCAAAGGCAGACCGGGCTTCGAAGCCTCGAAATGCGTCTGCCAATTAAAACGGAACAAAGCGCCGCGCCGCCGCGCCGCCGCTCGACAGGTTGCGTCTGCAGGCCGATACCGAGCAGTGCGCTCTGTCTCTCTCGCACCCCTACGGTCCGTACGGGACGCCCACGAGTGCGAGAGAGACACGCAATGAACCTTCTGTCTGCGTCTTCGAACGGGCCGGCCAGCGCTAGCGCCCTAGAGGGCTGCCATGCCGCCACCGGACTCCGCAACTACACTGGCGATCGACTTTGCAACGCGCAGGAACTGGAAAGGCCACAAGAAAATTGTTTTCAAATCGGGGTGAGCTGAAAACGAGCTTGTTTCCCCCCTTTTCTCGCTTCTCACGCGCAGTTATTTTTTGGGCTTGTTGCGTGCCGAATGGGTGGCCTGCCATCCCGGCGCCGAGACGCCGATGCACACGTGCAGGCAGGCAGGCAGTGTGGGCGCCCGGAGGTAGGCCGCCCAACCGACACCTTGCAAACACCATGAACGGCGCGATGCAGTCGCTTCATCGAATGAGCGTCCTACACTGGTTGTGGCTTCACGTTCCACAAATTATGCCTATTTGGGACACACACACACACAAAAAGAAGAGGATGCAATACAGATTCAGAACCAAATACCGTTATGTATATTTTTTGTCATTTGTATAAAACGCTTAAAAGTAAGTTAACAGAGGTGGCCAAGAAAATTGATACTTCCATCAATAAAATAAAACAGAGAGACAACAAGTAAGAAATTACAAAGTAACAAGTTATAATTGTATAAAAGAATTTGCCTCAACTTTAACAAAAAAAAAAAAAAAAAAAAAAAACACCTGGTCCACACACACATGAAGGACGAATAAGAATTTGAAAACAAGCCTTATTTCCCCTAGGTAAACTGTAGCTATCCATGACCTTGATTATCTTCTGAGAGTTTACCCAAACTAGAACCAAGGTGTCCATTATTGTCATCAAACCTAGGAAATCTTTAGACAAAGACACAATCAAAAGCAATGAGTTACAAACCAAACGAACTGAATTTTTTCTATCAAAATAGAGATTACAAAGTATGAAGTACTCAAGTTTAAGAAATAGTATGTAGAAATGCAGAAAGTCAATTTAGACCGTATACTTGGTCAACAGGTTCATTTCAAGGCTCTTATAGTGATCCTACGCAAGGAGAGAGGAATGTTTCCAATTATTACATATGATACGACTCTAAAAAAATAAAAGCACAAGTAACAATTGAGCATATTTTTCACGGCAACAAGAATAGTTTGGTATTGAAGTGCATGAAGTGTTGGCACTTAGGAATTTCTCATTGGTTAAAGTTCAGATTCTCCTACACAATAAGCAAAAAAAAAGCAAAGAATATTGGTACCCACAAAACCTCAGTCATGATGCCTTTCAACCAGCTTATTTTTTCCAGTTTGAAAAATAAGCTAAAAGGCTGGTATTGTAAAGGATCAGGTGACACAGCTTTGATTTATCACATGAAAGTTTTGCAATAGAAACACATACAAAGACTTGGTTCCATTGGGTCTCAGGAGTTGCGATAGGGGTAGTCAAAATGTCTCACTAACTTTCTTATCATAAAGTCTACAATGATATTGAAGTGTTATTTGATGTTAGTAATCAACAATGTTATTAGTTTTGAAGGAACATATATATGAATGATCAAGTGCATTGATTTAAAAACAAAAAACTACATTTTCACATCAAAGTATCTTAGGACCATACTGTAAGCCCCGAGCATATTTTGAAGCATATCAAACTCTATTTGTTCATAGGCACTTCTAAAAGTTAAACTAACACCTAGAAAAAATTGCTAAAAAAAAAGGGAAGGTACAATAGAATGCATGAGAAAATCAGTCAAGAAAGTTCATGTTCATGAAAATACGCAAAAAAGTCTTCTTATTCTAAGAAATTCAGCATTTTCTATGTTAGTGTGTTTTGTTTCACAAATCAGTTATTAGGAACTGGAATGGACTAAGTGAGACTTATAAAGACAGTCCTTCTTGCATTGAAATAATCTCCAAATAAAAGGCGGGGAGGGGACACTAGTACATACAAATCATTTCTATTCCTGAAAATGTCAAACTTTGTACCCATCGATGAAATAATAAGTATGAAACACAAGTTGTTCCAGTGTTCAAAGTTAGGAAAGGATTTTTCTCACTCTATGATTGTCAAATTGCTACACAAATTTTAAGTAAGTTTTTCTATAACACCCAAAGACAATTAAAAATACTCATGATCATTATAAACTAGTTTGTGCATTGATAAAACTTGAAGGCAGAATTCATTGATTCGGTGAGTGGAGAAATATCAGTTAGAGACCAGTAGCATGCCTCCAATCTCCAAAAGAAAATTCAAAAACATTTATAAAAACGCATGTCACACACAAAATTTTTTGAGTGAGCTGACAAATAAATAGCCACACAGAAACCCTTCTCTTTGTGACGCTCAACTAACTTAAAAGTGATACACATGACACATTTCATTTTATTAAATAACACATTATTATACTTTTAACACCACAATCTATTAAAATAACAATGATAATGGAAAAACAGGAAAAGAAGAAACGATGAATGGTATAATTATGAAGCAAATTAGAATAAGATTCACTATGAATGATGTCATGAGATGAAATGCTGCGCCCATCAAGGAATAAGAGGATGGCACCAGTAGACACATCAATCGTATACAACACAGCACAGGTGTCATGACCAGTACACTGATACTTCATGCTTAAATCTAACATGATCCAACATATCACCATTTTTGGATTCATCACATTTACTCTCAGAACACACTGACAAAACAAACACAACATTTCTCTTTAAATAGTCAATAACAACAAAATTTGTACATTGCAGACAACAAGCCTTGTAACAGCCTAATGAAAAATAACATCTTAAGAGAGTTAATAAAAACCTTTGGGCTAATCTGCAAACAACTGTTGCAGAGGCAGAGCCGATCTAAAGAATTAGAAATCAACAAGCACCTGTTTAACACAGACAGTCCCACTACCCTTTGGTCACTACTTGTAATCCTTTGAAAGCTGAGATATCATTAGAGCCATTCAAACTTTACTGACTCCCAAACTAAACAGGGCACAACAACGATGCAAAGCTTGCACAGCGTCAAGGACTCCAAGGTCAGTCCCTGATTGCACCTGGTGCTGAGGCCCTGGTATCTGTCTGTAACAGCAAAAACCAGCAGTTTATCAAGGCAGGATGCAGAGAATAAGTCATGTATCATATCCAGAACGCAACTTACCGCTAGCTGTCCAAAGAATCCAAGGTATCATTTGAACTGGAATGTGTGAGATCACTTAATTCATCCAGGTGCTTCTGGCGTTTCCGAACGTTCCAGTGCAAGCACTCGGCCAGGGAATCAAACCAGTCCGTTATTTGATCAGCGGCGCAAATTGATGGGACTGGGTATTTAGATGTTGTGACTCGGAGGCTGCAGGAAAAAATAAAGTCAGATCAGATTTTCAGGTAAAAAGGCTTTGCGAGCCAGTAAAAATAAATTGTTGAGAGAATTAAGCATCAGTACGCAAAAGCAGCTTCTAACAAAAATTAAATAAATACTGAAGCTTTACTAATAACTAAGTCATTAAGGAACTGACCCACAGATGATAAAATATTTAACATTTAAATTACTCTTTGGAATTAAAATTTTAAATTGAAATATTTTACCAGGCATAACCCTACACCCACTTGTACCACCATTGTTAAGAATGTTAGAATGTCGCAGACACAATATTACAATTTTTTTATTTTTTAAATAGTCCCATGGATGGAAGAAATTTTGAGATATTGGACCACTACGAAAAAAGTGAAAGGGGAAGTTAATGAAACCCTCCACCAACCCAAAACATATGCAAATCTGGACACACCTATCCCCCATGCGCAATTCCTGAGGGCAGTGGCCATCGAAGGACACGTGGGCAGTATGCCTGGCGTCACAGTTGAGCGCAATCTGTAACATGCAAACGGAACGGAGCGTGCTAAGACAAACAACAAGCGAAATGACAGGGTGGAAATGGCAAGTCGAGACCACGCCCAGTCGGTGGAGGGAGGAAATTGGGGGAAGGTCCAGTCACTGCAGCAGTGTAGCAGTGGAGCAGATGGTGCAGAGCGAGGTAGCGCAGTTGATGAGCACTGAAGAGCAGGAGTCTGCACTAGCACAGTACGCTACACAGTACACAGAACCTGTGGTAGTACCTGTCCCCGTGTAACAGTTCCTGCCGATTTCTGCCGTCCAAGGACACCCAGGCGGTGTTCCGGCTGTCGGGTGATATGCAGATCTAGAACACAATTACTTCTAAGAGGCCGAGTCGGGAGGGGCCTAGTCAAAGTGGCTGCTAGAAACGACTGTTAGCATGAGCACGGGAGAAAGTCTCAGCGAGGATCATGTCAAAATCTTGATCAACACCGTTCGGCACGCGACATCAGCGGGCCACGATGGGCGTGCACTGCGCTGGCCGGGTGGAGCCCCCATCCTCACCTTGAGTTCCACGCCGGCGGGCACCACGATGGGCCTGAAGGACAGCGAGTGGGGGCAGATGGGGGTGACCATGATGGCGGGCACGCTGGGGTGGATCATGGAGGCGCCGGCCGCCACGGCGTAGGCGGTGCTGCCCGTGGGTGTGGACACGATCAGACCTGCGGCAGTGACGGCAAGCTAGAACCACTGGAGGCAACGCGCCGCAGCCTGCGCAGCGCAGGGAAGGCCAGTCCAACCGAACGCACCGTCGCCCTGCACGGAGGTGATGAGCTTGCCGTCCAGGTACAGGTCGATGTTGGACAGGTAGGGCGACGGCCCGCGGTCAATGACGACCTCGTTGAGCACCAGCAGGCTGGTGGGCATGCCCGACGACGTCCTGCCGCGCAGCCCGCGCGTCGACGTCTTGGTGAGCATGCTGTCGCCGTCGGCGTCCTCGGCGTCGCCGCGCTCGATGATGCACTCCAGCCGGCTGCGGAGCGTCAGCGCCGCGTTGTCTGCCAACAGTTGAAATTCAAAGTCGCGGGTTCGAGTCTCACCGGGGGTGTCCTTTTTTTTCTTTTTTTTTTTCGTTTTGTGGGACAGGCGGCGGGGCGCGGGACGCACCTTCGAGGACCTTGGTGATCTGGGGCTGGAAGTCGTCGAACTGGAAGGGCGTGAGGAAGCCCAGCGAGCCGAGGTGGAAGGCCATGACGGGCGGCACGGACCGCTGGAACAGCAGGCTGGCGTACAGCAGTGTGCCGTCGCCGCCCAGGCAGATGATGAAGTCGATCTTGTCCGTCAGGTCGTCCTTGCCGTCGCGGAACGTCTTCAGCGACTTCATCACGTCCTGGAGGAAAGAAGTGAACGCGGTTCAAAACGCGGCCCTTTCAGACACACACCCCCGAACCCCGGTAGTGCGTTGAAGACCCACCTTGAAGTCGGGGTCCTCGACCAGCGCGGGGTCCTCCAGCACGCCCTGCTCCACGTACACCAGCATGCACTTCTCCACGACCAGCCAGTTGGTGAGGCGCACGAAGGGCTGCATGACGGTGCGGTCGCGCACCTTCTTGATCACCAGCACCGTCAGGGGCTTCTTGTGCCACTTGAGCCGCTGAGACGCGGGGTCCTGGACCGTCCTGGACGCGGCAGAGAGGTCCAAACATTTGCGTGTCAGCAGGCATTAGGTCTCATTAAAAACGCTCACAAACAATGTAGGAGGTACTCACATGACCATGCCGGAGTTCTTGAGGATCCCCCCGCAGGGGCCAAACTGCTCCACGTGGCTCGGAGGATTGAGCGACCGCGTCCTCCTGTGGCAAAGGCAAAGGCCCGGGGCATCAGCCATTAGATCATCATGAAGCATGCATGGAGCATAATGCCCGGCCGTCTCGCTGTCTCTCTCCAGCCCGCGGGGCGCTCCGCGGGGGTGCGAGAGAGACAGAGCGAACCAGTGTCGAGGCGAGGCTGGCGGCCGCCGTGTCACGACTGGTCACGACCGTGATCACGACCAGAGCAATGTCCTGTCTCTCTCGCGCACCCCGGGAACGGGCCACGAGTGCGAGAGGGACGGCCGGCCGGTACCCGCCCCCATTTCGGATGACCTGACCTTGCCAGTGGCGGCGCGGCTCGCGGCCTCGCGGCCATGCGCGCACTGCACTGCTCGCGCGCCGTCAATGTTGCATCGGCCGCGGTGGCGGTGACCTGTCCGCCCTGCCGGCCTGCCGGCCGCGACCCGCCCGTCCCCGTGGAGCCTCGCCGTCGCCGCCGAGACCGCCATGACCGCCGGCACGCAACACGACGAGTCCACTTCGATTTTCACCGCCGTCCTTGTATCGATTCAAACACGCCAAAGCACAACGTCGCCTCCAGTGGCGTCGCCCACATCGGCTGGTCGGGCCGTCCGGCGCGGCACGCCGCAAATTGCCGGCCTCCTAATGGCCACGGCGCCGAGCCTCGCGCAGCCTGGCCGACGTCGCTCTGTCTCTCTCGCACTCGAGCGGCGCCTCGCAGGGGTGCGAGCGAGACAGAGATCAGACCACAAGGCGGGCTGGCCGCTATGGAAATACCCGCCAGGCACGGCGTTGGTACTGCGAGCCGGCACCCAGGATACCAGGCAAAAGGCGTGTGCTACGCGCTGCTACGCCACACACGATGGGGCGGGCTGGCCAGGGAGAGAGATTACTGCCGTCCCGTCTGTAGCAATGATGTTGTCATCTCGAGGAACAACAAAGGCTAGCGGAGAAACGCGAAACGCGGAGGGTGCGGCAAAGCGCCACATAGCGTGCGGCACAGTGGACCGGAAGACCGGTGGAGGCGGCCAAAACTCCAGACGCGTTTTGAGCTCCAGAGTCGCTAAATGGGACTCGAACCGAACGTGTGACCCCACCAATGGATTCCTCTCCGAACGGGGAATCCATTGATGGGGTCACACGCTCGGTTTAGCGACATTTAGCGACTCTGGAGCTCAAAACGCGTCCAGAGCGTTGACCGCCTCCGCCGGTACAGTCCGCCTGTCAGCGGCCGGGCGGGCCGCCCCGTCGCACACGCCCGCTCGGCGGCACGGCGGCGCGGCCTACCTCGCAGGCGGCGCAGGCGCTCAGCCGGCCAGCCGCGGGCACCGCCGCACCGCCCGGCCAAATAGCAATTTCGAGCGCGAAACCGCAAAAAACCGGCCCCCTGACCGGGCGGGCGGTGGGACGGGCGGACGCGTGTATCTGATTTGAACCAAGGGCAAGTTCTTTATCGGCGACCACAAACCGGCGCGGCGGGCAGGCCTGCCAGTGGGGCTGCCGCCTTACGACGTCATGCAGGCGGGAAGCGCGGACGCGGCACACACACACTCGGCCCATTGGGGTTCGAAGGCAAAGCTCAGCGCCGCCTGGCCAGGCGTGGTGGCCACCCGCGGAACTACAAACCGATTGTGCCACGGTACTGTCAAATCGCGGAGAGCATGGGACAGCAGACGACGCCGCCGACTAAATATCGCTGACATGTCGAAACATGTGTCGTATCAGCTCTCTAAAATTCATTTGATCTTAGAAAACTTAACCCCGACAAGCGTAATAGCGTAAACGCTTGGCGGAGGCATTTATAAATCTGCTTGAACAACTGATTGGGGTCGATGGTGCTGCTCTCTGGCGGGCCCTCGAACCCCAATCCGTCGCCAGCGGTGTGCTAATTATTAGCAGCGCTGCGTGTCGTCGTGCAAATACGCGGGCGGGGCGTGTACCGACGGTACCGACGCCAGCCAGACTCGCGTGCCGCCTCGCCGTCAAGGAAATGGAAAGAGGCTGGGCCGTTTTGGTGCCGACTGTACTCCTCGCCGCGTCGCCGCGTCGCACGACAATAAATGCGCCGCTGCGACGTCAGTTCCTTGCCGCCGTTCGAACGCCGAGAACGCCGAGGAACGGAGCGGAGCAGGCGGAGGAATGCCGAGGGGAGATGAGGACGGCGATACCAACGGTCCCAGCGGCCATAAGTTTGATAGAAAAAGTGTCAACCCCCCACTGGCCACCGGCCGCGCGTCTATGTCGCCTCCGAGTTGCCCGGGCCCGAATCAACCAGCGACGAGGAAGGATGGAAATGAAAGTGAAAGGGGGAGGGGGCGGGGTTGTGGCCGGCGACCTGACGTCTCTCCACGCTGTGGTCCAGGACACCACTAGCTCCACACGCAAAACGATTGCGAACACTGCTCGAGCGAGACACCGCGGCAGCACGGCAACCAGTTGCGCCGCCGGCCTACACAACTGTGCAATCTGGCTTGCACCCCTGCGCCTCCCGGTTGTGCAACGGGGCCCTTATCGACGAGGCCCTAGGGCTTTGCCGCTTTGCCGCTTTGGCCGCTTTGCCGGCGTTTTGGCCGCTGTTATTGGCGGTACCTGGCGTCCGCGCGTTATCGCCGGGGTCTAGAGATTGGGATAGAACCCGGCCTTGCGCCGCACATGTGCTCCTGACGGCCTGACGGCCGGCGCGTCAAGAGTTCTGGCCGCCAGCGTTGGTCTTCCGGCAAATCCGCTGTGCTGCCCCTGGCCCTGCTCTTCCGAACGGCGAACGGGCCGGCGGGGCCGAACGCCAACAACGGCCAACACCGCCGACACCGCCAGCACGCCCCTTCCCTTCGGACTCATGGACTTAGCAAATCAATTAGCTGACGCAAGTCACTCCGCCCGGTCACGACCGCGTCGGGCACGTCGCCGAGGCCGAAAAGTGCTAGAAGCTCGCCGGCGGCGGCCGGGGCCTGGCCAGCTGGCTGGCGAGCGCTACGCGGCTACGCGGCCACGCCACGCGTGTGAATCATCGACCAAAGCAGCGCGTCGGAGCCGAATGGCCGAATGGCCGGCTGGAGGAACGACACGGCGACATCGCGAGCGATCATGACTCGACACATCGTGGCACCGCGGTGACACACACACACACACTCACCACCAGTCTTCGGAGTCAGGGCCATCAGGACCGGCAGGACTCTGCGGGCCCTGCGGCTCGCCCGCGGCCGCCACACTGCCCCTAAACATGGTGCCGTTGGTGCGGTGCGCGAGCTGCGGGGGAGCAACAACGCATGACACGGCGCGGCGCGGCCCGGCGCGGACTAAAGGAGGTACTCGTGGTGCGCCGGCATGCACACAGTGCGCACAGTGCACACAGCACTCGAAGCGGCGGCGCGGTGCTTCGGTGCGCCTCGGCAAGGCAGGCCAGAGGCAGTCAAGGCCTCGGTTGCCTCGGTCCGGGCAAGTCTGCGCCGACTAGAATACTACTGACTGACTGGATGCGTGGAGTGTGGAGTGGCCCCGCTGCCCCTATCACGCCGCCGCGCCCCGCCCCGCCCCGCCGCGCCCCGCGCTCGCCCGCTCAGCTGATAGACCAGGCGGCCACGCCACGGCGGGTCGCGGTGGCGGGGCGCGGCGCGACGCGACGCGACGCGGGGCCACGGGCAGGGCAGACGACGCGACAGGCGGGCGGGGCGGGGCGGGGCGGGGCGGGGCGGCCGCATTTCCGGTGGCATAACAGCGGCTGGCGATACCCCGCGTCGCCGAGACCAGAGACTGGCCGTCGTGTCCCCGTCGCCGCTGTCGCTACCTCGCGCTACGTTGACCTTTTCGGAGCTGCCCCCTCCCCTCCCCCTTTGAACGGCCCGCACGGCCCGAACAGGACGCGGCGATACCCCGCGCCACACATGGACCCAGCAGACAGATTCCGAGGGTCACTTCCGTCGCTGTCTCTCTCGCACTCGTGGGGCGTCGCCTGCAAGTGCGAGAGAGACAGAGCGACGAAAACTACTCTCGGAATCAGTCTGGTGGGTCGACTTTGCACCAAACGTGGCAGGGAGGGAAGTTCCTTGTGGCATGCAGGCAAAGCAAAGGAACACGCACAGATCCATGCAAAACAAAAGTAGCCAGTAAACAGAATTTTAGCAGCTTCCAGAAACAAACAATTATAACAAATACTAAATGACATAAAAATTACATATGCCAAAAACAAGTGACAAACATTTTTTGTAAATTTAAAAATTTTGAATAGTTTTAAATCAAGGGGACTGGAAGATCTTTAGATAATTAATGAATAGAAAGCTTTAAGCTATATATATCATGTACGTTAAATGGAATATAAAAGAAAGCTGCACTACATCTACGTTGACACAGATGAAAGGGAAGACCAAGACCAGACACAGACACCCACCTTCTTTCCCGCTGCTTTGTATCCTCTCCTTTAGGTAGGCTTCACAGAGAAAAGTCACACCAGAGTTAGACCCTAGAAGCCACCACCAGACACACATCAAGGAAAGCTGATCTGGGTTACTCACCTAAACGTTCCCATCTTCTCATGCACCCGACCCACAATAGATTTCCTTGGGACGGAAGATGCAACCATTCCCCCTGGAGAAGCGGTTGCTGGAGGATCAGGATCATTGTTGTTCAGTGTGGTTGCCTGGATGGCTTGAGCAAGGCCTACTTCCTGATCATTCATATTGGAGCCAGCCTGAAGAACAACGCAAAGCAAAGCTGTAGTCAGCAGATAGAGCCAGGCAGTCTGAGAGTGACTGTCCTTAAGAGGCTGTCCTTAAGAGACCCGCCAGTGCGTCACAGCCAGTCACAACACAGATCCTGGAGTAGCCCTGTTCCCGCCGCGTGCCCGACCCACACTGGTCGCTCCAGGGGTCCCGGCCAGACCGTCCCGGCCAGACCGTCCCGGCCAGACCGTCCCGGCCAGGCCGTGCTGGCCGTGCTGGCGGGGCTCGCCCGCACGCCTCGGCCGCACGCTTTGGCCGCGGGCGCGTCTTGGGCTTCGGCTCCGCCGTGGCTTCGCGGCCCCGCCAGCTCGTCCGTCATGCTCTACTCACGACGTCCACGACGCTCAGGTCCGATCCGTTGGCATGGAAATGACGGGGACGAGACGGAGGCGCTCTCCGACGCGTTCAAAGTGCACGCAATGGACCCGCGCGTCGAGCACGTCGTGCAAGCCTTGCAAGCTTGGAGCGCCAGCGCGGCCCGCGCGCAGGGAGGGTGCCACTGCCACCGCCAGCACCGCCTGCACGTCGTCCCAGCGGCGTAGCCTGCAGCCTGGCCTGCCTGGCGGGGCACTAGAGCACCAGCAGCACCAGCCCAGCGCGGCGGCGAGGCGGTGGCCAGGCAGTGGCGGGCCCTCCCTCGGCAGCCAGCGACAGGCCGACAGGGCCGGCGGAGGCCCGAGCCAAACAGCCAAGGAAGTCAGCTGTTTTAAAGATGAGGTCTAAATATAACGAGGCATTGACATTCAGCGCAACATAACCTTCAAGTCCCTTTCACCTGGCCGTGGCTTGGGCAGGCTTGGGCCAGTGCGCGGCGCGCCTGGGGCCTGGGCAAGGACGACCGCGGACCCGGTCGGCCGAGGCGAGGACGAGGTGATCACGACATCGTTTCGAACCGCGGCGGCCGCGGCCCATGCTCACCTAGTGGCCAGTGGCACAGCTCCGGGCGCGCTCTCGTTCTCGCTCGCCTGTGCTCCACTCCTGCAGTACTGTCCCGCAGTCCCGCACCAGCATTTGGCTATTTGAACGCCTTGTCGAAGACCGCCGAACGTGTTGGCTGGAGATCCTTTCCCTTCCCTCCCGCGCAGCGGTCCTCCCTCCCGCCACCTGCCCCCTCGCCCTAGCCCGCCCCTGCCGCTTCCTGCCTCTCCCTGCAGAGTGCGCTGTCGGCGTCGCGCCCCCTGCCTCCCCCTCCTGCCCTTCCCTGCCCCTGCCCCTGCTCCGCACCCTTCTGCTCTGAGGCTACGGCCAGACGGTGGAGTGGAAGAAGGCGAATACCCTTTTAGAAAGTCAGGTACCCATTTTTTCCCCGCTCGGCGGGACGGCCCCTTGTAGCCGATTTCTCCTGCTTTTCGCGGCGTTGTGCCCGTCGCCGCGCCGCAAGTCTCGTTTTTCCGAATTGTGGTAGGGCCATGTCGGTTTCTTTTGTGTCGACTGCTCTGCCGCGGAGGCCTTCCTCTGCCTAGAGACTCTAGAGACTCGACTCGCAGCAGTGACGTCAGTGTGTGGCTCGACTTGACAGTGCATCAGCGGACAGTGTGTTGTGTTTTGCCAGGGCCAGCGGTTGAGGATTCGAAGGCTGCAGCAGCACCTGGCCCTGCTTGGGGGCCCCCAGGAGCACAGTGGAACCCAACGTCAGAGCCAGGGCTGTTTTGGCCAGAGCTGAGGTGGAAAGGCTTGTGTTGGCCTCCAACGACAGGGACAGGGTTGACAGGGTTATGATGGCGAGCTCGGGGTACCCTAACCAGCCAACGGGCAGCGCCGTGCGAGCGCTGGGTATGGAGTACCGCAGCCTCCAGGAGGAGCCCGTCGAGGGCTTTCGCGTCAAGCTCGTCAACGACGATAACCTGTTCGAATGGGAGGTGGCCATCTTCGGACCCCCAGACACCTTGTACCAAGGGGGCTATTTCAAGGTGAGGGCTCTGACCCAGGCTACCCAGGGTGGCATTGTTTTTGTTTTTGTTTATGGTGTCAAGTGATTGTAAATAGTGTAGGACATTTGCTCTCAAGCAGACTGGAGTTATTCCTAACTTCTGCACCAACGAACACTGTAGGATGTGTTCACTTGTTGTCAACGAGAAGTTTGAGCGGTATCCTGATTTTAGGGAGAATGAGGGGAACTTCTAATATTCTATTTTATTTAAAAAAATTAAGAGCCATGTATTTAGGTTTTTAGATATTTTATTGTTCTTTCACCTCATTTTCCTTTGTTTACTAGATGTCTCTTTCTGTTTGTCACTGAGGCCAACCTAACCCTCCTCACAATGTCCTAGTGCTGACTCATTCTGTTTTCCAAATTGAAGCTTGTAGCTTCCTCTTGCGCTGAATATATCATCACTTTCTATACCTGGCGTGATTTACTTTCAAGATCAGAGCTTGAAGCTCTAGGGTGTTCAATAGTCAAGGCCAACAATGGGTCAGCCATGACCTAGTTTCTTTTCCTTAGCTTCCTTTTGTTTCAGAAAATCAGCTTGTCAGGACTGTTAACTGACTCTATCCTAAAGATTTAATTTCCTAGTTCAAGTTTTCCTGGAAATTGCTCAGTTTCTTAGTTTTCTTCTTCAACAAAATTTAATTAGAAATAAAGAAAATTTTAATTGTTATATTTTTACCTTAATTTGTTTTTAGGCCCACATGAAGTTCCCTCCTGATTACCCTTATTCGCCGCCCAGCATACGCTTTCTTACGAAAGTGTGGCATCCCAATGTGTATGAAGTAAGTTCTACTCCAGTGCCTATTTTATTTTCATTTTTTCCTCCATGACATATTGAAATGACGTCATTGTTATTTTTTCTTTGACAGAACGGAGACTTGTGCATTTCAATCCTTCATCCTCCAGTTGATGATCCGCAGAGTGGGGAATTACCATGTGAAAGATGGAACCCAACACAGAATGTCAGGTTAGTGTTTTGAAAATGGTTGTCTTTTTATTGCTGTTATAGTTTCCTTTGAATTTATATTCATATCCTGATTTCAGAACTATACTCTTATCAGTTATATCACTTCTGAATGAACCTAATACGTCAAGTCCTGCAAATGTGGATGCTTCGGTCATGTATCGCCGGTTTAAAGATTCTAAAGGTCGTGACAAAGAGTACGAGAATATCATAAGGTATGATTTTACTTGTTGTTCTTCCTGGTTCAGTCCTGCTTTCATCATCGATTTGTTTTCAACTTAACTAACATTTCTAGGAAACAAGTGTCAGCTGCCAGAATCGAAGCAGAGAAGGATGGTGTTGTTGTTCCTCTTACACTAGAAGATTACTGCCGTAAGCCCAAAGCCAAAGCAGCTGAGCCTCCTGTTGATATGACTGACTTTTATGTCGATGACTATGATATTGGTGATGATGATGATGATGACCTGGACATGGGTGATAGTGATGCTGGAGAAGATGGCGACGATAGTGGAAACGGAGAGTCGTGAACTGAAGACAATATTGCTCAAAATATTGGCTCTCCTGTTTTGTCTCATTGAAGAGGAACACTGAATTTTTTCCTTCAACTTTCAAATCTGCTGGACATTTCCTGCTTAATCTGTTAGTTTGGTTTGTGTTTTACATTTATGTAAGGGTTGTGATGCTGTGATGCTTAACATTGTAGATATTTACTTAATAATTATGTTATGTTGTGTTATTTATTGTGGACTTGTGTTTAAACAATAGGAATGACACCATGTAACCTAAACTTATGTAATGTGTATTGTAGGTATTATTTCTTATTGCTTCATTAATTTCGAAGAGGCACACAGGCAGTTCAATTGTGTGGCCTTTAAAAATGTTTGTGGATGTCATAAAAATCTACTGGTAAGTTATGTACAGGTAGCTTGATATAAAACAGTAACATTGTGTGTTAGTGATCATTTAAGGCACTCTGTAACTTTATTCTTTTGTTTGTTTGTTTGTAGTGTGTAACTGTTTCTGTTGAATTGTACTAGTATTCTTTTTTCACCCCCCTTTTCCCCCCTTTTGTTTTAAATGTTACCAGTTGCTTCTTTTCTTTCACTAATAAATCATATGTACAATGGAGTTAGCTTATATCCGGTGGTCTATTGACACATTTTTACTTTCATTGTTACCAGACTTTGTGGGAATCTGTAAAATAATGGGAGAACTAGTTGTATCCACACACAGAGCATATCTGTTAGCTAAATTAAGCAGCATCACTCAGGTAAAATGTAGCCTTTTAAAAAAGTTCATCACAGCAGCACAACTTGAAATGGACTTCGATCAATGGGAACCATGTTTGTTGTTAAGGAACTCACAATGTGATCAAGCCGTATTTAATTTTAGATCTGCGGACATGTCTTGCATACATTTCAGTTTGTGTTTGTCAGAACTTTTTCTTGTGTATTGCAGGAATAATTTTACTCCTTCCATATTTTTGTTTTGAGCTATGGAGCATGGAGCCTCTACTCGCAATATCATATTTCTATATTTTATAAGAAATATCCCTTCACGTATTCTATTATTTGGACATGCCATTTTTTAACTATTTAAAGATGAAAAGAGACAATGTAGTTGAGGATGTTCTATTAATTTTACCTCAGTGGGTGTGTGTATGTGTGTGTAGGTCCTACATTTGTCTGTTTTTCCCTGATACTTTTACAGATCTTATTTACAAAATTGTCAGCACATGGTGACTTGTACTACTTTGTATTTCTTTTCAAATCTAGTGTGTAATACTACTGATATAATTTTTGAGCAGCTATGTATCAATTTTGATTGTGTTTTATTGAAGACTTGTTGAAGACATTTTAGTACAGTACTCAGATCTATCATGTCAATGTACTATGAGTCTATTCTTTCATTCGCTGAAGCAGTGATAACAGAACAGGTTGCTACATGCAAGATTTGATCTCAGTACAGTCATGTTAATGATGTAATTGAGATAGATTGGGGAGCTGCTTATTACCTGATAGATGCCGTCTCATTTCTCCTATCTAAAATGTTTGTTGTTGTTACTTCGCCAGCAATAGACACCTTCCATTGCCATTAGGGAAATTTGGTACAAAGATCTCACGTTTTTTTTCTTACCTGCTTATTTATTTGCGGTTTAAAAAACCAAGCAGCTCCTCATTTATTATTTAAAATGTTAATGTTGTGAAAACCCCTGACCTGTGATTGAATGGAAGTATGCTGTTCTATGAGAAAAGATATGTTGGTTAAAGTGTTCTGAATTTCTGAAATTCTGCTACCTTGGTCGTGTGCTCTGTTGACTGTCTAGGTCAGCAACTTAATTTGTAAATCTTGTTTTTAAGAAATCAGTAGAAGTGCACATTTATCTGAAGAAGAAGTTTCTCAGTTTATCACTAAGTTTTGAATGTGCATTGAAACTGTGATTGCAAAAGATGGAGGAACATAAGTGATCTTATTTTGGTTTCACTTTTAACTTCGGTTAATAATTTCTTATCTCATGTACAGATTATTGTTTCTTTTGGGGCAGTGTGCTGGTACTGGTACAACTGTTGCTCTGTCATGTCAGTGGCGTTGATAAACAAATTTGACTAACCTAGTTCGGCTATTTGATTTTCTCAACTCCAAATGTGCTATTATCATATCCGTTTTTTGTCTCCCTGCCACGTTGGATCTGGAAGGTATTTCTGCGCTAAGAGTTGTCATTAAAAGTGGGAAGAGTGTCATTTCTTGTTTGTCAACGCCATGCATATCAGTAAGTTGGATTTAAGATTGATGTAAATAAATATAAGGATTGAGAGGAGTTAAGAGGACCAGCTCACCACTGCCAGATAAGAGTGAATGTTGGTATTCAAGTCTACCATGCGTGACTCTCAAAGTGTACAGATTGGTTGTGTAAGATTTGTTTCTTTCCTTATTTCTTTTCTTTTTTAAGTGAAAGTTGCTGTAGTTTGTTGAGGTATAGAATTGTACCTGTGAATGTAGGAGTGAATATAGTTTCTGTGCTTTTCTCATTGAACAGTTTACTGTGTGTTATTTATTAAGTCAATTTTCTTTTTTTACCTTTTCTTATTGCTTTTAGGATTTACAATAACAGCTTTGTAAGTAATATAGTTATAATTTATTTGATTTAAGCTCTCTGAATGGGTAAAGCTGTTTTGTTTTGTGCTCTTGTAGGACACCTCAACAGAATGTATATGGTGCTTGGGCAGAAATATCCCAGTCAAAGTCATTCAGATTGCCTGTCTGTCATACCAATTAATTGTATGCGTAGTCAACCCAATTGTTTGCGACATTTCTACTTTGACAAGTCACTGCTTTCAAGTTGTGATGGTTTGTCTGAATCAATCCTTCCATCGTATGTACAGCTTGTTCATTATTGTACTGACAATTTTGTGTATGAAGTAAATACTTCAGTGGCAAAACAAACATGGAATTTTTCTGGTCTGTATTTTTAGCCCATATTTGTACACTAGTATTGTTTTTTTCTATCTGTGCTTTAGTTCTGTCCAATCTTGCTCCAATATAGTGTGATAATTGTCCACATGACTGATTACAACCAAGCAGAACTCTTGCTTTTTTTCCAGTCAAAACATCTTAGTTCCATATTATCTGTATTGTTGTTACACACTGGATGAAAATGTACGTAAAATAAAACTTGAAATCGTAATAGTGAGGAGTAATCCCAAATAGATATGCAAACAAATTAATTCAAAAATTATACATCTTGTATGTAATTTTAAGAAGTCATTACTCATATTGAACTGTGATCTTCAATGGTACTGTATCAAGACCAAGAGCCAACGATGCTATTCTCCCATGTAATGAAATATTTTAAAATGATGAAGAGAAACTATGTATCCAGCATTTTGGCAACTATTTGGTGTTCTCTATTCGAAATGTTAGGTGCCAGGTTTGAGTAAACATTAGGATGGCCTTAATGAAGCTGTAGCACTGTGTAAAGTAAAGTCTTTGTGCTTGGTACTTAGGTTCTTGTGCATTTACAAAGTGTGAATACTAATCTTTTATTATTACGTCATTACTACTTGGTACTTGTTACTTTGTACATGGCACTTCCTGTAACCTTATTTTTTTGTTAAATGGCTGTTTTTCAACAAAATACTTTAATTTTTATCCTTTATTCTTTCTTCTTTTTTGGAGAGGTTTTTAAAATATATTTTACCTTACTTGCTTGTTTGCTAATTGGCTGAGCAATAGCAAAGCATTCCCGATGGGGTATTTGGGATAGTGGCCGGTACACTGAGATGCAGACCTTTTTGTATGGAGACATCTCAGCTATGACTACTGCCAACACTGGATTTTGTCGAAGACTCCGTCCCTCACTGTTCCACCTTATAAAAAAAGGACTGAATTGACTTGTTTGAATCTATCAACAACAAAAGGGCCTTATCGCTCAGCTAACAGAGCCAACAGTCTTCGACTGCGACTAGATAAGATATTTCGTTGCATGGCTATTATATTCTTTTGGATTCTCCTGACTGTAAAATGCCGGATGTAGATAATAGATTTCTTCTTCTGTGATCATGGTAAAGATTGTATGCAAATTTCTCTACAACTTTTGGAAATTTGTGCAAGGGAAATAAAACATGTCTCAAAGTTTTAAGCATCTTTTCCCCCTTATCAGACCTCAAAGACTCGAAAGGTAAAAATGGGAAGAGATTCAGAAAATTAAAAGACTGAACCTGGCCCGTCAATCACAATATAATGCTGGAACACAGTGTTAAGTGTTGTGTCAACAATGCTCACAACCATAACAACCCCAAACATCAAACATCATTTCCTGATTGCGGAATTTCTCAACAATTTTATGAGCCTAGCCTCACTTCAGGGCTTACCTTTAAGCGACACGGATACGGTTTTCTGCTACCCCCCACCACGACATGACTGACTCCAATGTGACGTCATGATGCCGCTTTCTGTGGAGTTCAGCCATTGGCTAGCGAATCCGCTTGCAAGCACTTTCGACCAATCCTGGATGGCAACGCTCGTTCCTGGCGTTCCTGTTCCTGGATGCAAAGTTGTGTCGCAAGAGATTCATGTCGTTCGTGAAAAGCTCGTGAAAGTTCCGCGACTCGAAGTAAACCTTTTCTGTGATTGTGTGGTGAACTGAAGTGATAATGTCGTTTTAAGTGCTTCTTGCGGACTTGGACACCTAGGGCGTGGTGCTCTTCTTGGCGATGAACGGAATTTAAGACTACTTGTTCTTCGTGATGATGAAGCAGGTGAGACTGGTAACATCGTTATTCTTTTCGCCATCAGTTCGTATTTTTATCCTGACTATTTCTGTGGCGATTGTGAGTTCGTTTCAAGTCTGCTGTGGGAAAACAAACGTTCTAGTATTTGTTTGTTATTTTTATTTTACTTCAATCTCGTTAGTTGTCGAAACGGTTGGTTTCAAAATTTATTTTTCCTAACCTTACTTTGTGAGCCTATCAGCCAGAAGCCAGATGTAGACTACTTTCCAATTAAGTGAAGTGCCTCATTTTTTCCTTTCTGATCAGAGTTTCGATGATCTGGATCGGTTAAAATATTTCGGTCGAGGTTATATCATTGTCATAATTATCAGTGTACACCCGACAAACATATGGTGTTGTAGTTTAGATCTGAATTCTTAGTCATGGCGAATGTTAGTAGTAACTAGTATTTTATTCAAAACTGATGTAGGTCGTGGTTTTTGTTGTTTCAGACGCGAAGAACAATGATGCTGGATAAAGCTGAAGCTCAGGAGGCGGTGAACAACTACATGTCCTCTGTAGCTGAATTGACCGTGAACAGTAAACCCCACATTAACGCGCTCACCTTTCTTGCTGAAGATTATTTAAATTACGCCGAGGCCATTGTTAAAGCAGTTGATGATCATCTCCAAAAGGTTTTACTTTCTACATGATATTTATCCTAAGTAGTTAGTCTTGACACACTATTGTCATGGAGATCTTGTGCCTTAGAAAAGGTCAAATTACAGTTTGCAACGTCCCATCGCTATACCAGTCTGATCTCAGCCTCAATTCATTCAATTCTTACAGTTAGGAGTGTAGTTTCATTTGCATATACATATGAACATTTAAATATGTATTTCTTGAAAAACCTATGATGCATTTTTTAATACTGTGGGAAGTGTGAAAATGATTGTTTCAGTGCCTTGCATGTGATCATTTTTAACCCCCAGAGAGCCATCCATTTTACCTGGCATTTAATTCATTTTCTTCATGAAACTCCATATAATGAGCTTTGGCTCTTTTCCTTACCTGTAGAACCCCGAGAACCCCGTAACGTTTTATGCAGTCCCCCAAGTGCTTTGTTTTAAAATTTATGACAGTCATGTTTGGTTTTGGCATTTTTTTATGAGACATGCAGTCAAAAAGTTCTAAAGTAGTTTTTTTCTTAAAAAAATAAATTGATCCAGTTTTCTTTAATATTCAGTCTTATTAGATAATATTGAATCTAATTCAGAAGTTTTGCTCAAAAACCATGCTATAAGATGTTGATAAACCCATTATACCATACAGCCACAGGGAGAGAGAAATTTGTGTTCTTAGCCATCTGCTGAATGTTATGCTTGTTGCTTAAGTGTGGCTTTATTTCTTTTCTGGTGTAATGGTGTGCTATTTCTTCATCAAGGGCTTTAGAGTGGTCCTGTCAATATCAGAGTGTGAAGACCCCTGTGATATTTTGTGATATTTTTCAGTCAAAGCATGACATTAAATTTATGGTGGAGGTTTATGTTTGAATTTCTCCCTTCTCTGGAAATAAAGGGGGGTGGGGGTGGGATGATGCCTAGGTATAAAATTTAGTTTAGATTTCTCGCCTTTTGTTTTACTATTCTAGTTAAATGGTTTGACCAATGAATATAGAACTTACATTGATTCTGAAAGTTCTGAAGTGTGGCTTTTGAACATTAATTTGTGTGGGTGCACTCCTTGATTTGAAGCTTACAATATTCCTATGTGTTGAAGGTAATGGGAATGAGATTTTGGCTTTGCTGGTGTAATAATTTTCACTATGTTCGTGCCACCTGGTGCATGCTACCTTCTTTTTCTCCCATCCCATCATTTCATTGCCAAGTCATCTGATTTCTCAGTTTTCTTGTATGAAGAAAAGGTTAGGTTTTGCATTATAGTGATGGCATAAGAGGCCAATTGGTTTCTAGGGTTTTGGTAGATTGCATTCCATGCTTATGCATTTCAAGGTATCACACACTCATTGTCCATTGTGGATTTGTGTTTGTGGTGATGAAATTTTAATTGCTTCCCTACAGAACAGATGTTTTGTACAGTTAACTGCATGCTGTTTAGTCGGTCTGTCTGTCTGCCCTTGTCTTTCTAGTTAGTTGTCTCGTAATAGGAAAAGTTGCGGCAACCATGTTTTTGAATCAGCATTTTGGAACAGCAAAATTGTATCAATATACCATTCAATTGGCCACAATTCATTAATTAGTTCAGTGGCGGATAGGACATGTAGGGTTCAATTTGTTTCTTTTGTTGTTTTTTTTTGTTGCTTTTTTCTTTTTGTTGTGTGTTTCTTTTCAATGCCAAAGCAAACTTTTCGATGATGGACTTATCAGCAATTGAAGCCCGTTCTGCATGTAGTTTTGAGAATGGGAGAAATCTGTATTACACATGCAATTTGGTGGTCACTAAACCATTTTAGTTTGTTCCCTTTTTTGAAACCTCTCCTCGAATTTCTTCTAGATTTATACCTTATTTTAAACCAACAAAACAAAAATAATAATCACTTTGCATGATTGTTTGTTTAGGGTAGGTTATATATTTGAACATTCTCTTGACAGACTGATTTTAGTATTTTACTCTTATTTCGATTTAGTAAGGATATAAGGGAATGTTTAAGTATCTTAACTCATGTAAAACCATGAAATGCAGTATTGAATTCATCCTGTTTTTCCATTTCACCCGCCCCCTCTCTCTTTAATTGCTAGGTTTCATCCCTCATTGAACCATTTGTTGTTTTTTTTAAAGTTGGCTGACATGGACTTCATTAGTGTGTGGAGGGTTTTCTAGATCTTGTTGTGGTTATCATATGGTCCATTATTTTGCCTGGACATTTTGTATGAGTTTGTGAGTTTGCCCATGATCATTCACAAAGTTCTGTGATATCTGTATTATTATGTAAAGTGTCGTGATTGCTATGTGTAAATCACCTTAAGAATAAAAAAGATCTATTCTGCCATTTGTGTCTTCCTTAAAACTTGACACACCTGTTTTTTTTACTATCTTTTTTTTTAATCAGTTAAAAAACTTGTGTGAGGTATCTTTCTATGGACTTCATTTTCTTTTGACTGACTCATTTACGTGAATTTAAGCCTGATACTTAAATGTAATTTCATGAAGACCTTACAAAAAGATATGAAGAGGATGTAGAGATGTGAACAAATATTTTCACTAAACATAGGGATTTGTCATATTATTTCAAACAACTGATAGAATGTGTGGTAGATGGGTGCTGAGTCTTGGATTGATAACTTGCACATTACAAACCACACACAATAAGTGAAGGAGTCCATTGGGTATCGTCATGAAGACAACATATTAAACATTTCCCTCTTGAAATGTGGCAACAGCTATACTTTCTAAATTCTGTTTGTTTGTTTGTTTCATCTTTATTTTATCTCCTTTTAAAAAATAGAAATTTCTTTTTTTGGTTTAACTCAGTTTGATTTAAGTTTCACAATCAAACTTAATTTAGATTGAATTTCATTGTGATAAATTTTAATCTGTCTCTAGCTTGGACAGTATGTTAAGAGTATTACAGGAATGGACTTCAGTGAGTGACACGTTATTTGCACCTGTGTGACATAGGTACCCAGCAACGTGAAACTACCCATCTTGTACCTCATCGACTCCATCATCAAAAATGTGCGAAAAGACTACATTAGCCTCTTTTCCCGCACCATGGTACAGTCATTCAGTACAGTTTTCAGACAGGTATGTTGTCATTCTCTAGTATGGTGTTTTCCTAGCTTTGACTTCATTATTCAGTGTCTCAAATTTTTGTCGTCAGGTTGATGAAAAGACCAGACAACAGATGTATAAGCTTCGACTGACATGGAAGGACATCTACTCTCAAGAGGATCTTTATGCTATGGATGTTAGTGTTAACGCATTGGATCCTAATTGGCCAATAACAGCAGCACCCCCTCAACCACCCCCGCTCAAAATTCACATCAACCCCAAATTTCTGAAACCTGTAAGTGAAACATGTATTGAAACACATTTTGTGCCCTTTCAAACCTGTGCGTTGTTTAATTAATTGTTTAATTTTTCTTTTATCCCTGTAGAGTTCTGCTGCTGTCCCTGCTGCAGACGTCGTTCCCGAGGTGATAGGCGCTGGAGGAACTAGTCCTGATATTGCTCCTGTAGTGGCTGCGATTGTGCCAGAGCCAGATAAAGCTGCCAAGTTGCGAGAGCAACTTCTTCAAAGAAAGAAAGAACTTCTACAACTGCAAAAGGAAAAACTTGACCTTGAACTTTCACAAATAAAAAAGTTAGAGGAGGAAAAGGAGAAAAAAGTTGTCACTCACTTGAAAGAAAAGGTTAGTGTTTAATCACTTTGTTTTCTTGGTACTGTCTACTATTGATTCAACAGTAAAATTTTTACCAAAAAAAGTTCATACGAGTCACAATTTACAGCCCTGCACAGTAAAATTTCTACAACTCTAATTTCATGTTTCAGATTCCTCTTCAAGTACCTGTTTCTAGTAAAGAGAAACCTATCAGTGTGACACCATTAAGAGTGGAAAATGTAGCAATGGTTAGTATTTGTTTAATTCACTTCCAGATGATCCTGGAAGCAGTTTAACCTGGTTGCTTAACAATTAGTTGACTGCCTTTAACGGTTTTCTTTGGATTTACAGATCAAAGAAGAAGGCAAGAAAGTTGTGAAACTTGAGGCACCTAAGAAGGAGGCAGCATTTCCTTCACCAGACCCAGCATTGCCAGCCCCGTCTAGTCACCCTAAAATAGCTCCAGTTAGCATGGGTCTGGTCAACCTCGTTACAAGTACACGCGCTCAGAGAGACCCTCGTCTTTCAAAGTTGAAAGAAGAAACCCCTATAGAAGTACAGAAAGATGAATCAACAAAATCTCAAGGAAGAAGTAAAGATCCGAGGTTAAGCAGCAAGCGTTCAAGGTCATCAGATAAGGACTTATCTAAGGGAAGCAGAGCGCATTCAAGGGATGTTTCAGCTGATAGAAGTAGTAGTAGACATTCTAGTCGAAGAGAAGATAGAGAAAAGCGTTCAAGTGAAAGTAGGAAGTCAAGTAGGAAGTCTGAAGACCACAGTTCTTCAAGATCAAAAACTGCAAGTAGCCGTTCACCTGGGAAAAGCTCCTCCAAACGTGATAGGAGGGACAGCAACCGAAGTCCAAGAAAGTCCAGTTACTCCAGCCACAGGCCTGTGTCTGACGCTGGCGCAGATTCTCCTGATTCTGATGCCTCAGATGCTGTAGAGAGAGTAGTGTCCCCCATCTCACCTCGTCCTGGTTCTGCATCCGTTGCTGGTAGTTCTACCTGGCCTGTCAACTACACCAAAGGTACCCACAAGGGGCGCAACTATCGCACCGACAAGAGCCTTCAAGAGGAGCCTCCAGAAGCTGTTAGTTCAACTGTAAGCAGCGACACGGACTTACGTGCACCTCCTGAGAAGCAGATCCGCTTGGCAAATTCCTCTGAAAGGTTACTTCAGTCAAGCTCTTCGACCTTATCTCCTGGTGTACCGGAGCAAAGTAAGCGCTTCCTAGATTTATCTATATTTATTTCCAAATGGGTTTGGGTCTTGTACTCAATTTTCATTTGTGCTGTGAAAGCTCCCTCTTTATACTTAAATATTTCTGTGATATATGTGAATGCAATAAATTTCATTCCTCTATAAAAAATAATACTGCATACCTCTGAAACAAAATCTTTTCTGCACGGGATTTTAAAAGATGCATCCTCCAGAGATCCTCTTTTGTGTTTTGAGAAAGCTTCCGAGTCTCAATATTTCATAATTTCTTAATGAAAGGAAACACACCCACATTTACACAAACCAACAATCAAGCTGAACTTGTTCCAATGAAAATCTGAAAACAAGTGCTTTTATGTATCAAGAAACGGACCTGATGAAGGATCTTTCCTCCCCCTCCCTCCTAGAGCTGCAGCTTCTCAACAGTTAGAACATTCATTAACATACAGCACATGTCCAAGTCCAGTACATTTGAGTACTTTTTTCCCCTTTTTTTCTTATTCTTAGTGAGGAAAATGGTTCTTTTTCTCTTTAGTTAGTTCTTTTTTCTATTGACATTGTTTTATTTCATTCCTATAAAATTTCAGTAATGGTTTCATGAATTATTGTAAGCACTTTAATAGTTTCATGTAACACCCATTATTGTGCATTTTATTAAGTTTTCTTTCTCCCTTTTTATTCTTGTGCATATTTATTTACGCTACTGTCAGGAAAGAGGATATGATATGTATCTCTGCTTTCAAAAGTGAGTCAGTTCCTAAACAAAGTACTGAAAGATTGAACATGTGAACAGGCTTCCAATGAGATGAGGTAGGGGGTATTTGATCCCAAATTGATTGCTCCTCTCCGAAAATAATGCTGTGATTATGAAGTGAAATGTAACGTTTATTTTTTTTTAGTTCTAGTCCCTCTCTGTCTACATTTATGAAGACTTTGTTGTGTAGTGCACTTACTGGTGTGTGTATATTTGTGTGCCTGTGTGCACCTACACCTTTGTAGATGTTTGTGTGAACACACTGTCTTATATTTGTTTTTGTGCTGTAGACCAATAATTCACTGAATCCATTGGGAGGATAAATTAAAGAAAATAATGAATTTCAATAAATTATCTTCACCATAAAACCTACTAAAATAATTACACGTGCCTATTTTATTTGGAACTAGGTTTGTTTATGCAAATTTCCAGATTGGCTTTCTACTTTTGATTAACTTAATTGTCAATAACTATTCACCTATGATTTTACACATGTTTTTTCCCCCTCTTTTTTCCCCTTCCCCTTCATACACAGATTTCTAAATATAAATCTCTTAAGCCCCATGTGGGGATGAATTCCTTACATTGTCTTCATCTCCTCATTTCTTCATTTTTAAATTTTTATTTTCTCATGGGATTGTGTGTTAAGCTGTCATTCCAAACATTTACATGGTATGTCAACAGCTTTACCCACCATAGCTTGTCATGATGTTGACCTACGCGGCTTACTCTCATCACCAGGGAAGAAACGTCATTCAGCTGAACCTGAGGATGGACAACCACCAAACAAAAAAAATAAGGCAGCTAGAATAGAATCGTAAGTAACTCAAACTGGGTCTACTTTTTAGATTATTTTATCTTCAGCTTTTCCAGTGCTACGTGTCACAGAAAAAAAGTTAATGAATGTGAACTTTGTTTTCACAAAGTTCTTTTTCAGATTTTTCTTCTCTTAATGGAGTTTTGTTAATCAAATATTTTTTCTTGTGTTGAATGTGTATTGGTGTTTTTATTCTTCGTTCGTTGGTATAAACATTTTATATAATGTCTGAATTCAGGTTGTTTGGGACGCAAGATGTTGACCTTCGTCAAAATAGTGCAATGGCTGTTGAGGCTCCTTCCCCTCCACCACCTCCCATAATCTCCTCACCTGAAGGACAAACACCACGAAAAGACGACTCTTTAGGGTGGTCCAAGTTCAAGCAAACGCTGACACCATCACCAACAGTGGAACGTTCTCCTGCATTTCCCAGATCATCGAGACATGACCGCCTTGGTCGCTCTTCAGGTGAGACTTTGTCTCTTTGGTTTGTTGTGTTAAAATTGTGTGTGAGGCTGACATTGTGTTTTTCTTAACTGTAGGAGAGAGTGAATTAAGTCAAAATGAGGATACAGACATGCGACTTCACATGAACGGTCTTGAATTGTCTTCAAAACCAGACTGCCAGGCTATATTGGCAAGAGCACATGAGCAAGTGAAGAATGGAACAATGTCTGATGCTGACTTTCAGCTGGTGCAAAAGCAGGTAAGAACACTTTATGATACATTTCTCAATATTTTAGCCACAAACATATACTAAAAGTTTGACACGCGTTTTCAGGTGATTCGTTTACATGAATCTGAGAAAATTCGGGAAGCCCAAAGAAATGACTACACTCGCCGAGATGCATGGGAAAGGAGACCAAGAGAAAAGGATTACAGGCATGGAAGTAAGTAGCGTCTCAGAATTTACCATTACTTTCGACTCACCCAATGATTTGCTCATGTAATAATGACTTTCTTTTAGTGGGATCACCAGACCATGAGCAGTTTGGCGACATCGATGAAAGGTATCCGGGTCCCCGTCCAAGCAAGAAGCCTCTCCTTCCATTACCTTCCCAGCCACCCATGGCACCAGTGCACCCTCGTCACATGGCGATGAGCCAGCGCATGTCTGGGCCCATGGGAGGGCCTGTCTACCGGCCCCACCGCGG
The DNA here is from genome assembly GCF_012932325.1 of Thrips palmi. Classification (NCBI taxonomy): domain Eukaryota; kingdom Metazoa; phylum Arthropoda; class Insecta; order Thysanoptera; family Thripidae; genus Thrips; species Thrips palmi. The sequence continues at coordinate 5,148,550 of NW_023144629.1, read as the reverse complement.
TATGACTGGTATGATTGGCCCCAGGCCCGGGCCTCGCGGCTATTACGGCGGCCCATGGCGCTATTCAAGGTGAGTCCAGTCAGCCAACAAGCTGCCCTGCCCATCTAGAAATTTTTGTAGACTCGTACATGAGTCCTCATACTTTCTGGTTTACAGGGGAGGACCACCCGGATTCAAGGACACTGCCAGTTCCCTTCCACCTGCTGATAACTTCATCTTGGAGAGGATTGCTCAGGACCCGATGAGAACAATCACTATAGATAGTATTGCAAGAGAGATTCGGTTTTACGGTGAAGATGCTGTTGCTTTCTTAAGTGCTGACAATCCATGTGAAATCTCTTTTGATCCTGGTGAAGCTTCCATCATTATTAATGAGGTTGCAGTTCATTGTGCATTCCATCAACCAGCAAAAGAGATCAATGTATCTGGAAAAATTTATAGGTCAGTAATCTGCCTTAAGTAAATTTATTTTTCCAAGAGGGATGTTGTAGCTTGATTGTTGACTGTTTTCTTTTTTACAGAGTCCGCTTAGGAGCCCCTACTAGAGAGTTGTATGTGAATGATGAAGGTTTTGAGTGTCAATTCAATTGTCCCCCCAAAGAGGTATATCTTGCGACTGGGGAGGTCCTCTCAGTGCAGTTACAATCAGAGGAGTGGCCCAAGGTCCATGTTGGAAATTCACGAAGAGATTTAGTGGCAGGACGTGTTACACTCATCATTGATGCCGAAGTTGCTGTTCCCATTTTCTTGGATGCCAAACCTCAAAGGTACATTTTCTGCTCATGTAACTTGGGGTGCAAGTCAACTTGTCAAGATTATCATAATTAAATTTCTGTATTGGATTTGTAGGTTCGACATTGATGGTGTGCCCCATATCATCAAGTTTGCAGACGCCTTACAGACAATTCTTATCAACAACCGCCCGTTCAATATTCAATTTGGTGGTTCCGCTGTGCCTGTTATAGTCAATTGCAAAAAACATTACATTCGTTTGACTGAGTTGCCGCCTGATGTGGTTCCTGGTGAGGTGGAAATTGTCAGCATGAGTGGTAGGACCAAGAAACCCGCCTCTGGAATGACACCACCAACGCGAGCCAATGGGCAATGGGCTGGTTCTAACCAAACATCACAAATCGATAATGGCGTGAGAAATGCAGCAGAACTGGAACCAGACCATGATCCAGCTCTACCGATGCACGAACCTGTTTTACCTGTTCGAGGAGGCTTAGGAGGTTAGTTTTTCCAAACTTGTTGAATGAACGTACAGAGCTAAGGAGATGCCTCAATTGCTCTGCTTTAATCTTCAGAATATTTTTTGTAATTGTGTAACCATGTTTTTCTTTGCACAGTGTTGAGTCGAGGAATGCCGAAGAGAATACCGAAGCCAAGGGGTCCTCGACCCACTAGGGAGATGACAGATTCATTGAAGCCTGCCAGAGTTGAAGACAGACAGATGCCTGCAGACCTTCTACAAGCCATTCAACCTGGTGAGCAAGACACCTCACAGAATTGCTTATACATTTTATTATGTTGCTTTCTTTCTGGATGTTCTGCTTCTTGCTTAGCAATCATCCCATACTCCCTGCTCTTTTCTTGAGCTTCCAAGTGTTTGTTTTCCACAGGTCTTCCCTCTTTGCTTGGTCTATTGCCTAACACCTCAGGCTACAGTTGCACTACCTCAACTGTTTCAGGAGCTTATGCGATGCGTCAGGGCGTTGGTTCTGGTGTTGGTGGGTACAGTTGTCAGTCTATGAAAAATGTTCCACAAAGAAAATTAGCTTTGGAGTTCACAGTTATTTATGCTTTGCAGCCCCTACAGCAGGCCCAGCACCCAATGGTACTGATGATGCAGCACCGACTGCCTCAACAGCAGGCACAGAATCAACTTCTTCTAATCCTTCCGCTGGCATTCCATTCTTGGCACCAGATCTTGATATCTCAAAACTATTCCAAAGCCTCTATGACACAGGAATCATGTCTTCTATTTCCTCTCTGGTTGATACCAAGAAAGAGAAGGTCAAAGAAGAAGAAGATGCCAAGAAAAAGATTCATGTGGTTGATTTTAAGGAGGCCTCAACTTCTTTCAAAGTGTTAGTTAAATATCTTACTGTTCATTTATTGTGTTGTAATTATGAAAGTAAACACTGTACTGACTCTGACTTGAATTTCTTCATATTTTCAGAAAGCAACCTGCTCTTATTGACATTCTCTACTCTGGCATTCAGTGTAGCTCCTGCGGAACTCGTTTCCCACCAGAGCAAACAGAAAAGTACAGTGCACATTTGGACTGGCACTTTCGACAAAATCGTAGAGACAAGGACTCAGCTCGAAAGCCTCAAAGCAGAAAGTGGTACTACGATGTCTCTGACTGGATTCAATTTGAAGAGATTGATGACACTGTCGATAAAGGTGCTTTTTGTACTCTTGTTATTGACTTTGTTTTTCTAAAATTATTGTTTGAAAATGAATTTGTGACATTTCCTATTGTTGCAGCGCAAAACTGGTTTGACAGTCAGCAAAGCGAAGCCTCTAAGTTTGAAGAAGCTGAAGAGGAAGAGATTCAAAGTGTTCCATCCAAAGATTTTGCCGAGGGCGCAATATGTGATTTGTGCCATGATAGATTCGACCAGTATTACAATGAGGAGAAGGAAGAGTGGCACCTCAAGGACTGCCTGGTTGCGGACGGGCTCACATACCATCCATTTTGCTACAAAGACTTCAGAGTGAGTGCACAAGCGTGTGTAGTAATCTTGTAGATGCACCAAATACGGATTGTTCTAATGCCTTTTGTTAAATTTTAGGTCTCTCTGGAGTCCAATGAAGAACCTCAAGAGCCTGCAGAAGCAGCAGCAGAAGCACCTGAGTCTGCAGAGGCACCTGAATCTACAGAGGATTCTGGGTCTGCAGAGGCTGCTCCAGATGGAACTGACACAGTTTCCACTGCTCCCACTGAAGATGAGCCGATGCCTGCCATTGAAATAAAAAAGGAGCCCGAGGATGTGGAAATGAAAACGCAGGATTCAGCCCAAGAGGAAGAGGCAGTTGAAACAGAAGGTGCAGTGAAGGAAGAGAAGTCAACTGGGGAAGAAGAAAATGTTAAGAGGGAAACGGCGTCTGAGGCAGATCCAGCATCAGCTGTGGCGGTGGATGGTGTTGATGAGAAAGAAGGTGGCGAGCAAGTTCCAGAAGTTAAAGAAGAGGGGGCCAGTCCCAACCCAACTGTAAAACATGAATTAGATGACAAACCAGCCGACAGCTCTGCTGAAAGAGGTATGCTCATGCGTTCTTCAAATGCTTAATTTCACTTTTTTCAATTTTCTGCCAAAGCAATCTAAAATTGACACCTTTTTTTTTATGTTTTAGATCCTGTGGGAAATCACGATGAAGCTACAGAAGCCAATGAAGAACCAGTTGTTAAAGAAGAAGTAGAGACTACTGAAGAACCATCTGAAGCTTCCACAGTTGATGAAGAGGCCGCAGAACCCAAGACCCTTGATGAACCTCTACCCCCTCCTGTTAACACAAACGTGGGTGTTGTATCATGTTCAATTGATGGCAACCTGGACCTTGCACAAGCCCCAGCAGCTTTGCCGTCAGTTCCTAATCGAATAAAAATTAATATTTCTAAGCCTATTTTTGTGAAACCTGAGGAGACGGAAGATGAGTCTGACAAGGCCAGTGAGAGTGAAGACCAAGACGAAAAGGCCAAGGCTGGCTCATCAGAGCCTTCCAGTGAGCAAGCAATAGTGCTCAAGCCTAAGCTTGTTGGCAGAAAGCTTACAGAGCTACCTGCTAAAGTGAGAGGAAACGAAACATCTGGGCTATGCTCAGTCATGTAATCAGTCCAATTTTTGTCTGTTTACTTTGTTAATTATTTTTGATAGGCTCAATGGATGAATCTAATCACATATTTTATGGATAAATGAACTGATCCAATGAAATGAAGAAGTTTTCAAAGACTTGCTTTTTCTTTCCTTACAAATTAAAACAAAACTAGGTCATTGCCTTTGATCTATTATCTTTCATGTATGGTTTCCATTCTTAATAACGAAAATGTTAATTGTGAAGTGTGCTTAATTGTAACCAATCTGTTAAATTACTAGCACAAACAAGAAACTTGAATCACATTTTGTTTGATCTCCTGCAGTATACTTTTTTCTTCTTTGTTCTTGGAATCACCAAGTTATCTTTTGTCTTCTGTTTGTTAATCAATTTGTGCAATGTGTAAGTTCTTTCTTACAGTGGCTTAACTTGCAAGAAATGTTCTGTTTGCTATGACATTGGTGTGTATCCCAAGTGGATGTTGGTTCTAGTCTGAAAGCCTTGTTGCATAATTTTATCGTTGTACCACAGAATTGATTTACTGTAAGGATGGATTTACACTAAAAGTGTATGGTAACCCACGACAACTTCAAGGTGTTTTAAGGTGTAGCATTCTGGTGTGGTGTGTGTCAAAGTGCACTTGGTTTTTTTTTCTTTTTTTTTTTCTTTTGAAATCTTATGTGTCAGTTGCAGTTTAACCATGATTACTTCATTTGTTTTATTGTTGGTTCTCAGGGTTGTTTTCTTTTTCCCACTAATTAATCTGTACTGAGTCTTTTTATGGTGTTTGATTGTCTTTATTCCATGGGAAAATGTTCATCTCACAGTCATATTGGATTGATGTTTTTCATCTTGCACAACCTTTGTTTTTGTTTTTAATTTTACTGGTTTTCACTCAACTGATACTTGTGCACCAAATCGATGCTCCCCCTATTTTAAAAAAAAACAACAACATTTGTTCATCTACTGTGCAATAGTTATATCATAAAGCATAATATCATGTTTGCAAGTTCTTAAAGTACATTTGTGCAGGACACAATGTTACTTTATTATTTACACTCATAAATTACCACAAGTTCTCTCAAGCTGCTGTGAAAGGTGTGTATGTAATAAAACCTGTTTTCTCTACTGAATTCATGCTACTGATGTGAAATTCCCCAATATTTGTTCAGAAGAAGACTGATAAGATATTTCATCTTTATATTCATATTACTGGCACATAGTCTTTTTTAGTGTCAATTGATGAGAAAAATGTATTTTGAGCTTTGTTATTTTTGTATTAATGTTTAATAGCAATTGCGAAACAAAACTTCAGTGCCTTGTATCATTCATAAGAAAGTTCCGCTTTTTGAGCAAATGTACAAATTGTAAAAATTGTAGTGTAACTAAATGGGCTTGAAAATGATTTCTATCAGTGACTTAATGAAGTGAACTCATGTGAATATTAAGTTTGTAATAAATTACCTTTGTGTACAAACATACTACACATCTCTTTTATTTACCCAACACTCCACCCATAAATTAAAAAAAAAATGCAATTTTTTTTAAAAAAAGGAGCGGCATTTAAAATGAAATACTATCCTATCGATTGTCCAAAGACATCCACCGAAATACTTCAAGATTAATATAGAAGCCCACTACGAGTGTTCGCACTCTGCTCGAGTGGCATCACATGTTGGACAGACTCGGAGGCTCGGGCGCAGGCGATACACCGCAACAAACTTGAAAGTGTATCTGCATTTCCCCGCGCGATAAGCCATCGATACATCGCGTTATCGATGGCGCACTTCTGGTGTCGATAGTCCGCAGATCGATCAGAGGTGGGATCAGAGGTGTACAGTGTACTGTACACCCCAGCGGCCCAACACGTCCGGACCGGCGGACCCTAGCGCCACCGCCCCCTGCCGGTCATCGCCCCCGCGCTGCCGCTGCACCGCGCGGGCAGGGCAGTGGGCACACTGAGTGCGGCGTGCGGTCTGACCACGGTGGCTTTGACTCACGCAGCCCTGCAGCCACGCCGCCTCGCCGAACTGCGGGGAGCGGTGGGAAGTCCCTGCCTCACGCACGCACGGCGGTGCACGGCGGCCGGCCCGGCCTGTCCGGTGTCGCATCCCGGTGGGTCGGTGCGTCACGCAATGTCGCTCTACCGGGATCCGTCTCTTGCTTTGGGGCGTTCGGGCCGGGCGGGGCGGGGACGTCCCACAGCCGGCCTTCCAGAAAAGCCTCGACCGTCGCCTCGTCACCCGGCGGCCCGGGTCGCGCTGCAAGTGCAAGTCATGGTGGTCGCGGTGGCGGGGGAGGGGAGGGGGCTCCAGTGCGGCTGCGGCCGCCAGAGCGCCTGGCACTTCGTCGGGTAGGCCAGCCCGTTGGACTCGCGCGGCGCGGGGTTGCCTACCCTCGACTTCGCAGGCGCCCTCGCCAGCCCAAGGGCCAGCCAATCCAGAGCACTGCCCGCTGCCCGGCGGCGGCTCCGGCGGCCAACCAGCGCACCGGACGTGGTAGCCGCCGCACTAGCGCGTCATTCTGTCGTCAGCGGGGACCAATCAGAGCCCGGGCCCTGCGGACTGACAGTCGCTTTCGTCGCTATCTCTCTCGCACTCATGGGGCGTCCCGTACAGGTGCGAGAGAGACAGAGCGACAACAGGCCGCGAGGAAGAGAGAAGGGCAGCACAGTTTAGCGATTTGGCTGCCAAGGCCAGTCACGCAGGGCGGCAGGGCGCGAAGGCTCGCCAAACACAGAACACAGTGTACCAAGTTTGGTTCCCTTTGGTCCGAGAGTATCACCTCGCGGTCACCATGACTTGCAACATTTCTGTCACATCATTATATTTGTTATGTTTATCTCCATTTTACAGTAGCAGCTCGGACGCTCGTTCGTTTGACCATTGCAGGGCATTACTCAGAGGAAGCGACAAAGCTCTTTCCAATTTTTTCGCGATTGTTAAACTAATGCCGCAACTATGCGCAACCAGACCGACTAGACATTCTCGCTGCCTCATTCCGGGCGCCCCTCCCCTCCCCTCTCCTCCCGCCTCTCACTTCCTCACTTCCCCCCCTCCGCCGTCCCCACCCGCCGGTTTATCTCGGCGTGGCTTCCCCTCCACTCCGCGGGGCCGCGTGCGAGGTGTGCGTCCGCCTGTCCCCCTTGGCGGCAGCTTTGCCTTGGTTGTGCCCGGCTTTGCCTCGCCGGCGACGTCCCCGTCGTCGTCGTCCCGGACGCAGCCCCGCCGGCCGGCGTGGCGGTGGCGGTGGCGGCGGTGCGGAGGGGAACCGGCCGGGTATGTAGCCGGCACTCGGCACTCCACGCCACACTCCACTACAGCCCGTCGCTGGAACCGAACAGTCCGCTCCTCGCCGCCACCAAGACACCCATCTCCAAGGTAAGCCGCCGGCCTCGCTGGCTTTCTGAACCGTCAAAGAAAAGAGGGAAGTGCGATCGTGTGTCTGATTTCATTGCGCTGGTAAAAAAAACTACAATGATCATAAAACGGAATAAAAGTGGATCGATTTTGGATGAAATCTGCATTATGTAGTTGATTTTAAGTGAACCCTACGGGTCACCAAGCATTTCAGTAGGCTCACCATTTGTAGTAACAATTTTAAATTTTGAGTCCAGTTTGGAATTTTGAGCAGAATCCAACATCGAGGCGATGAAGTTGTGGGCGGCAAAGTAATTTGCAAGTGTGGCGCGCTCATTTAAGCAGATTGACAAAATTGGTATACTACTTGACCAAATATTTGCAGTCGAACTTATTGCGCAACTTCGTGGATGAAGGCGCGGAGGTTGGACTGGAAGTATCGTTAAATCAGGCCAACTGTCAGTGTGGTGGATGAGTGCGCGGGCTTCAGGGCGTGGTCGGGGGAAAAGGGAGGGGGGCGTGGTTAGCCGTCGAGCGAGAAGAGGTACCCCACGCGTCCAGTAGCTAATGAGAGCCACATGCAGTTCGCTTCTTGCAGCAGACAGTGCCTCACACTCGAAAATGCAACTGACTTAACGTTTGGTTGCCACATTTTTCTTTTCCTTTTTTTGCGAGGGGAAGCCGCCCGACGCTGTATGAGTACTCAGTCAGAATGATGAACTGTCTCTCTTTGTCTTTCTTTTTTTGTTGTGTGCTGGCATTGGATTTATCGGCCCGGTGGCCCACCGAGTGTCGAGTGGCGCCGTGCGCCCGTTGCCTCACACGGCGCGGAGTTCGGCGTCGACAAGTTTCCCAGGCGGGAAACTCCGTCGCGCGGAAAAGCGAGGCCGACTTTCCCCGCACGCGGATTCCGTTAATTTGCTAAATTTAGGCCCGCCGTGTGCGTCGGGGACACTCTAAGCCGGGCGAGTTTGAGATAACAGAGTTTGCTGTGCAGCGAAGCGCCGCCTAGCAGCGCAGCGGCGGCGGCCGGCCGGCTAGCACACCGTGCACACCGCGGGTTTGCTTAGCCGCCGTTAGAACCGCAAAGTCTTTTCGCGTGCATTGACTCGCCCTGCTTGGAGTGGAATCGATGAAGAAGTGGCGGCCGACCGCGTACTGCGAGCAAATGCCCCGGTCGATCACGCATTCACGCAACGGGAGTGGCATGAAACCCCATAAAGCGCAAAGCGACACTGTAAATCACCGCTCGCGAATATATCGAGTCACGTGCGTTTGAATTTACCGCCACCTTCGCTGAAAAATGCCAAAGTCATTATGCAAACTCCATGTTTTTTTTTATGTTTTGCATTTATAAAATAGCGTGTTTCATTGATTTCGGCCCTTTCGTGCCGCTGATTGCCGTCTCGGCGATTTTCCTGTCCTCTCTCTATTTTTTTCCCATTATTTTTTTCGTCTGTTGTGAAACTTTTGGCGCGCTTTGGGCGTTCGTGTGTGTGTGTGTGTGTGGCGGGGGGCGCGGCAGCGTGTATGGTGGGGCGAAGCAGTGGTCGCTTAGCGTGGGTCGCGCCACCCAGATACACACACAAGGCAGACAGACTCACGAGACACACACACACAGCTGGAGCTTGGTGATACGCCCAATTAGATACAGTGCCCCTGACTCGGCCGCCAAGGACAATGCCTCGCCTCGCCCTTGCCCTGCCCGCCGGCCCGGCCGTGGATCCTCGTTATGCTCGCATTCTCGCTCGCCAAACGTAATAAAAGAAAACAAAAAAACGGAAACCGAAAAAGTTTCCAATTGCGCCATTGAGATTGTCGACGGCACTGGTCGCTCGCTACGTACCGTGAAGTATATCACGGGCAACAACAACAAGCAAAGGCAACAACAACAGCAGTAGTACCTGGAGGAGGATAGGCGCGGCTCTGTGCACCACGGCCTCATCAACCAAATTGCAAGCCGAGGTTGCCTATCCCCCCCCCCCTCCCTGCGAGCGAGCGCATATTTCCGTCTCAACAGGTGGGACAAGGACGGGGCCCGGCGCGCGCCTCGGGTGCGAGGAGGATGGAGGTAGACGTCGTGACGACGCACTATTCTGGTATGCGTTGTTGGGCCGTAGCGTTGCCTAGCAACCGGGCCGTGTTGGCGGCGCTGTGCGGCGGTGGGAGAAGAAAGGGAATATAGAAAACGAGAGAGAAGGAGTCGGGAATAAAATACCAGGGAAAAGGAGGGGGGAGGGGGGTGGCCTTGGCGGCCTAGGGAGCACGCTACGCCCCCCTCCCCGCCCCCCTTTCCGGCCGAAGCCCCGCTCCCCTCCTCTGGGCGTCCGGCCGTCCGGTCGGCCTGGAATGGTGCCTTCATGGACTCCTGCCGGCCGGCCGGCGTCGTGCCGTGCCGTGCCCCCGCTCGCCGGCCTCCTAGAGACTGGCTAGAGGCGGCCAGAGACTTGCAGCGCATGCAACTCTGCGCCGGCCGGCGTGGCGGGGCGTGGCGGGGCGTGGCGTGGCGGGGCGTGGCGGGCTGCCAGCGCTATTTCCATCATCGGCATGGTTGGCCGGGCTTTTCGATTTGAGCGGATATTGCCGCTCAGAGCACTTGACAAGCCCACTGCACACCGCGCGCACCTACAACAACGGCCGTTTGTGGCGACTGCCGACTGGGCGGTGCCGCCTCGGAGTGGTGCACGCCGTACACCTAGCTACACCTAGCTCTAGCTGCCTGGCAACGGCGCTGCAGGCCCACCACACCGTGTCCTTGGCGGCGTCCGCGCTGCCCGGCGCCAGACTCCAGCGGTCCAGCACACTGCGGCACGAACACAGACACAAACCGACTCCAGAGCCTGGGAATAGTCCCATCTTTCTGTCAGTTTTGCAGTGTAGTAGTGCGCCTCGTCGTGCCGCGGTTGCGTCACCGTGGTCATGTTCTCGTCGGCGTCCTTGTTGTCCAGTGCACCGCCGCGTACCAGAACACCGTCACGACGGCCGGCATCGCGTGGCCGCGCCAGTCGCCGTCGTCGCCGTCCTTCGACAAAGCCACTTGTTCCAATCTAACTCCGCCTCTCCTCTCCTTTTTCTAGATGCCCATCGACCTGTACTACATCGCGGGCTCCGCCCCCTGCCGCGGCGTGCTCATCACCGCCAAGGCCGTGGGCGTGGACCTCAACCTCAAGGAGACCAACCTGATGAAGGGCGAGCACATGACCCCCGAGTTCATCAAGGTGAGTTCGCACCTCGGGGCCCCCTGGGTCGTAAACGGGTTCCGCCGCGACGGCCAGTCGGACTCGAGCGCCTTTTCGCGCCAAAACGTCCGGCCGCGTGCCGCGTCGCGATGAGTCGGCGAAAGCCGTTTCCGGCGAATGAGACCGGAGGGAAGGGCAGGGCACGGACCAAATCCGTTATCCGCGTCGTAAAGTCCCTCGGGAAGTGGCTCGCTGCGCTCGCTGTAAACCGTAAACCCGCCTCGCCGGCAAACGGTTCGACTGATACTCGTTTCCGTTTCGTTGCAGATGAACCCCCAGCACACGGTGCCCACGCTCGACGACAACGGCCTCTACCTGTGGGAGAGGTAAGAGAAAGAGAGAAAGCTCCGCTCTATTCGGGCTTGCAGTGTGGCTGCGCCTGGCGTTGGCGATACCCCTCGCGCTGTGGCGCGGAGTAGCGCCACACGTGGGAGCCGCGAGGCGGCGCTACTCCCCGCCGACGGCGAGGGGTATCGTTGCGGTCTTGTTGAGCCGAGGACGGTCGCTAACGTGTCCCTCTGTGCAGCCGCGCCATCCAGATGTACCTGGCCGACAAGTACGGCAAGGACTCCTCCCTGTACCCCAAGGAGCCCGAGAAGCGCGCCCTGGTGAACCAGCGCCTGTTCTTCGACATGGGCACCGTGTACCAGCGTTTCGGAGACTACGCCGTAAGTCTTTAAGCCGCACCATCGACATGGCAAATCCGTGTAGTGACTGGCGGTAAATTTGAACGTTGTCTGTCGTGCCGCAGTACCCCCAGATGTTCGGCGGCGCCCCCAAGGACGAGGAGAAGCTGAAGAAGCTCGAGGAGGCCCTCGGCTTCCTCAACACCTTCCTGGAGGGCAGCAAGTTCGTCGCCGGCGACAACATCACCATCGCCGACCACTCCCTGCTCTCCTCCGTCTCCACCATCGAGGTGAGCGTCGTGGCCGGGGCGGCCGCAGTGGTTGCCTACCTCGCTGATGGCAGGCGTCATGTCGCTAATCTTGGCTTTCACTCTCTTTCCAGGCCACCGAGGTCGTCGACCTGACCAAGTACCCCAACGTGTCGAGATGGCTGGCGGACTGCAAGTCCAAGGTCGACTCCTACCAGGAGGTGAACGGCGACGGTGCGGAGCACTTCGGCCAGTGGTTCAAGAGCGTCGTCAACAAGTAGACCACAATACCAAAAAAAAAACCTATTTTTAATTTTGTTTACCTGAGCACGTGTGTGAGTGTGTGTGAGTGTGTCAAGATTTTGCATTTGTATGTTTCATCTTAAAAAAAATGATAATTACGGACCAACTTAGGTGGCGTAGCCCCAGTGTAACTTTTTAAAATAAAACAACTATTTAAAAAGATATGAAAATAAGCTTTATTTGTCAAGCTTTCCATCACATTGAGCGCGTACAGGAAACTAATAAAAACTACGTAAACTTACACTAACAACTTATCGTCATGTACACTGTCTTTATCACACGAAACATGAGGCAACAAAAAGGCACCTCAGAGGATGAGGCGAATGCATGAATGAAGATCTCTTGAAAATGAATGGCACTTCGATCAATTTATCAATCAATCGGTCCCTGACCGACCCATCGACCAGTGGACCTGACACAATAAATACACACTAGCGGCCGCGCGTTCCCTCGTTTGTACAGCGTGTGGCAAATGATGAGAAACGAAAAGCGACAGAGTATGAAAAACTGGGAAGAGCAGGATCCCTCTACCAACGATGAAAAAAAAAAAATGACAGCATAAGGGAAGGCTTACACAATAGCGATACAAGGCGGTGATGCCACACACGTAGAAACGCCGAGAGTGACGCCGGCTCCTGCCGAACCTGGCGGCAGTGGCGGCAGGGGCGGCACTCCCACGAACACTGTTTGCACTCGTCCCTATCACTGTTTGTACTCGCACCGGCCGGGCGTGCGTCTCGCGCGCCGCGTGCGTACAGTGTACGTGAACCTCGTTGAGTTCCCCTTCATTTTTCCGCGGTCTCAGGGCTGCCGGCACTTGCGCGAACTCGGCGCTGTTTCGTTATTCAGGACCGCGGTGGCCGTCGGTCGGGCCCCGGGGGATCGCCCCGTCGCCCCGCTCGGCGGCAGGGCGGCGGGGTGCACAACTGAACCGGCGGGAACGGCGCGCCGGGCCGCGGGCCGCAGCTTTTCTCCCCAGTGTAGGCACGACCGTGGCCGGATGCTATTGAGGGCCGACTGGCACTCCGGGGAGTCTCTCAGGTACATGTCGCGTGCGTCGGCGGCGAGGAGGCACTATAGCGCGAGCTCCGCGACGTGCTGCCGGCGCCGCCAGGACGCGAGGGCCGCGGCCACGGCCAGCGTGGCGATGAGCAGCGCGCCGCCCGCCAGCGCCAGCGGCGTCGTGCCCGTCGTGCCCGCGGGGCCGCTGACGGCGTCCTCGGGGGCGGCGGCGTCCACGGCGCGGCGCGCGCGCACCGGCGCGGCCGCCTGACTGACGCGCAGGCCGCGGACGCCGAGGCGCAGCGAGATGACCTCCTGCTCGGGCTGCTTGTCGGCGGCGTGGTGGAAGGCGGATGGCGCGGCCTCCAGGTCGCCGACGTCCCTCCGGTTGCGCTGGTGCGGTGGGTCGGCGTCACGGCTCAGCTCTGCAAAGGGATAAAGTCAATCGAGTAAATTCACAGCGCAGCGAAAGTTACGAAATGCAGGCGAGAGGCGCGGTTTCGAACCTGTGGGCAGCAGGAAGTGGAACTGCGGCACGAGCTCGCTGCCCTGCGCCTGGCTGCCCTCCGTGAAGCCGTTGCAGCGCGTGTCCGTGGACCCGGGGAAGCAGTTGGGCGGCGCGAGGTACGAGGCCTGGCCGCTGGGCACGGCGGGACAGCGGGGGTCCTTGGAGCCGGGGAAGCAGTTAGGGGCCGGCTCGTCGGCGCCGGGGCTGTCGGGGAAGGGCGGCAGGTACGGCATGGGCGGCAGGCGGGACACCGGCTGCGGGCAGCGCGGGTCGGGCGAGCCGGGGTAGCAGAAGGACGGCGTCGTGGAGGGCGGCGAGGGCGGCGGCGTCGGCCGGGGGCAGCGCGGGTCGTTGCTGCCGGGGAAGCACTGCGGCGGCTGTGGGGGTGGCTGGGGGCAGCTGTGCACGCAGCGGATGCCAGGGGGTGAGTACCACGAGACAGAGACACGAAGACACACTGCTGAATAAACACGGAGGACGAAATCCAATCCACTTACCTCGGGTCGGTACTTCCGGGGAAGCATCTTGGCGCGGGTGGCGCAGTCGGACAGCGGGGGTCCGTGCTGCCAGGGTAGCACGGCCGGGGGGTGGTCACCGGGGGCGGCGGCGGTGGTCGTGTGGGGGGCCTTGGGCAACGCGGGTCGGGGCTGCCCGGGTAGCATTGCGGCGTCGTGGCCGGAGGCAGGTACGTCGACGGCTGCCTCGTTGTAGGAGGCTGCGGGCACCGCGGGTCGGGGCTGCCTGGGTAGCAGCTGGGCTGTGGGGTGGTTGGCGGGGGTGTTGGCCGTGGGGCGCAACGCGGGTCGGGGCTGCCAGGGTAGCAGGCTGGCTGGGTGCTTGGCGGCGCGTACGTCGGCGGCGGCGGGCGCGGGCAGCGTGGGTCCTGGCTTCCCGGGAAACAGTTGGGCCGGGATGTCGTGGTCGGGGGTGGAGGAGGGCACCGCGGGTCCGGACTGCCCGGGTAGCAGTTGGGCCTGGAGGTAGTTGGCGGGGGTGGGGGTGGAGGCGGGCGCGTCGTCGGTCGCGGACAACGCGGGTCGGTGCTTCCCGGGAAGCACGGGGCAGACGTCGGCGGCGCAGGGGGCAGATAAGTAGCTGGCTCTCTCGTTGAAGGCGGCTGTGGAGGCCTCGGGCACCTGCAAGAAACAAAACGCCTGTGTGTAGACTGCCGTGCAACAATCCCCGCTTTCGTCTACTGCTGCTAAAAACCAGTTAACAGTCGTACCGTGGGTCTGGGCTCCCAGGGTAGCAGCTCGACGGTGTGGTGGGCTGTGGCTGCGGGCATCGCGGGTCCGGGCTGCCGGGATAGCAGTTCGGCCGCGAAGTGGTGGGAGGGGGTGGTGGTGGAGGCCTGGGAGTGGTCACCGGAGGTGGGCGCGGGCAGCGCGGGTCTGGACTTCCGGGGTAGCAGTTTGGCCGCGAAGTGGTGGGAGGGGGCGGCGGCGGCGGCCTGGGAGTAGTCACCGGGGGTGGACGCGGGCATCGTGGGTCGGGGCTCCCAGGGTAGCAGTTCGGCCTGGGGGTGGTTTGCGGCACCTGAGGGCAACGGGAGTCCGGACTACCCGGGTAGCAGTTCAGCTGGGTCGTCGTAGACGGCGGCAGGTACGTGGCAGGAGCGCGGGATGTTGGTGGCGGCTGCGGACACCTCGGGTCCGGGCTGCCGGGGTAGCAGCTCGGCCTGGGCGTGGTTGGCGGAGAGTATGGGGTCGGCGGAGGGCGCGGGCATCGGGGGTCTGGGCTACCCGGGTAGCAGTTGGGGCCTGGGGTCGTGGGAGGAGGCTGCGGACACCGAGGGTCAGGACTACCAGGGTAGCAGTTGGGCCTGGCCGTCGTGGTTGGCGGCGGTGGCTGCGGACACCTCGGGTCAGGACTTCCTGGATAACAGTTCGGCCTTGATGTGGTGGACGGCGGTGGCGGTGGAGGCGGCAGCCGGGTTGTAGGACGAGCACAGCGGGGGTCGGGGCTGCCCGGGTAACACGAGGGTGATGTCGTGGGGGCCGGGGGAAGGTATGTGGCTGGCTGCCTTGTTGACGGAGGCTGCGGAGGCCGTGGGCATCTGCAAAGCGAAATTCAGAGAAAGAAGGCGTAATTAGGTAATTGTAAACAACTTTCATCCTTTCTCATCAAGGGCCTCTATTAAGCTCTGCTAGGAACCGCTTCTTTCCTGTTACGCAAACTCCTGCAGCGTTCTGCCCAGCGAGTTTGCGTCACCAGTGCAGCACTGCAAAGGGTTCACCACGCGTTTCTCTGAAGTCTTGTCAGGTCGCTACTTGGCATTTTCGTATTCATTCGCTAGGTCTTTCCTGGTCGCGCTGTCGTACCTTGGGTCCGGGCTGCCCGGGTAGCAGGCCGGCGTGGTCGGTGGTGGAGGCGGCGCGTACGTCGTGGGCCTGGTGGTGCGTGGCGGCGGCGCGCAGCGAGGGTCCGGACTGCCGGGATAGCACGCCGGCGTCGACGGGGTGGTCGCGGGAGCGTAGGGGGTGGATGGAGGCCGGGGACAGCGAGGGTCCTGGCTTCCTGGGTAGCAGTTCGGCCTGGATGTCGTGGTGGTTGGCGGCGGCTGAGGACAACGGGGATCCGGACTGCCGGGGTAGCAGTTCGGCCTTGGAGGAGTCGTGGGGGGTGGGCGGCAACGTGGGTCGCTGCTGCCCGGGAAGCAAGGGGGCTGCGTGGACGGCACCGGTGGCAGGTACGTCGCCGGTTGCCTCGTTGATGGAGGCTGGGGCGGTCTGGGGCACCTGCAAGACGAACATCATTAGCATAATGGTCAATATTAGCGAACTAGTTATTGTTGGCTATGTAAACACCCAAGTGTTTCTCGTACCTCGGATCAGGGCTACCCGGATAGCAGCTTGTTGGTGTGGGGGTGGGAGGAGGTGGGCGCGGGCTGGTGGTCGGGGGTGGGCGAGGACAGCGCGGGTCAGGGCTGCCGGGGTAGCAGTTGGGTCTGGATGTAGTCGTGGGCACTGGCTGTGGACACCTCGGGTCAGGGCTGCCGGGGTAGCAGTTGGGTCTGGATGTGGTCGTGGGCACTGGCTGTGGGCACCTCGGGTCAGGGCTGCCGGGGTAGCAGTTGGGCTGTGCAGTTGTGGGCGGAGGCTGAGGACACCGCGGATCCGGATTTCCTGGGTAACAATTAGGTCTCGTTGTGGTCGGTGGGGGCGGCGGTGGGGGCCGTGTCGTCGGAGTGCTGCATCGGGGGTCCTGACTCCCCGGGTAGCAAGGGGAGGACGTCGGTGGAGGTGGAGGTAAGTACGTGGCCGGTTGTCTCGTCGAGGGTGGCTGTGGAGGCCGCGGGCATCTGAAACAGATACAATGTTAGTTTGCATAATTTGAAAATTAACACCAAGGCCAGAAACTCGCATAATCTGAAACAAACTTAATCAGTACCTTGGGTCTGGGCTGCCGGGATAGCAACTAGACTGCGTCGGCCTAGGCGTGGTCGTTGGGGGCGGCCGCGGGCATCGTGGGTCAGGGCTGCCGGGATAGCAGTTGGGCCGCGCGGGGGTGGTGGGCGGAGGCGTCGGGCGTGGAGCCGGGGTGCAGCGGGGATCGGAACTACCAGGGAAGCAGGCAGGCGTCGTCGGAGTGGTTGCCGGCGCGTAAGGAGTGGTCTGCGGACGCGGGCAGCGCGGGTCGGGGCTCCCAGGGTAGCAGTTCGGCCTCGGCGTCGTACTCGGCGGTGGCTGCGGGCAGCGCGGGTCGGGGCTGCCGGGGTAGCAGCTCGGCCTGGGGGTGGTTTGCGGCACCTGAGGGCAACGGGGGTCCGGACTACCCGGGTAGCAGGTCAGCTGGGTCGTCGTAGACGGTGGCAGGTACGTTGCAGGAGCGCGGGATGTTGGTGGCGGCTGCGGACACCTTGGGTCCGGGCTGCCGGGGTAGCAGCTCGGCCTGGGCGTGGTTGGCGGTGGTGTGGGCCGCGGCGGTGGCGCGCAGCGAGGGTCGGAGCTGCCAGGGAAGCACGCCGGCGTTGTGGGGGTAGTGGCTGGCGGGTACGGGGTGGACGGAGGGCGGGGGCAGCGGGGGTCTTGGCTGCCGGGGAAGCAGTTGGGCCGGGCAGGCGTCGGCGGAGGCTGGGGACATCTTGGATCAGGACTGCCTGGATAACAATTCGGCCTGGATGTCGTAGTTGGTGGAGAAGGTTGAGGACACCTAGGGTCAGGGCTGCCTGGATAACAGTTCGGTCTTGAGGTTGTAGTTGGTGGAGGAGGCTGAGGACATCTTGGGTCAGGGCTGCCAGGATAACAATTAGGCCTGGAGGTCGTTGTTGGTGGGGGAGGCTGAGGACACCTAGGGTCAGGGCTGCCCGGGTAACAATTCGGCCTCGGAGTCGTTGACGGCGAGCAGCGAGGGTCCTGGCTGCCTGGGAAGCACTGGGCTGTGGTGACTGGCGGAAGGTAGGGCACTGGTTCTTTTGGAGGACCTGGAGGTCTCGGGCATCGGGGGTCGGGGCTGCCTGGATAACAGGCTGGCGTGGTCGGTGGTGGCGGTGGCGCGTAGGTCGGGGGCCTGGTGGTGCGCGGCGGCGGCGCGCACCGAGGGTCCGGGCTGCCCGGGTAGCAGGCTGGCGTGGACGGGGTGCTAGGCGGGGCGTAGGGCGTGCTTGGGGGCCGCGGGCAGCGCGGGTCCTGGCTGCCTGGATAGCAGTTCGGCCGCGGGGTTGTGCTTGGTGGGGGCTGCGGGCACCTTGGGTCGGGGCTGCCGGGGTAGCAGCTTGGTCTGGCGGTGGTTGGCGGCGGTGGTTGCCTTGTCGCCGGAGGGCAGCGGGGATCGGTACTGCCAAAGAAGCACGCCGGCGTCGCGGGGGTGGTCGCCGGGGCGTAGGGGGTCGAAGGTGGGCGCGGGCAGCGGGGATCCTGGTTTCCTGGATAGCAGTTTGGCCTGGGTGTCGAGGTTGGAGGTGGAGGCGGTGGACAACGAGGATCTGTACTGCCAGGATAGCAGTTCGGCCTCGATGTAGTGGTTGGTGGAGGCTGTGGACAACGAGGGTCCGGACTGCCAGGATAGCAGTTGGGCCTCGATGTCGTGGTTGGTGGTGGAGGCTGTGGACAGCGTGGATCTGGACTGCCAGGATAGCAGTTCGGCCTCGATGTCGTGGGCGGTGGTGGCGGTGGAGGTCGTGTAGGAGGTGCCGGACAACGTGGGTTCGTGCTGCCCGGGAAACAAGGTGGAGTTGTCGGCTCCGGCGGCAGGTATGTCGCTGGCTGCCTCGTTGAAGGAGGCTGCGGTGGCCTTGGGCACCTGAAAGACAGATTGCCTCATTTATTCAAGTGTCTGAAAACAATTTCATGTCGGAAAAAAAATCAGTGGCGTCGGACACGTAAGTTAGACAGGCCCCGAGAGGAAGGGACTTACTTAGGGTCAGGGCTTCCAGGATAGCAGCTAGACGGCGTGGTTGTAGGCGGCGGGCGGGGGCAGCGAGGGTCGGGGCTGCCGGGGTAGCAGTTCGGCCTGGCGGGAGTGGTAGGCGGTGGCTGCGGGCAGCGCGGGTCTGGGCTTCCAGGGTAGCAGTTTGGCCTCGCTGTCGTACTTGGCGGTGGCTGCGGGCAGCGCGGGTCGGGGCTGCCGGGGTAGCAGTTTGGCCTCGCTGTCGTACTTGGCGGTGGCTGCGGGCAGCGCGGGTCGGGGCTGCCGGGGTAGCAGTTTGGCCGCGAAGTGGTGGGAGGGGGCGGCGGCGGTGGCCTGGGAGTAGTCACCGGCGGTGGACGCGGGCATCGCGGGTCGGGGCTCCCAGGGTAGCAGTTCGGCCTCGCCGTCGTACTCGGTGGTGGCTGCGGGCAGCGCGGGTCGGGGCTGCCGGGGTAGCAGCTCGGCCTGGGGGTGGTTTGCGGCACCTGAGGGCAACGGGGGTCCGGACTACCCGGGTAGCAGCTCAGCTGGGTCGTCGTAGACGGCGGCAGGTACGTGGCAGGAGCGCGGGATGTTGGTGGCGGCTGCGGACACCTCGGGTCCGGGCTGCCGGGGTAGCAGCTCGGCCTGGGCGTGGTTGGCGGAGAGTAGGTCGTCGGTGGCGGGCGCGGGCATCGGGGGTCTGGGCTACCCGGGTAGCAGTTGGGGCCTGGGGTGGTGGGAGGAGGCTGCGGACACCGAGGGTCAGGACTACCAGGGTAGCAGTTGGGCCTGGCCGTCGTCGTTGGCGGCGGTGGCTGCGGACACCTCGGGTCTTGGCTTCCAGGGTAACAGTTTGGCCTAGCCGTCGTGGTTGGCGGTGGAGGCTGCGGGCATCTAGGATCTGGGCTACCAGGGTAGCAGTTGGGCCTTGCGGTCGTGCTCGGGGTCGGTGGTGGCCTCGGACACCGCGGGTCCGGACTGCCCGGATAGCAGTTTGGCCGCGATGTGGTGCTCGGTGGTGGCTGAGGGCAGCGTGGGTCAGGACTTCCGGGGTAACAGGCTGTGGTCGTCTCGGGAGGCAGGTAGGTTGCTGGCTCTCGCCGTGGGCCTGGAGGCCTGGGGCACCTAATCGGAGAACGATTGTTGGTTTTATCGTGATTTAAATACTTCGAAAACTAAAATAAAACAATTTGCAGGTACTCCGACACGTAGGCCTCTAACCCTCCACTGTTTGAGTCGTTACCTGGGATCGGGGCTGCCCGGGTAGCAGGCCGGGGACGTGGGCTGCGGGGGTGGCGCGTATGTCGTGGGCCTCGGTGTGCGGGGTGGCGGCGGTGCACAACGGGGGTCCTGGCTGCCCGGGAAGCAGGCTGGCTGCGCTGGCGGGGTGGGCGGCGGGTAGGGCGTCTCCGTCCTGGGTCCTGGCGGTCCTGTCGGTCCGGGCCGCGGGCACCGAGGGTCGTCGTTGCCCGGGAAGCAGTTTGGCTTCGGCGCGGGGCTGGCGGGCGGCGGTGGGCAGCGAGGGTCCCGGTTTCCTGGTTTTAATTTTAGCTTTAAGATTTTGCCTTTCTTTTGCGTTTTGAGTTTACTTTCCGCTTTGTGTGCAAGTGTTACCTGGGTAGCAGTTAGGCGGCGCGAGGCTCGGCGGGGCCGCCGTGGGTGGTGGCGGTGAGGGCGGGCACCGCGGGTCCCTGTTCCCAGGGTAGCAGTTGAGCGGCGCGGGCGGGGGCGGTGGGGGCCTCGACGTC
Organism: Thrips palmi; assembly: GCF_012932325.1. Classification (NCBI taxonomy): domain Eukaryota; kingdom Metazoa; phylum Arthropoda; class Insecta; order Thysanoptera; family Thripidae; genus Thrips; species Thrips palmi. The sequence continues at coordinate 5,128,364 of NW_023144629.1, read as the reverse complement.
GTCGTTGGGGCCTGCGGACACCGCGGGTCGGGGCTGCCAGGGTAGCAGGACGGTGGCGGCCGTGTCGGCTGTGGGGGCGGCGGCGGTGGCGGGCATCTGGGGTCCGGGCTACCTGGGTAGCAGTTGAGGTTGGACGACGGCGGCGGCGGTGGCGGCGGCGGTTCTGTCGTAACCGGACGCTGCGGGGGCAGCCGCGGGCAGCGAGGGTCGTTGCTGCCGGGGTAGCAGTTGGGCCTGGCCGGCGGAGGCGGCGGCGGAGGGCAGCGGGGGTCGTCGCTACCGGGGTAGCAGTTGGGGGGCGCGACTGGGCGCACTGTCGTAGGGGCCGGGGGCGGCGCCTGGGGGCAGCGGGGGTCCGGGCTGCCGGGGTAGCAGGACGGTGGCGGTGCGGGGCTGGAGGCCGGGGGTAGCCGCGGGGCTGGCACGGGCGGCGGCCCCGTGGACGCGCCCCCGCATCGCCCAGCGCACGCACCGTTGCACACCTGCGGCGGAAATGTATCGATAGACCAACAATGGGAATTCGTTATTCGCATCGGCCTCAAAACCAACAGAAAAGCTCACCTCGATGTTGCACGTGAGGAAGACCTGCACCTTGTCGGGGAACTTGAAGGCCTTCAGGGTGTTATACGCGATGATGTTGGCGCCAGAGTCGCCCGTCTCCGTCGTCTTCTTCCAGTCATCGATCAACTTCTTCTTCCTGGAAGCACACACCGCGAAATTGGCTCCCACTGTACACTGTACACACTGCGCGAACAGCCGGGCATTGGGCCAGAAGATCGGACTCCAACCTGGGGCAGCCCTCGTTGTCGGTGAGCTGCAGCTTGTGGGTGTCCCTGGCCTCGTAGTCCTCCTGGTCGAAGGCCCAGCAGTCCCGCACGCGCACATCGAACTGCTCGCTCGGGGCGCGTAGGTACACCAGGATGGACAGCGGCTCGCCTATCTTGATGACGTCCTCCAGGGGCTGCGTCTGTGGCGCACAAAAAGATTTTCTCAATTTCTTTAAGAATTTGAACACACACCACAGGCCTGACGCATGATGACTCACGTTGGGGAACATGCCGCGTCGGATGTCCATCCAGCAGTCGACCGAGCCCGAGGACACGGGCACGGACACCACCTCCAGCATGTCCACGACGAACGGCTTGAAGGCGATGGTCTTCTCGTTGGCGTCCGGGGCGGCGCAAGACACCTTGCGTGCCACGTCCCATATTTCCTGCAAGGCGCCGCTATTTTAAACAAACTGTTCTTTTTCCGCGGCGTGACGTGGATGTCGGGTGCGCACCTGCACGGTGTCGTCCGTCTGGATGACGAGCACGTTCTCGATGCGGCCGCCGCAGCCGGCGCCGGGCTGGCTGCAGGCCGCCGTGCTGGGCCGGGAGCCGCAGCCACGGAGCGGCACGTTGAACTGGAAGGATCGGCGGCCCGCCCCGGCGGACACGAATCTGAGGGAGAGGGAGAGTTCATCATCTTATCAACCTTTTTCATTTCTCCTTTTCTTTCTCTTTTTCCACCGCTCGAGCGTTACTGTCCGCGTCACCGTCCTGGGGGAATGGAGGGCTCCGCGCCGCTGCCGCCCCGACGACCACCGCGTCACACACGGGGACGCGGCGACGCAACGACGCAGGACACAGGTGGTGGCCTGGCCGGTGTGGCGATGCCCCCTCCCTGTCCCCTGCCACTGCCCGCCGCCCCAGACTGCTCCAGACCCTCAGGAATCCAACAGACGGCAGCTCTGCGCGCTCTGTGCCGCCTTGCCGCGCTAGGCTCCCACAAGGGATCCAATTTCCTCCCAACGATCCCTGAAGAAATCACATCCATTTGTCGCAGGCCTCGCCTCCCCGGCGGGCCGCGCTGGGCCCTGGCCGAGGCCCTGGCCAGCTTAGAGGCCTCCAGGTGCTCCATGATTTCATGCAACATCGCGCAACATCGCCGGCGGACCTGGCGAATCGAGGCGAGTTTTACAGCCTCGCCGATAACTGCCTCCATAAACGGACACGTGTTCGGGGAGTCAAGAGGGGTCTCGGAGAAACAGAGACGTCAACTAACAATTGAACCACAACTTGTACAGAGCAGAAAATTGTACTCTAACACAGGGCTGGGTTCTCAAGCAGAAAAAAAAATTGGTGGAAACGAACCCGTCAGGTTCAGAACGCTATCCACTCGGCGATACCACGACGCGTTGATTTCGGACGGGGTGTCTATGACTGGCGTGAGGTAATGAAGGTGGGGAGGTGGGGTCCCGGGGGGGTGGCTGCGAAGAGGGCGGGGTGGGGTGGGGGACACGTCCCGGGAGGTGTCGTGTTGGTAGCTGGTGGTGCGCGCCTCTCCAGTGCCCCCCACCCCCATCCCCCTTCCCGATACATGGCCAGCCATGCAGCCAATTATGCTGCCCCTCCCGAGGGTGCGTTTCAGCGGCCCTTCCTCCCCTCCGTCTTCATGGTCTTCATGGAGCGAAGGCTCATTCTGCAATTTTCAGTGTACGCCGCCCTCGGGACTCGGCGCCACTCTCCACAGGGTGCTCCAGATACAATGCGCGCCCGGCTGTCAGTCGCGGTGCCTACCGCTCGCTGCCGCCTGCCCCGGAGCGGCGGGGGTGAGAGGGAGAGAGAGACTGATCCACCCTGCAACAGTGCGGCAAAGGCAACAGGCATGCAGGTCCACTTCTGGACACAGAAGCAGTGGCGCTTGCCGCTTCGGCGGGCCAGCTCCCCAAATTAAGAAGGGACAAAAGACGGTAGCGCGCTCATTAGAAATGCGCGTTGCGTAGCCTGCGTAGCCTGCGTAGCCTAGCAGCGAGGCGCAGTCCTCGTCTCTCCCTCTCCCCCCTCTCTCTCCCTCTCTGTCGGCCTTGGCGATGTCGCCGTCCTCTGCCTGCCTCCGGCCGGGAGGGCGGGACAATTTATTTGTGAACGTGGAACACAGTCATTGTCCTGATGAAGGTCCGTGGATCATGGGCGTGGCCCGCGGCCGAGTTAGCCCGCCAAATTTATCGCAGTGCCTCATGGACCATCAAGGACCTCGACTCCATAAGGACTCCGTAAGGACTCCGCCCCTGCCACGCACCTGCAGGCGGGGTCGTCGTAGTAGCCCTTGCTGTACACGACGCCGGCGAAGTCGTCCTGGAACTCGAGGGTGACGCCGATGCCCGCGCTGCTGCAGTCCACGTCGAGGCGCGTGATGTGGGTGTGCCCGGCGCCTTGGTCCTGCAGGTCCTGCAGCTCGCGGCCGGAGTCCTGGAGCTCGGCCTGCCGCTGGCGCAGCGACCGGATGTCGCCGGAGCCCAGGGTCTGCAAGGTCTCGTCGTCGTTGGGGTTCACCACGCTGACGATGGCCCTGGCGCGGCCGCCGTTTCCGCCGCTGGGAGGTCCGCGTCGACCGCCGGCGCGCACGCGGATGAAGGACCTCGGCGACAGGGTCGTGGTCGTGGTGGTCGTGGAGGCCGGCGTCGTGGAGTCCACGGTCTCCGCGGCGGACGGGCCCGTGTCCAGCTGCAAGCGGCGTGCTCGCGGCGCGGTGCGCGAGCCGAAGGCGGCCGTCTCCGCCACCTCGGCGTCCAGGAGGTCATTGTCGCCGTCGGCGTTCGCGGCGAAGTAGTCCTGGGGCGCCACGTGCGCAGCCAGCAGCACCTGTGGCAGAGGGTTGGGGGTAAGAACGCGCTGTGGGGGAAGGCAGCACACTGGTCGAACATAGACTTAACGACGAGAGTTACAACTGCGAGGAGAATTTTCCTCATAACGAGGCCGTGTCGACTGGGGCAGGACGGAGCGGCCTACGCCTGCCGAGTAGGCCACCCTTCCGACATCACAGCGGCACCCCGCCAGGCCCGCGGTGGCCTGCGAGAGCTGGTACGGACGCCCCGCCCCCCAGGCACGCCCGGGCACGCCGTCTACACCGCGTTCAAGGCCGTCGGAGCGTCCCCACTGAGGTTCCCGCGCTGCTCATGTCACGCCGTCGTGCGAATAGCGCGTCAAACACGGCGCGTGATGACAGGCCAGTCAAGTGGACGTCTTTGACAGCGGCGACAGCGGCGACAGCAGCGCCGGGACTCGTCGACACGTCGGCGAGCTAGACAGAGACAGCCAACGTCGGCCACGTCGGGGCGGTCCGGGTCGGGCAGGGCCAGCAGAAGGCTCTCCTTGATCTCCGCCAGCCCCCAGCCAGGGGGCCGATCCGCAAGGCCGCTTGCGGCGCTCCCTCTCCGTCGCACTCCTGGGGCGACCCGTAAGCGTGCGAGAGAGACAGTAGGGAGAGAGACTCCCCGGAATCGCTCGGCAGACGCCCCTGGGCGCCTAATTAAGTGATCTCTATCCGGCGTCTGGGATCTCTTTGGGGAGGCCGGGTGTTGGGTGCCGCCCCGCCCCGCCCCGCCCCGCCCCGCGGACGGGCGGCCAGGAGCCGGTTATTAGATAGGGCCACGAGGAGGCCGCGGCGGCGGGGCGGCGGGCCGGGCGTGCGGCGTGGGCGAAGACAGATTCATAAAAAAATAAAATGAAAATCCCTCAGAGGGAATTCAGAGGCGAGCGGCCCCGCGCCGGTGGCGGTTCGGAGCGCGGTGAGGCGGCACGCGGGGTAACAAACTCCGAGATTCCCGTGAACACTGATAACTTGGTTATGGGGGATTTATGAGTGGTTCCGGTTATACTGATTATTGGTGATTATGATGATTATTGGTAATAATTAGGGATGATTAAAGATTATTCGGATGGGCACTGCGTCCAATCTCAAGACCCTACTCTACTGTTTCATGCTCTGCCTCCGGAACGCCTTGACCATACACTTAGTTTCGGCACACCGCCCTCACAAAGTTGTCAAAATGTCGGAAAATCCAGTGCCGCTAACTCTTGCGCTAGATTCTGTAGGGTAGGTCCGTTGCCCTACCGGCAGATCTGCATACCGCCATAAAAACTCTTCTTCACCCCGCCCGCCGCCACTCCCCCTCGCAACACCCACCCACCCGTTGCAGCCCCCCACTTCCGACTGACATACCGCGCATCCCCCCTCTCTTTTTTTTCCAGAACCTTTCCTGTTTGCTCGGAGTGATTGGCGGATCCCAAAAATATTTACCCTGTCTGCCCTGGCCGGCTTGCCCTTGCCCGGCTTGCCCTTGCCCGTCCCATACCCGCCCACCCCCGCCGCCAGGGCTTTACTTGCAGAGGGCGGTGGGCCGGCCGGGCCGCTTGGCGCGCGTGAAAATGGCGGGAAAATGCGCTCGGGCTGTCGCCACCGCACTGGGATTTAAAACCCACCCTCCTACACACAGACACACATACACACATACACACCCAGCCACACACACATATACACAAACTTACTCACACGTTCCGTCGACAAGGTGGGTGTTGGGGATTTGGCGTGTGACTGGCCTTTTCCTGTCTTATTACGGCTCGGCTCGGCGCGGCTCGGCGCGGCTCGGCGCGGCTCTCCAGGGGGATGAAAGTCAAGGCCGGCTTGGCGTGGCGTGGAGGCCGCACTCCAAAGTGGGGCGTGCTGTCGCGGCTGTCGCCTTTATTTACGACACTAATACGCGCGAGATGAAGTCAGCAGCCCTTTTCCCCGCACTGGCCGGCCGGCCCGGCGGGCTGAACGGACGGGCCGTCAACACGGACGCCGCTTCGGCCCCATTCGACCGCGCGGCCACACGCGGAGATAATTCATACGTATACCGCCAGCGTCGCCTCTCTCTCCCACATGTCTGTCTATCTTTAGAGGCACGAGGAGGAGCCCAAGACGTTTCAGGAGACATTGAAACGGGCCGCGTTTTTACGGTGCGCCCCCATTGTCGTCTTGTTATCGTTGGCGACTCGGTTGGCGACGACGGGGCGAACGGACTGACTCCGAAGGGTCGTTTTCATCGCTCTGTCTCTCTCGCGCCTGCACGTAACGGCCCACGAGTGCGAGAGAGACAGAGCGACGAAACGACCCTTCGGATTGAGGCGGGAGGCACGGCCACTCAAGGCCGTCGCCTTCAATGGGCCCGTCGGGCTGCCGTCGGCCTGTCCTAGGAGGAAGGGGGCTGAGTGCTCCCGCGCCCTCTTTTGAACGCGGATACAACGAGGGATTCATAACACGTAATGGGGTTAAGACGAACGCCCCCGTACTCCCAATTCGGGGCATTGTGAGACTGGATACATCTGTGCTGGGTGGAGCACTACAAGGCGGCGGAGGGGAGGGGGAGGAAGCGGTGCAGGAGAATGAGACGGCGGCGTTGTGGGCCGCCCCCCAAGGTGGTGGCGCAGGCCTGCAGCCTCACTGCGAACATCGCTCTGTCTCACTCGCACCCCGACGGGGCGCCGCGTGAGTGCGAGGGAGACAGAGCGACGTTCGGGATGAGCCCGGCGAGCTGACATTTCGCCGGGGTTGTCTTGCCGGCCTGCCTGGCCTGCCCAAGCCGAGCGCGAAGGCCCTGGCCGTCTACAGAGTATGCAGCGTCTGCAGCAACCAGCAATCACCCTGTCTTTTTATTTATTAATATTCAGCCTTAATTTTTCGAGCGTTGCGTCACCGTGCATCCATCGCGAGAACCGCCCACAGCGCCTCCTCCAGAGCCTCCAGCGCCTCCAGCGTGGCGGTCCGCGTAACTGAGCCGCCACGGCACGGCACGGCGTGGCACGGCGAAGGCACGGCTCTCCGTCCGCCGACTGCCATTTCTCCTCGTCAAACAAATGGCCGAATGTCGGCGAAAGATTTTTCTGCCGCAAAACTTCCAAGTTTTTTCTCAGTTACTTTTCTTTTTCGTTCTTTTAGGAGCGGGCGGAAAACGCGCTCGCTGCTGCTGTCATCGTGGTGCGCGCACACTGCTGGGGCACGCTGGGCTTGCTGCTTGCCGGCGGTCTGTCTGACACGGATTACGTGGGGCACAGCAGGGCGGTGGTGTGCGTGCCGTGGCCCGCGGCGCCGAGGCGTGCCACGCCCTGCCACCCACCTGACATTCTGCGGCGAGGTGGTCGTCATGTTCGCACAGGTGTAAACGTCATTTCCAGTGGCGCGGCGGGGCGCGGCGGGGCGCGGCGGGCAAGGGGGTCACGGCCCGTGCCCGGCAAGAACAAGAACACACCTGTACCGCGCGCACCGCGCGAACCGTACCGCCGTGTCGGCCGCTGCTGTAGTTACAGCCACCGCGCTGCCCCTCCCCCCTCCCCCCACCCGACAATCTGCCAATAAAGATGAGCCGCGCGCGCGTCCACGTCGAGGTGCGCGTCGAGGTGCGCGTCGACCGGGAGCAATCGGAGAAAATGGCGCGGAAAAACGGCGTGGCGGCAGCGTCCACCACCTCCACCACCTCCACCAGCACGCGATTTGTCTCACATTACAGAAGCATTCGCGCCGTCCGGGCGGCCTCACCGCGCGCTGACCTTTCTCGGGCGTCGTCGGTGTGTGCATAGTGTAGAGTGCGCATGCACGGCGAGACTTTTGTGGCGCTCGACTGCGCCATTCTGGCCGAGGTGAGTGAGTGTGAGTGTGTGAGTGAGAGAGTCTTTATTGGGCTGCAGGCGGAATTGAAGACGGATTCACGCGAGTCATCGCTCCGCCTTGTCTCTCCCCGGGGTGGGATTTACCCCCCCTCCCCCTCTCCCCGGCACGCCCACCGCGCCGTCATGCCCGTTGCGCTCGATGGGAGTAAAAAGCCAACGGATCTCGTATCGCAAAAACGTGAAATGTTTGCCGCGCGACTAGGCAGGCAGGCAGGCAGGCAGGCAGGCAGGCAGGCAGGCGGGCGGGCTGGCAGGCAGGCAGGCAGGCAGGCAGGCAGGCAGGCAGGCAGGCAGGCAGGCAGGCAGGCAGGCAGGCAGGCAGGCAGGCAGGCAGGCAGGCAGGCAGGCGGGTGGGCGGGCGGGCAGGCAGGCAGGCAGGCGGGCGGGCAGGCAGGCAGGCGGGCGGGCGGGCGGGCCGGCGAGCGGGCCTGCGGTCGGTAGAGCCAGATAATGTCCTCGTTCTCTCACTGCCCCGACGATTAGAACGTTCTCATAGGACTCCGGCGCCGCCAGCGCCGCCAGCGCCGCCACGCGTCGAACGGTCGCAAAAGCTTGCGAAACGACACGCCGCGTGAGATAATCTGGCAGAAGAAAGTTATCCGCGTGCGTGTGACTTGTGTGAGTGTGTGTGCGTGTGGGTCGTGTTGATAATGCACCATAACGAGCCGAAGCCCGGCGCCGCTTCGGGTTTGCCTTTCAAATGGAGCGGAGAAGAGAGGTTAGTTATACATTCGGCCGTCTGCTCCACTCGCTTCATCATCGGGCCCTCGAGTCTCGAGGCGCCTTGAGTCAGACTCGGGCAAACGGTTTGCTGTGAATTAGGGATGAATCAAGTCGTGCATTTAGCGATGAGCCAACGGCGATAAGAAGAAGAGCGACTTGGCGGGTTATTCAAGGTTATTTGTCGTTTCGCGCCGAACACGGAACGCTTTCATAACGCTGCAGTGAGCCAGCGCGATCTCCACTGCGCCTGCCTTTTTCGTCCGGAGGGAAACAAAATTCTCGAACGAAGTGTCGTCGACCGCGTTGGCGAAGATGGGGAACAGACACACTGACCACTCGACTAACCCGATCTTGTATTGTCGCCGCTGCGAGTTTTTCGGGCCCTTCTTTTCACTTTTGTATGCGGCTAACTCGGCGGCGGCGGGTTGGTATTACATCCTGACCCCAGTTTGTCCAACTTGCGAGTTCGGCCGCGCCGAAGGCCGAAATACGACCGCTGTCCGTTTTGTATTTCCCGCCGGGGCAGCGCGGAAAACGATACTCTATTTCCGTTCTTGGCAAACTTTGGCCAATCCACTTGGCGCGGCGCGGTCCGACCGACATGACATATGCGGGGGCACGCCCTGGGCTGCCCTGGCCATGCCGCCTCCGACTGCTCCAGCAGCGCCGAATACGACACCGACAGTGTGGAAGTTTGAGACGCTATACGGCGTGCGTGCCCAGTGCACAGTGGGTCAGAAGACCGGTGGGGGAGGGATTGGGGGGGGGGGAGTGATCCTGCCGGTAAGCCGGCTCCCCGACAGACGATGAAGACACTCGGACGCACCAACACTGCGGCAGTTGGTGCGGCCGGTACCACCAACCTAATCGAAACAGCCGAATGAAACGCAAGCAAATCTCGCCCCGAGCGCCTCGGGCGCACTCGCATCGCCATCCTTGGACTGTTTGGCGCCCGGCGCGGCGCCGGAACTGCCGCGAAGGTTGGCAGCCGTGCGGAGGCCGATCGGCGCCCTTTGCATACAACTACAAATCTCGGACTGCAGTAACGCCGGTAGTGAATCATGATGGCATCTTCCGCTGTGGACGGCCAGGACGGCCAGGACGGCGTCCCCCCTCCCCTCCCCCCACCGCGCCCCCTGGGGAGACTGTCGCAGTCTGTCCTGTCCACACTCTGCATCTGGGATCCTCACTTGATTGCTTGCGTGACACAATGGGTCCGCCCCAGAACCCCAACGGGCGGGCGGACGGGCGGGCGGACACACAGACGGGACACTAGTGCCATACATTTGCCGGACCATATAACGCGGTCCGCGAGGGATACGATCCTCTAAAGGAAGCGAGACGGCCGGGCGGCTGTGCGTCGGAGGCTGGGCGCTCCGCTCCGCCGCGCTGCAGGTGGTGGTTAAGTACCCGTTTAACGAGTACGGCTCGCGCCTCGGCCTGATGATGCATTCTCCACGGCCCTCTCCACCTCGTCCTTTCCGGTCCGGGAGGTCAAGACCGTGGCGACCGCTGGCTGCCTGGCTGGCTGCCCGCCTGGCTGGCTGCCTGCCTGGCTGCCTGGCTGCCTGCCTGGCTGCGTGCCCCGCCGCCAGTGAATGACTCCGAGCTCGCGTGCGGCGGTGCGGCGCCCGCCCATTCATTCCCGATGTTGCAGTCCGTGTGCGCAGTCATCGGCTCGTAAATTCGAATCCTTGGCAATCTTGTTATACTTTCCATTTCATTTTTATTCCTCATTTTTTATGTGTGGAGTCATTCCCGCAAAACAAATCTGTTACAATTATTTTTTTTCCGGTCACAGCCCCTTTTTTACACCTTTTTTACGCGCCACGTTCTCGGAAGTGGCGCGTGAAATGATGAAAAAAAATTCACGTGTATCGCATACATTCTCGAAATTCTCGAAAGTCGTTTGCAAAAGGAATTTCGAGAAAGCTCGCGCCGGTCCCTCTCTCTGACCCTTTAATCTTCCTCTTTTTCACACTCTCACACACTCACACACACCCACTGTCTTACTCAGCGAACGCGCACACATACACACACACACGCACACACTCGGACAAAATGAAGCATTACGCGGGCCAGCGAGAGGGAGAGAGAGAGAAAGGGGGTGAGAGGGCGCGACGCTCTAGCCGACAATTAAACTGTCTCCGGAAAGCTCGCCGCCCCGCCGCCTGTTGGCTTGCCTTTTGGCCGCCTTTTGGCGGGGGTGCGCGCGGTGCTCGCGCCTCGCACTTCCGCGGACGCGGCGCCCTTGGCGGCCTTGCCCGGGCGGCTGCTGGCGCTGTCTCTCTCGCACCCACGGGGTGGCCCGTACACGGGTGCGCGAAAGACAGAGAAAGAGAGACCTCCCTCTCGGTCTGCAGCCCTTGGCGCGCCTCGGCGACCAGGACAGTGCTGCTCGACGAGGGCAAGAACGAGGACAAAAGACTGCTGCAGCACCATTCCAGCGCCGCGTCCTCCGCCTACACTAGAAAAAAAAGAAGGAAAAAAGAAAGGAAAAAGCGCACAAAGAAGACCCCGACGATTCTCCCTCTTCAGGTGGGCAATTCGCCCTGCCGCGCCGCATTGTTGGTTCAATGACCAATTTTACCGTGATTTTCCCCACCTGCCGCGCCGCCACGGCCTCCCTCACATGGCGGTTCCCGCGACACGCTTTGCCGTACTCTGCGCGAGAGGGTTCGTAACTTAGCGCGGCTTGTCCGGGCTCGCCGCCGGGCTTGGCGCCCCGCCCACCTTGTTTGAATTTTTAAGTCCCCGCAGGCCGCAGGGCCGCAGGGTAGAGGCTCACTGGCTGGTCTGCCAGCCGGGCGGGGGGGGCGCGCGGTGTGATAGGGCTGCTCGGATTACCGCGCGGTCCCGCCTGGTCCCGCCGGATTCAACCAAAACAGCAGCGCGGCAAAAATCCGGGGCCCCTCGCTCCCGTCCCCACGCCGTCCTGCTGGACGTGGACGATCCGACAGGCATTAGTGGAGTCTGGGTTGCTCTTTCGCGCGTCTGGATGCTCCTCCTACGGTGTAACCGCGCAACACGTGCTCGCATGCGATAAATTACGCTGAGTTCTCAACGACAATGGGCGTCAAATTTAAGTGGCAGGAGGAGGGGAGCGCCTGGCGGGTAGGCACGCCCGCAGACACGGGTGTTGCAGGGTTGCCTACCCGCCGGATGGCGGGCGCTAACTGGGGCGGCCCGGCGGCCCTGCCAGTGTATACGCGTTGATACGCGTCACTGGCGGCGACCGCACTACCCCACCCCTTTCCCCCCTCTCCCGGCGATTTCAGAGCAAATCAAACAGCGCCACAGCGGGCTGCTGTGCGTATCAAGTGCATGCATAAACCATTTCTCTGTCTGTCTGTCTGTCTGTCTGTCCGTCTGTCTGTCCGTCCGTCTGTGTCTGCGCGTCGCCTTGCACCATGCTTTAGGCCGTGGCCCCACATACGATCGGCAAATTATTTTTTGATAGCATCTCTTTCTATATTCGGCACGTCGCGCGCAAACGGGACTCCGCCGGCGTTGGCGGTGTCCGTGGTCAGATTGCCGGATTTATAGCGACATGGAAATCCCAATCCCTACGCTTCCCGCCTTCCATTTTAAAGCAGGTATGATGGAAGGCGCTGTCTGGGTGGGGCAGGGCGGGGTGGGGCGGGGTAGGTGATGCTCTACCCGCTAAGCCTAGACTAAACCCGGCTACGCCTAAACTTGGCACCGTAAGCCCGGCCAGCCCGGCCAGCCCGGCCGTCAAGTGCAGCGGCCAGCACAAGGACTAGCAGACCAACACCGCGGGCGCTTTGCTGCGGCGGCGGTACACGCCGCCCTGTCTCTGCCGGCCAGCCCCGGACAGTATCCCACCCCACGAGTGCGACAGAGACAGAGCGACGAAACGCTCTGTGAAATCAGTCTGCTGATACCCAGCGGCGCTATCTCTCTCTCTCTCTCTCTCTCTCTCTCTCTCTCTCTCTCTCTCTCTGACGCACTCATGTCGCTCAGCAGGGAGGTGCGACGGAGACAGCGCGACGGAACACGCTGCTGCGCCGAACCAGCCAGCCGTCCAGCCAGCCGGCGCACGCGCGTCGGCGACAAGGAGAGTAAAGTTTGGACCGGAGAAAAGTTGTGGAGGCCTGGTCCGCGGCTGTGTGCCGAGGCCGTGCCCGGGCCGTCCCTTTCCGGCTCAACGCGCCGTGAGGCGTGAGGCCGTGAGACGCCGCCGGCACGCGGGGTACGCGGGCACACCGTATCTGCCCCCGCTCGCCGCGCCACCGCCGACGCTTGCGTCGTTCCTGCCCACTCGGCCACCACGGACCTCCCCCTGTTTTTACGGCGGCAGAGAATTAATTTTAAAATAAGTGCCGCGCGCCGCCGGGGAGGCTTGAACCCACAACCCTGCGCGCCGTGCGCCCGGCCGCCCGGCCGCCCTGCGCAGCACCACTGTCTTAACGGCTCATCTTCACAGCTCGCGGGCGGCAGGGCCGAGAGTCGTCGCTCCGTGTCTCTCGCACTCATGGGGCGTCCCCTGCAAGTGCGAGAGAGACAGAGCGACGAAAACGACTCTCGGAATCAGTCTGTGGGGCACTGTAAGGCGAGGAACGAGCTGAGTAGGGAATCCGGCATGCAGCCGCGCGCCCGGATTTATGGGGGCCTTCCCCCGGACAGCGCGCTGTCTCTCTCGCACCGCTCAGGCCCCACGCAGCGCGCCATGAGTGCGAGAGAGACGGCGGTCTGCGGGGCGCAGAGGACGGCGGCGTCGGCCCGAAACTCGGCACGCCCGGACCATCAGCATCCAGCAGCTCTCGCGACCACGCTCAGTGTCATAGGTCGTGGCTCCGGCGGCGCGCTACGCTCAGTGTCGGCGGGGCGGGGCGGCCCTGTCACCGCGGAGCCATGGCGGGGCGGCGGGGCCCAGGAGGCGTGCTAGCGTTATTGACGCCGGGGAAAGTGTAAATTCTAGCCTGACGCTTATACTCATGACGTAAGGCGTAAAGTCTGGCGGTGGCGGTTCGTCAGCCGCGCGCCGCCGCCGTGGTCGTCTGCCTCCGCACGCAGATGACGCTGTCCGTCATCGTGCCCCGCAGTCAGGCGCCGCGGTGCCGCCGTTATCCCCGTCGCCATCTACAGGCCGATCGGTGTCGTCAGCCCCAGGGCCCCATGCACACTTATTCTATTGTTTTTCCAATCACAGCGGAAAACAGCGAGACGCCGGTGGAGATAGAGCCACTGAGCGGCGCGCGCTGTGCGACGATTTGCTCGCCACGCAAGAACCTTCTTTTTGCCGGCGTTTTGATAGGGCACGGGTCTTTTAGTGTGATAAGGATCCAGGCAGGCGGGCAACTGGGGCGCTAACCAACCTTCGCGCGCAACACCTCGACCGGCCGGCCAGCCGGCTGTCTTGCTCAAAAGAAAATCGACAGCGAAAGTAAAAGTGGCAAAAAGTGAAGGCATTGCATGTGGGCCGGGCAGCCGTCGCGTCGTAGGTCAGGACTAGCTTGCACTGGCGGAGTTGCATGCTGGTTGACCTGCCTCCTCCCCCCGGACCCCTCGCCAAATTGCGGTCACCATTCCCTCCCCCCATGCAGCACGGAGCAGCGTCCCCGCGTCGCCCTGGGCGGCGTGTAACATCGCAGGGTCACTAGTCGGTGTCACACTCCGACTGGTGACTTGCCGAGCGCGCTGAACAAAATCTTACCAGGACAACCAGAGGGGTATTAATTTTAACCTGGTTAAGTTTGTTTAATCTTCGTTGTCATCGTTGTCTATCTTCGGCATTGTCTAAAACAAAGTTGATCGACCGTGGTCCGCAGAGCGCGGTCCTTACGCAAGGCGCTGGAAACAAAACGGCATGCCATTCGACTCACCTGCGCTGCCAGCGCGACCCATAGGAAGTGCCGCATGCCGGCGCCGCGGCCCGGCTGCAAGCGCTGCAACAGAGACAAGCGTGTAACTGCACTGTCAATAACGACAAGGAAGGCGTGCGTGTGTGAATGTGTGGGCGTGGGTTGGAATGACTTGCAGCGCGTTTCCGAGATGTGTGACGCCATCCCTAACCCCCCCAACCGCAGCGTGGAGCTTTGAGGCGCGGCCGCAAGAGCGCGCTTCCCAAACCGACCGCCTAACGCGCCACTTTCCTTTGTTTCCTTCCGGACAGGCATCGCAGCGTTTCCGTCTCGCAGAGTGTGTTTACTTTTGTCGTATGGTTTTGTTGCTCAAAATCCGCACGTGTCACGCCGCGGTTTCGCAGATTGTTGTTTGACTGCGGTCGAAACAAAAAGTCCGCCAGCCGCGGTTGTTGTTTGAATCCGGGTGGGCAGCGGCATTTGTTTTCCTCGTTGGGTTGAGAAATATTTTTTTTTTCGCGGCTGTTGTGATGGGCGGTCCCCGCCCGGCTGGTCACAGACTCCGCGTTTGCTTTGTCTCATCCACGGCTGGGGTTGGGGTTTAGCTTCCGGCAGGCCATGTTTTTTTTTTCGGTCGAAATTTTCCGCTTTTAGCACACGGGAGTAAGGGCAGCCGTTTATCACAGCTCAGACGTTGGCGAAGACAATGAGGTGCGTGTGCATCTGTGTGTGTGCACCGAGCGTGCGTGTGTGTGCTCGCGACCTTTCTTGCGGCACTAAAACCTCTCAAGGGCCCTAGGCGCGTGCATGCGCCTGTTAGGAAACACACGCACTCATGCGTGGCCGGGGAACAGGTTGTCGGCATCTTTGTCATTCTCCTTCGCAAAGAAGAAGACAAAGAAGTAGTGTATTTAGAGGGAATTAGTGCTGCTGCTGTTGATGAAGTCGATGTGGTTGTAGCTCTGCAGGAACAAAGCCAGGAAGGCGTTCGATGCGAATGCATAATGCGCGCCGGCCTCCCCGACCAGCTCCCCGAGGCCTCCGTGAATGACGCGATTGTAGCGTGCGGCCATATGACACGTCGTACGTGCCTGGGGCGCGATTGGGGCCCCCCTGGTGGAGGAAACAACAAACATGCGATAATGATGGTCGATCCCTTGCATCATCGTTCGCTTACTTTATGGGAAAAAGCGCGGAACAAAGGACAACAAAGGAAAGCAACTTGGGGACTGAAAAACCATATGGGCGTGGGGAAGCCCTCGCAACTGAAACTCGTTTACTTTGAATCCGGGCGGCGCGTGAGGCGGCAGCGTGGCAGCTACTCGCAGCTTCGCCACTTCAAAGTTGGGCTTTGGCGTGTCCCGGGGCTTGAGCTTGAGCCCAGGGCCCGCCTCCCCAACCCGTTGCTCGCGAGCCACTTTGAAGTAACAATAATAATCCCATATTCCGCAGAAATTCCCGCTGGCTCTGGCGCGAGTGGAAAAGGAACCCGGCCAAGTGACGCCGGGTCACCTGCCTCCTGCCGGTGACGCCCGCCTTGCGCAAAAAGCATTATCCTTTATTGCCCGAACGATAATTACTTGGCTAAGGGCAAAGACGACGCCGAGGTGCGCGCGGTCACCGGGGCCAAGCGTAATAATGTGCGACACGGTGGACGGGAGGATTTATGGGCCGATTCGGAGGACGTGGCCAACCTCGGCAACGTCTCGTCTGACTTGAGGGCCCCTTCAGCCGGCGCCACCGCAAGACGCTCGCGGCCGCCTCCTCACGCAGCACAACAAGTGGCTCTTCCCGGAGGCACGGGCGAAGAAGACCCTGCTGCGGTTTAGGGAAAAGAAAATCAGGTTTTATCTCCTTGTGGGGCGGTGGACGACTGGCCGCTAACCTTTCCACGCCTTCTTTGTTTCCCCCAGCGAAAGCCGTCGCGTTATGTGGCGTCTCCTCTCTGGATGGGACAATCGGGATGTGGGTGAGGAGCGCCGGAGGAGCGCCGTTACCGAAACGCGGGGATAAGTTTCCTTCTTCGACCGCCTATTGCCTCGCTTCGGCCAGATGCTGCCCCCTGCCAGGCGCTGGCCAGGCCGCGGTCGAATCGGGAGAAAGAAATACTGCACCGCCAAGCGGCCTGGCCGTCAGCTCGCCCCCATCTCTGTCTGTGGCTTCGCGGCTTCACGGCTTGGCGGCGCCGTTCGGACGGTTCGGATCAGCGGAAATGGGAAGCCTCTCGCTTCGCCCACAACCAGGCGAACTACTACTCCCTTTTGAAAACGTCTGCAGAGTCATAACTGTTGCGTTGGCTCTTATTTTTGTTCACTGCTAGAAACGTGTTTTTGTTTTTGGTTGTTTTTGGTGTTAAGTACCCCATTATGAGAGGCGGCCCAGTCGACAGCAGGGTCATCCGTCTAGCGACTGTCAGTAGAAGGCATAATCCGGCCCGGGTCGCGACCCGTCGACCCGTCACAGCGGGAACCGTCACTTTTGCAGCCGCGACCACGACGTGTGCTCATCCGTTTTTATTATTTTAATGAACCCGTTGTCCTTCTCTCTCTCCCTCCAGGCGGCGTCGGGGCGGCGGGAGCAGGACAAAAGCATAGCGCGGCGCCGCCGGTGGAATCCGAACCGCCCGAACGTATCGCTTATCGTGGCCGAGCCTTCGGCACGTCGTATTGATGTCTCGGTCTCTCTCTCGCCCGCGCGCAATACGCCTGCTGGCGTCGTTCCACGCCGACACATTTCCGCGGGACGTGAATGGAGGTATGGATTAGAGCTGCCAGCCCTCAGTGGGGCGCTGCCCTAAGGCTGGGCTAGGGCTGCCGATACATCCCTACACGCTTGCGGCGGTAGTGGTCCGTCGGCCGACAACACAGTATCGGAATTGAATCATCACAACACTCCCGGCCGAGATCTTCACCGGGCCGCGGCACGGCCTTGACGGCGTGCGGCCGGGAAACGCTTCCACGGCGCGCGTGCCTTGGCCGCGGCGGCGTCGGCGGTGCGGTCGGGACCCGAAATCCTCCGACATCTCGGGCGTCTCTGGCGTCTCGGGCTCGACTACCATGAACAGGACGAAGTGACGCGGCGGGTGCCGTCGGGGCCAGGGGGCCAGGGACGGCCAGGGTAGGGTGGGGCTTCTGGCTGGCCAGGGACTACTAGTGCACAGTAATCCCCAGGGACATAAATAACGGTTCGGCGACGCCATGGCGACGCGTGTGGCGGGGCTGGCGGGGCTGGCGGGGCGCTGCTGTCGCAAATGAACGCCACCAACACGTCCGGCCGCCTCGGTGGCGTGGTTTCCGCCGCGAAATGGCCAAAGGGCAAGCGAGCGGTCAGCGACGCGCGCGGGGGCCACCAACACCAAGGGGGCTGGGCGCGGCTGGGACTCCTCCCTGGAGGGCAGGCAGAGGGCAGGGCGAGCGGGCGGGTGTACCCCCATCCCCCGTCGGCCATGGACCCATGGCAGCAGCAGCCCTCGACTAGCAGACCGACTCCGCGCGGGGGATGTCTCTCTCGCGCTCGTGGACCGCCTCGTCGGGGTGCGAGGGAGACAAAAGAGACGGGACCCGAGCTGGGAATCAGCCTGCAGGGAGGGACAGAGTTACAGAGTGGAACTGGCAGGTTCGGAAGAAGGGGTGGGGACGGTATCAGCTCTGCGCGCGGACGGCGGGGACGCCGGGGACCTGGCTGTCCCGGCTCTCGCAGGCCGGCGCTGGAAGTGCACTGTAGCGCGCACTTCAGCAGGCTTAGGCTGCAACCCTGCACTCAGTAAAACGTACAGTCGGGGTAATCTGCCGGCCTCGCCTGCGCCGCTGCATCCAAACAGCCCTTGAAAGCGAGGAGAGGGGGGGGGGGTCAAGTAGCGGCCCATAGCCCGGCGCTCGCACGGCCATGAAGGTAAGCCGATTTCCGCCGGGATGGCTCCGTTGTTGCGAGAAATCTGTATACACTGTGCAGTGCAGGTTCGTGCACTCCGCTTGGGCGCTGCGCGCAGCCCTTGCGTGCGCTTGCCCTGCCCCGGGACCAAAACGGCGAGCGAGGCGCGCATCGCCAGGCATCGCCAGACATCGCGCACTCTTCGGGTTCATCTCCGCGCCTGATGAGGGGCAGCCGCCTGCCTGACCCTCACCTCTTGCGCCAGAACAGGTTCGCGGTTCGCACCGCCACCGCCGCGCCGCCACGGTCCCGATGATTCAACCGAGCGGCACCCAGCGGTACCCTGGGTACCCTGGGTAAGCCCCGGATTAAGCTTCGCGCGCTTCCCGAGCGCCGTCCCCGGCCCGGCGTGACTTCGGGACGACTTCGGTACGACTTCGGCACGACTTCGGGATGACTTGGTGCGCTGATATTGTTATGGCGTGGTGATTGGACCTGGCTCGAACCCAGCCTGCCATACTACCCTTATCCCGGAGTGGTGAAACAATAACTTTGACTAGACTGGTGCGAATTCGCTAACACCCGAATTTTCCCCGTTCGGTGGGAGCAGGCGCGAACTGTTGAGCGAACCAGACCGGTCCGGCCCCACAGATGACGCCGGCGCTCTCACCGGGGCGCAGACTCCCATCCCAACACATTTCGGAAAGTTTATCTCCAGGTCATGTAACACCTGTGGGTGTGGTCGCTGTGGTCGGCGTGGTCGCGACCCCTTGGTGACTTCCTGACCCGTCCTCCTGCCGGCGCGGCCGTGCCGGGTCATCTTCTTTTGGGGCCGGCTGGCCGGTTCCCGGTTCCAGGGACCAGGGCTGTTGGACCCAGTCAATCCCTCATGGCGCACGGTGATGTCAGCGGGTTAGCCAACATCACAATGCCCACCGCGGGGTCATCGAGGCCTCGTCCTTCTGGGTGGATAGATGAGCCAGGCCGGCCCGGACTGCACCCTAATCCGCCTTCGGAAAGTTCACCCGACGTCGATAGCAATCTCGTCAAAATGGTGTTTCTGCTCGCAGTGGCCCAGACAGCTTTGAATGTCGGCCGGGCTGGCCTAGCCTGCCCAGCCTGGCCGCGGCGGAAAGGTCTCTCGGCTTATCGCGGCCTCATCGGGGAGAGGCTCAAGGTGCTCAAATTGGCCGGCAGATAGCGGCACTTACCACACGTGTGTCCCTGCAGCCTCACCGCGCCTCGCCGGCATCGAACCGAGCAGGGCCGTGCGGAACCGGAGGCGAGGATGGCTCTTTCGGCAGTCCCACAAGTAAGGCCTCGTGTCCTGCGGGTCCTGC
Organism: Thrips palmi; assembly: GCF_012932325.1. Taxonomy (NCBI): domain Eukaryota; kingdom Metazoa; phylum Arthropoda; class Insecta; order Thysanoptera; family Thripidae; genus Thrips; species Thrips palmi. Next base: position 5,109,134 of record NW_023144629.1, on the reverse strand, counting down.
GGGCAATGGCAGCACACACCAGCGACCCAACCACAGCGCCACACAAACCAGGCGCGATTCGTTTTTACGGTACGGCTGTTGGCCCTACTGGCCCAGTCCCCTCCCTCCACCGCCTCGCCTTCTCGCGCGCGTTTCCGACGCGCCTTGCAGAAGAGCGTGCGATTTCCGGCGAGGCGGAGCGGCGCAGCGGTGAGGGACGGGCACGGCACTGCCAGGGCACTGCCGGGGCACTGCCAGGACCAGTGTGTTCGGCAGCCCGTCCAATATCGCCAGTGTGCCGCGCAGCCTCGTGTTTGTTTTGCAGTCAAATTGGGCCGTGTAAACGCGGAGTGCTTTCCCCGCTCGTCGCGTTGCCCGGAACGCTGACACCGCTGCGCGTTTGTCTACGTTTCAGCAGACGCACGTTTCCATCGGGCTTTTGTTCGTGGAGACCAAGCGACCCTGGCTGCGTCTCAAGGCCGCGGCTGATGCGGACAACTTTTGGCGCCACCCTCGCTCGCACACTGCACTGTACAGACATACATCTGCGGCGCAGCAGCGCGCGTCGAACCCATTCGTCTGCCGCAAAGCGCCGCGTGCGGCCGCGTGCGTCGGGCCACCCTTTTCGTCCGGGACTGTACAATGCACGCCGTCCAGCCCCGTCCAGCCTGCGCTGCGGTGTCCTCCTCCTGATTGTTTCATTACGCAAGGGGTACGGAAGCGGGCAGCCGGTGGGGGGAAATGAGCTGCAAGTTGAGTCGCTCTGTCTCCGTCGCACTCAAGGGGCACTCGGCAGGGGTGCGAGAGAAACAGGCAGCAGCAGCCTTGCTCGGAATCGGACTGCAGGAGGATATGATCTTCGAGGGATGATAGGTCACCCGAGTTTCGCTCCATATGCACGGACGCCCGCTCCGCTTGAACTCCCCTCTTCTGCCAAGTTTTGCCGCACACGCTGAGGCTGCCGCGTCGGTGAAAAATGACCCCGCCGGCCCCATCCCACCCCCACAGTGGCGCGGACGCCCACGCCGCGCACGTGGAGACCGTGGAGACCGTCACGGAGGCCGCCTGGCAGGTGCGGGAGGCCCCTGGAGCCCTAATGCCCCCTGGCAGCCGCCGGGCTTAGGCAGGTATGAAATGGGGCAAGGCGGAGATGGAGCAAGCCAAGCAAATCAGTTGAAATGCCGTTTGTCCTTCCCACGCACGCTGTGTGTGTGTGTGGTACCGATTGCCCGGGCCCCGTTCCCACTGCACACACACGTACGCTGAGAAATATACGGTCCCGCTGCATCCGCGGCTCCGGTTACACGTGCCTGCCACGTGGCCTATCCCCGAGCTCCCTTTAACCAACAGCAACAACAATCAATGAAGTACCTCCCCCAGTGAGTTGGCGAATGTGATTGTGGCCGCTATAAACAAACTACGCGAACAACGCGGCCCGGAAGAAGACCGGCGAGGGGGTTATCACACTGCTGTAGTGTACAAAGTAAAGCGGATTTTTTTCCACAGTGTACTTTGCACTACTTCACCGGCTACATAACGACCCCGATTTTCGTCATCGTTCCGATGATGACTCGTTTCGCGGTGCGTGGGCGGCAGAGACAAAAGAGTATCGGCAGGGCGGCCTGCCATGGGCCCTCGCAGTGCCGCTGCAATTAGAAAGTAAAAGAGGGCCACACTGCCGTCCGATTCGGATGGAATCTCTCAGGCTCCAATTATCAACTCAAACCGACGGGGCGGCCAGACGCGGCTAGACGCGGCGGCGGCTGGAGTCGGCGGGGAACCGCGGCTCGAGAAGTGACGCGCGGCGCGGTGCGGATAGCGGCGCGGAGAGTGCAGCCATTTCCCGCGCGGACACTATTCGCAGAGCGAAGAAAAAGTAAACAAACCGGTGGCACAATGGAGGGCTCAAACTGAGAGTGGCCTTGGCGGAGTCATTGATGCGCGGATGGATGCCGACTCCCGCGAGGGGTCACGCGTAACGTACCGTTCCGTACACCTAGGGAGGTGGGGGCGGCCAATCTGAGGCGGGAAACACCGCCAAGGTCTAGCCGACACCAGTCCCGAAAACAAAAAGTCGAAAGATTTGAAAAATTGTAAAAGGCTAAAAACTTGCTACTTATAATCAAAACATTTATACAAATTGCAAACGTTAAGAAAATAAGTGTCTACAAAAAGTCAAATTTGAAACTATAAGGAACTTTACACGCACAGTGTCTGACTACTGGTCATGATATATTGCGCGATGCCATGGTGACGATCATCAGGACTACGACGATCATAATGAATAGATGATTTCCTGCCGGTGGCCTTGGCCTCTTGGCCGACGCTGCGGCGCGCTGCGGCGGGTGGCGCGGCGTCTCCGAGGCCCTAGCTGCTCTAGCCCTCTGCCTATAGGCGTCCAGCCCAGCGGCATGGCACAGCTTGGCGCAGCAAACCGCGCGGCCGGTCCAGTCAGAGCAAAGAGGATTACAGAAGCTGTGTGCATAGGACTTTGGGACGCTGTTTACCTCGAGGGACTGTCCGTCGTCGCAGTTGCAAATACGAACGACGTCGCTTGCGACACGGCGTTTTGGCACGCAGGTTTGAGACAATTGTTGCGTCAGCGGTCGGCAAGCCCGGCGCAGCCCAGCGAGGCCCATGCAGATCGTAGTGACACCATTCAGTGCGGTCGGTCCACTGCATAAAGATTTCGCACATCAAGGACACGTAACGGTCGGCCCGGCTGTGCTCAGCCCGGCCGAGACACCGCATAAGGGCGGAGAAAGCCTTTGAACGCCTTTTGTCTTCTGAGTGGGGCTTGTTCGACTTGTTGCGACTCTACGGCTCCAATAAGGTATGGGATGCGGGCCGTAACGGCTCGACGAAAAGCAGGACGGTTTAGCGAAGTGCGCGCTACACTTCGCGGAGTCCACCGGGCCCGCCCACCCGGTACAACACGCAACACGCGGAGGTACGAAACAATGTGCTAACTATGTCTATTGGACTGTGCTGCATGCAGTGTGTCCACGGCGAGGGGGAAACGACTGAGAAATTTTGTGTACATCGGATAGGGATAACCCCGGATAACCCGCGGATTACCTCCGGATTACATCGAAAATTTTCCAGGATTACCATTGGATTGCGCCGGATTACCCCGGATTACCTCAGAATTTCCCCGGATTACCCTGGATTACCTCAGAATTTCCCCGGATTACTTCGAAATTTCTGGTTATCCGGATAGCGGATAACCAATTTGCTGTACATCGGATAACCGAAGTCGTTTCCCCCTCGGTCCACGGACAGCCTCCCAATCGCCGTAATGCGCTCGCACACAAACACGGGAAATGGACACGCACACAGACGGACGGCATCGGCGGTTTCTGTGGCTCCCACTGTCATAATCACAATGCACGACCGCAGCCGCCAACAACTGGACTGGGCAACGTAGTCTGCTGCACGACCCGTGTTAATCCGTTTTTAGTGCATCGCCCGCGCCGAGCTCGTTGTGTGTCCGTGTGTGCGTGTGAGCCTCTGTGCGTGTGTGTGTGTGTTTGACACCTGCCGCACTTGACCCGGCGCCTTACGAAACTCATTGTGCAAGTCGAGGCGGGCGGCGCGCGGGCAGGCCCACGGTAGTCGAGTGCAATGCAGTGCAGTACCGTGTCCTTGTTGTTGTTGTTCTGAAAAAACTGGAAAAAAGAGGAGAAAGAAAAAAAGGGTCTGGCAAGTTGGCAGTGGTGCGGCGTGGGTGCTAGGCAAGGACGTTCACACGCCCCGCCCTCCGGGCACGCACGCGCGCGGACACACACACACACACACAAACACACACGGACCGGACTATTATGTGCTGATGGCCCGGCCACGCGGGACCACGTGCCGCTGGATCAAAGCAGCAGTAAACACTCGATTTGGCGGGAAAGCATGTTGTGTGTGCGTGGACCCGAGCGTGGACCGCACCGCCGTGGGAAACAGCAGCGACCTCTCAAAGTGTTTACGAATGGCGGAGCGCATCATTAGGCCCGCCGGTTTCATGACCTGCCTAATTTTCGACCGAGGGGCACCGCTGTTAAACCTAACGACTGGAACATGTAAACGAACAAGGGTCTCGTGGAACGATAAGTGGTCGGGTTGGCCGAGTGGTTAGGGCGTGTGCTCCGTGGCCCGCAGCCGGAGGTTCGACACTCGCTGAATCTAGTTTTTTTCTGTGACAAGAGTAAAACCAAAGTAAAACACGAGGAAACGTAAAGCAAATCCCTGCAGGCGAGGCTGAAGGCGCACGCCGATAGCGATGTACGCCCTAATAACGCAGGCGACCCACACTCACTCACACATCACGCCCGCGCGGCGCGTCGTTTTCCCGATAACATTTAAAATTCAAATTTGGGCGTCATGATACGGCAAGGCCAGGTTCCAACAGCGGGACGCGCTAATGTCCCTCGCGGCGTCGTCTACGTCGACGTCGTCATTTTGGCGTTGCGAAGCCGCCAAGCCCGCGAAGCCTCCGCCGCCGCGGGACGAGCGGGACAAGCCGCCTTCGAGACACAGCTCCGCGGAGTCCCGCACATGCATGTAACCGTGTGGATTAAGGGATCGTAAAAACGGCCCATCCTCTGCGCTGCCGCTACCACCGCCGCTACCACCGCCGCTACCACCGCCGCTACCACCGCCGCTACCACCGCCGCTACCACCGCCGCTACCACCGCCGCTACCACCGCCGCTACCACCGCCGCCGCCTCGCTTTACGACGCGTTCCTTCCATCCAACAAAAGGGCGTCGTGTCGCCGCCGCGGCCCAAGTTCGCTTCCTGACAGTGAATCAAGCAAAACGACGCGACACAGGCTGAGTCGCCGCCGAGCCGCTCGGAGGCGGAGAGGCGGCGCGGCAGCGGGAAAGCGCGCGGCAGCGCGGCAGCCGCAGTTTCGGTTTTAACAGTGAACGCGGGGAAGAGAGCGAGCATCACTGCAGTGCTTTGATCCTCCGTCCCGCGAGAGGCGGGGCCGGGCGGGGCGCGCCGTTTGCTCCCGGGTCAAATAGACCGGCAGTGGCAGCCAAAGGGTCCGAAGGGCCCGCGGGCCTCATCAAGGCGATTAGAAGAGGAAAAATAAATTAAAAGGGGAGACACGCTGGACCATCCGCCGATCGCGACTAATCACCCTCCCGAGCCAAGTACACACAAAACCGAAACTTTTCCGAGACTTTGGTGAACTGCTGAGGAGGAAAGAAAAGGGGGATGGAGACGGAAGGCGACGGTTACGCGCCGTTTAGTGTCGGATGGGCACACACGCTGTGGGGGCCGCCGGGGGCCGCCGGGTCAGGGGGCCCGGCCCGGCCCAGGGGGTTCAAGGCCCACGCGTCGCCAAGCTCGTTACGGTAAAAAGGCGGCCCGGCCCGGAGGCGAACCACGAACTCTGGCCTCGTCCATGTTTATTGCTCGCAATTAATCGTGTACGCACCGGGTAATTTGCGTCCGTGCGTGCGCGTCGTTGATGTAACTCCGAGGCTAAGGCGCGCCCCTGGCGGTGTTCGAACCCGGGATTCGGGGCGATACACGTTGGGCAACGCGGTGCTTTTTCAAAACGCGCGGAAAGCCGAGAGAAGTCGCACTGCTAAAAGCGAGCTCATTTAGCCGGAATCCGTTATTGGTTGGGCCGGTGGGCTAATCGCGCGGCCTGGCCGGCTGACTGCCGCGCCGCCTCGTCGCTCTGTCTCTCTCGCACCGTTCCAGAACGCGGCGTGTGTGCGAGAGAGGCAGAGCGGCTAAAGGGACTGGCTGTGGACGCCGTGTGTATGAAGGGTCGTTTGGTCCTCTTTGGGGGCTCATTGCCCCTAATGGGCCCACGTGGGGGTGTGCCGCCCCCGCCCTCGCCCGGAGGCTGGCCTAGGCTGGCCTAGGCTGGGCCCGGATCCTGATCCCGTCAGGCCGGCTTCTGCTCTTACCCGTGATGTCGGTGGCGAGTTAATCCTTGGCAGCTCCGCTATCCGCACATGCTTGCACACACACACTCACACACGCGCGACACTGCACGACGGAGCAGGACGGGGCGGCCGCACGCGAGGGTAGCGGCACTGACAAAACGCGAATGCGGGTGCGAAATATCGGGAGAAAGTATTTATACCTGGGCGGGGCGGCGCGGGGCGGCGCGGGTCCAGAGAGGTGGTGGGACGCCTGGCGGGCCTGGCGGCTGCACCAACCGTCAGGCCCGTCAGGCACACCGGCCGCGCGCAGCGAGCGAGGGGTGGGGGAGGGGGTGGGGGGCAGGGGAGGGAGGGGTAGCCGGCCACCTTCTGTCCCTCTCCCACCGCGCCGGCCGAAACGCGGCACCCAGAACACCAGAACCACGGGGACCGCTGGGATTCGAACCGCCAACCTCGCAGAGGAGCAATCACTGCGAGTCCACACCGGTGCGAGATGCAACTCAATTGAGGCGACCGAACGCCCGACCCCGTCCCTGCACCAACGTCTAGCACCTGGGGCACAACTCCATTTTGCCACGAGCCGGCCGCATCGTTCAACTAACAGCAGCTGTCGCGTAATTTCGGCGTGTAAACCGCCAACCTAACAACTAACTATACTTCCACTTCAACGTCGGGCCGTAAAAATCAGCGGCCTTTTTGCGGGTGGGCGTTGGGTCCTCCGGGAGGTCCTGGCCGAGCCCTGTGGCTGGTGTGGGCCGCCGCGTCGGTCGGGTCGTGTCAGAGGTGGGCCGCGTGGGGCCCCACAGTGCCCCACGGCTCACGGCTCCGCGATACGCTATTGACACTTTCTCTGCGGATAAGCGTTGCGCAATCGAAGCGTAATACGACAATGGCGGACGCTATGCGGCGGTATTGGCAGCGGGTCAAGTGCACCGACTAGTGTGTTTGTTTTGCCTGCGACTGTGTGCGTGACTGTGTCACCCTGTGTGCGTGCGCGCGCGTGTGTGTGTTTGTGTGTGAGTGTGAGGATGAGTACGCCCCATGGCCGAGATAATTACGGGCCCATTCAACTCTATGGGGCCCTCAGCAAATACTCGCGCGGGACCTCGAATGGTAATCGATTTATTCGGAGCGGTTTCAACCGGGCAGCAGCCTCGCAGCGTCCGGAAAGACAGAAAGCAAATAGCGCACCGACACCGTGTGTGTGTGTGTGTGTGTGCGCGCGTGTGTGAGGGGGGGGGGGAGAGGGGGTGACGGGTCAGCGGCACTGTATCGGCCGACTTTTCCTCTCGGTTTCCGATAAGAAGGCGCGCGGAAAGAGAGAGAGCGCCTGCGGAACGGAGCGTAGGCCACCACGCCGTACAGCGGAGCGCGGAGGCCGTGGGCGCGGCCTACGTCGCAGGCGCTCCCCTCCGACAGACACACGCGGCTCGAGAGGGCCGTGTCGCGAGCGGGGGGACAAATTAGTTTTCAAACAAGAGCCAATAAAGGGACCAAAGGAGGAGACAAACCCGCCTCCGCCGATAAGTCAATCTTCTTTAGCCATACAAAAGCTGAAATGAAAAAATTCCTTTAGAAACATCATGAAAAAAATCAGAAAAAAAAAGTTTTAGGAAGAGGATTTGAACCCGGGACCCTTCGCCTCACTCACTACCGATGAAGTAGTCCAGCCCGAGCCACGGCCAATCAGTGCAGCGAGCGACCCGTGCTCCCCGAAAACGGCCGACCTTTCGAACAGCTGGCAGGCACCTCAGCAAGACCAGCAACAACGCCGGCGAGCCAACACGCTACGGCCTGCCCGCAGTGTGCTGGCTTTTCGGCGTCCCGAAATGGCGCCTTGCATGGGGACCTGCAGGGGGCTCTGGACGCGCGTCCCCAGTCCACCTCAGTCCCCACCGCGCCAGCGCTGGCTGTGCCGGCTGTGCCGGCTAGCCCACCGCGACGAGCACCGCGGCACCATGGCGGCACTGGCATTTGAATGCAACGCCCGGCCAGCCGGCGGACTGATTCGTCGCTCTGTCTCTCTCGCACCAGTACGGGACGCCCCGTGAGTGCGAGAGAGACAGAGCGACTCTCGGAATGAGTCTGGCGGCGGCCAGCGCGATGCACCGCCGCGCAACCCGAGCACAGTCCGTGCAGTCCGCCGCACGGTGGGCCAGAAGACCGGCGGAGGTGGCCAAAACTCTAGACGCGTTTTAAGCTTCAGAGTCGAGCGTGTGACCCCACCAATGGACGGGATTGTCCGGGTTTGTTTGACCGGGTTTGTCGAGGGGACCTTTCGAAAGTCGGGATTTATTTGATGGGTCTCGGCCCGTCACCGCCACGCGGCCTGCCACGCGGCTCCCACGGAGGGACCCGGCTCGGCTCCTTTGCCTGCCTTTGGCTGGCCCGATCCCGATCACACCAAACAGCGAACTTACAAAACGCTTAGGCAACTTGTTGAACGCAGCCGCCGCGCCGCCGCGCCGCATGGGGGCGCCACCGACGAATACGTTTGGCTTTTATTTGGACGCCAGCTGCCGCGTGTTGCCGCGTGCTGCCGCGCTGACGACAACCCGTCCGCTGCAACGACGAGCGGTGGCGCATGCACAAGTCGAGTACACCAGCTGTCTGCCGTGGGTTCGAATACCGGCACAAGTTTTCATTTTTTAGCAGATGATACCTTCACACTTGAAACATACTTAAAACTACTGTTTGGAATGAGCCCGCATACTACCCCGTATAAGAAAACCAAACGAGTATTAACCGAGAAATTTGAAAGGGAAAAGAAAAAAATTTGAACTCTACACCCCCTCCCCAGTCTTAATGGGGAGGCCTCCTGCTTTACTTCGGTGTTCGGGATGGGAACCGGTGCTATCAGGTACCTGGGGTTAATCCCGTCAGCGACCCTAAGCGTTCGCCGGGGGACCCAGTAGGACCCCAAAGCTCAGGCAGCTGGGTGAGAGCACCCAGTACGAAGCTCTTTGAGGGGCGGGACGTAGAGTGAGACGACAGAGAGACAGAGAGAGACTCAGACAGAGAAGAGGTTTGGTGGGAGCTTCTTGTTTTCGTAGGGTTGGTTGTGTACCCCATGGTACCCCCACTGTCCGGCGCTCCCGTACCGAACATACAGCGTTTTAGGCCAGCTTCAAAGGACTTATCATCGCCTCCCCGACAAGTCAAGGAGGCACCACCCGCAACCACACACCGGGTGGTCTGGATTGATGGATCAAATACGCCATCGCTCCAGTGCCGAGGCCAACCCGCCGAAGCGGATTGCTTTTTAGACACCCACAGCGGAGTGGCCAGGTGAATGTGACTCTGACCACTACGCTATCACGCTTGTACGTCTGGCAGCGTGTTGGACGACGGGTTTGAGTCGCACTGGGAGGAAGGCGGTCGAAAAATGTAATGAAATGATGGGATTCGATCCCCGCACCTCGCCATCGGGATCACACGACTTTACGCTCTCGGCCACCACGGCCCATGATGAGGGAATCGGCGTGAGGTGGGTTCTTGACGCAACAGGACTCGACCGACCCGGTCAAAATTTCGCAAGAAGTTAGGGGAGTCGAACCGCCGACCCTAGCACTGAGAACCGACGCCTCTACTCCCTGGACCACCACGTCCCATGCTCGGTGAGGGCTCACGTTTACGGGTTTGAACCGCACTGGGTGAGGCAGTAAAATCAAATGGAAATATTTGTTAGGAGTCGAACCTCCGGCATGTGGGCCTGTTGCACACGGCTCCGCTCTCATGGCCTCGAACCACCACCCTTAGGATAGCAAGTCGAAAAAACTTTTGTGACGCTGGTATTCGAACGCCGGCCTGCGGTAACTCGATCCCACGTCTCTAACCTCTCGGCTATCACAGCAGTTGTGAAACGCGACGCATTATCTGCTTTCATTACGTTCGTTGAATGAGATTTTTTTTTTTAATTTTTCGAGGAAGCTGAAATTGCGACATACTCCGACCGGCGCTCGGACCGACGGCTCCTCATCTGTATGCGCGGCAGCGTCCTGCCCCACAGCCTCTCGAAAAACATTTTTCCAGTCTGGCGTCGCCGGGTCTCGAACCTTGAGCCTCCGCGCCGCGGTGCCGCCGCCGCGCACAAGGAGGCGCTCTTTGATTAACAGGCCGGCTGTACCGCCATTTTTAACAGCCGCGTCGACGTACATGGCGGAGCGAATACCACTTGCAGTGCCGCCGGCCGGCCGAACTATCGTCGCTCTGTCCCTCTCGCACAACAACGGCACGGCCCCCGTGGGTGCGAGAGGGACAGAGCCTTGGCTGGTACAAGACTGATGCGATGTGTCCCGCTTAATAAGGTGCCATCCGAGTCCAGCCCTACGGCCCTACGCAGCACACTGTGAGTCAATATCGTCGCTCTGTCTCTCTCGCACTCGCGGGGCACCCCGACGGGTGCGAGAGAGGCAGAGCCACGACCCTCGGCATCGGTCCGCAGAGGATGACGCCCAAGCCGAGGGCACGGCCGTATCAGATGGCACGTCGGATGCGTCCGGAAAGGGGGGGGGGGGCATCGGGCTGGAGGGGCCGGGGGGGAGGGGGGCGTGGAAGTCCTCCTTGCGCAAGGAGGAGCCGGCGGCGGGTCGAGACCCACCTGTAGCGAGATCGCCCCACATGAACGTCGGTAAACAGAGCGGGCGTTTGATTCCAATTGAACGCAATTAGAAGACGCACGGCCAGAGTTTTTGATCCCCAAGCCGTTCCGACGAGACATGCACGGCGCGGGCCCTAACCGCGACCTGTCAGTGTGTGTGCGTTACAAAATGACGCGAGACTCCGCGCTGGAAGGCCGGCAGGGCCGGCAGGGACTTGGAGTAAATGTTCCCAAGCCTGCGCGCACACAGACACACAGACACACACTCACACAGACAACAACAAAACACACACAACGTAGACGAACGATGGTAAAACAGGTTATACATAAATCTCGAGTGCAGCGGGTGGGCTACACAAACACACCCACACACTCTCTCTCACACACGCACACACACGCACACACACACTGCGGCTGAGAAATTCGGAAGGCGGCGCGGCGTTCGGCGAGCGGCGAATATACCGACTCATTTGAGCCCCTTCCCACCAGAACGCGCGGCGCACTGTGTGTGTGTGTGTGTGTGTGTGTGTGCGCGCGTGTGTGAGTGCCCCGATTGCTGCAACCGAGCGATACGGTGCGAGCTTAACTGGCCCTCCTAATTCACGACCAACTGCACTGGGGTCCCCCCGGGTCCCCCGCCGCCGCCCTATCCACCCTTTCCGGTGCCATTTTCCATTTTCCATTTTCCATTTTCCATTTTCCATTTCGCCCCCGGCGCACTCGCGCAGTGTATTGCCGGGTCTTTATTCACAACTCCATCCGCCCGGAGTCTGGAGTGCGCTGTTACCGCTTTCTTTGCTTTCCGAGATAAAAACAAAGAGCACGCGCTGCGCTGCCGCTTTGAGCTGCAGGCGGGGCGGGGCGGGGCGGGGCGGGGCGGGGCGGGGCGGGGCGGGTAGGTCGAAGTTCGGCGGCGGCAACTTGGCGCGGCAAAATTTGAATCTCAAGTTGTTGTTGGTGTTGTTGTTGGCGAGCGTTTTATGTCGATCTAATTAAACTCGCCGGCGTGCGCGGCGTGCGCGCTGCAGCCTGGGTCGTTTTCGTCGCTCCGTCTCTCTCGCACGCATGGGGCGCCCCGTACAGGTGCGAGAGAGACAGAGCGGGCGCGGTGGAGGCGGCTGAAGCCAGGCTGAGGCGGGCACGCCAAGCACGACACCCACGCAGGCCTGCTGTTCTCATCCGCGTACCCGGCACCGCAACGCGGGACGATATGATGGATGATTAAATAGGCCTTTTTATTGTTTTCTTTTCCCTAGTGTAGGACAACAACGGGCCGAAAGGATGATTGGTTCCTGGTGCTTATCCTTGAGCAGGTCCCGAAATACACGCACCTCGCGCATCGCGCCGCACCGCGCCCGTCCGAGTCGCTGAGTCGTCCCGGTGCACAGTGGGCCAGAAGAACGGTGGAGGCGGCAAGAAGTCTAGACGCGTTTTGAGCTCCAGAGTCGCTAAATGGCACTCGAACCGAGCGTGTGACCCCACCAATGGATTGCTCTCCGAACGAGGAATCCATTGGTGGGGTCACACGCTCGGTTCGAGTCCTGCTTAGCGACTGTGGAGCTTCAAAACGCGTCCAGAATTTCGGCCTCCTCCACTGGTCTTTCCGGCCCACTGTGCGAGGCCCGACGAGCCGGCCGAGGTGTGCGGGTGGCGCGTTAATCATCGCCTTTACGACTCTTGTTTCATTTGGGGCCTTATCGCGCCGGTAATCATAGTGATTGTCGCGGAAAATGGAGGCAGAAAGAAAAGGACGGGCAAGGCTCGGCAAGGCTCGACCGGGGCGTGCGGAGGAGCATCTCTTGACCTTAACTTTTACCCCGCGGCGCGGTGATCCTCCCGCCGACTGGATTCCGAAAGTCCTTTTTCGTCGCTCTGTCGCTCTGTCTCTCTCGCACCTACAAGGGACGCCCCGTGAGTGCGAGGGAGACGGAGCGACGAACAGGACTCGCCCCACTGCCCGGGATTACGTCAGTCAGTTTCCGCGAACATGCGTATCGAACGCGCCCTTCAAGTCCAAGGCAGCGGCCGAAGCAGCGCGCACCCGGAGTAGAGTAGAGCTATGCAAAAAGCACACATCTTTCCCAAAAAAAAAAAAATTGGGGAAAAAAGAGTTGGCTGGTGTTGAACCCGCGTCTGACACCCTAACCACGAGGCCAACCCAAAGTATTCCTCGCTTTGTAGTACAATATGCGTCTTTCGCTGGCGGCGCAATAGCCCCGGTGTCTCTAGCTTCTCTAGCTTCTCGGCGTGACACGTGGACGCGCGTCTTGGGCTGCAGCTCATTAATATGTGCGTGTAACTTCGGGCACCTGCAGCAGCGGGGCGGCGGAGCGGCGCCAGCAGTGCGCGCCAAGCAGCGCACGCGAACATGAATATGCGAGGCGTTCCGGGCCGTCGTCGCTCTGTCTCTCTCGCACTCGTGGGTGGTTCCGTCGGGTGTGCGAGAGAGACGGAGGGAGACGGCGCTCTTCGGCAGCGGCCGGCTGGAGGTGCAAGGGGCGCCCCAACGGAGCCGCCCGGGGCAGTCTGAGCAGTCTCAGAGGCGCCTGCGCATCGCATCCCATCGCCATGCAGGTAGTGCCCGTCTCTCTCCTGCAACAGTGAGACAGACGTTTGGCGGCTCGCTTCTTGCTCGCTTCTTCGAATTGCAATTTCCCCTCAGAGTCCCCAGCGAACGCGGCGCGTCCCGGACTCCGTCCTGGAGGACGCCGAGTGCCCCCTGACGAGACAGCTGCGGCGGTGGCAGCCGTACTTGCTGCCCCCCGGGGAGTCCGCCTGGCTCTTGCCGCGCCTGCTGTCGTTCCTCCGCGGCTCCACGGTACACCGGGTTCGGGGTTCGAATCTCGAGTTTTCCGCCCATTTTCCGCGTCGTTTTCCGAAAGGGCGTGTATCAGTAGACCTGCCTCTCAGTTGACCCACTCATAGTAGAGATATTCCAGACATCTGAGAGGCAGGCCAACGGAGAGGTGGTCCACGGGTAGGGCAACTGATCCACCCCGTCCTGGCCCCTCCAGCTGGCGTACGCCGTGAACGCGGTGTGGGTCGCGCTGATGGCGTCCGAGGTGGTGGCGGCCCTGAGCGTGTCCACGGCCGCGGCCCAGCCCCACCTGCGTGTCGGCCTCGTGGCGTACCCCGCCTTCATGACCATCATCGTGTACCACAACCGCCTGGCGAGCCTCCGGCACTGCTTCCTGAACCTCCTGAACATCGTCGAGAGCCTGGAGCCCGTCGCTCACCCCGAGTCTAAGGTAGCGCAGCGGCGGCATCAAACACCCAGCGGATCCAAGAGCCGTTCTCGTCACCCCGTCTCTCTCGCACTCATAGGGCGTCCCGTACAGGTGCGAGAGAGACAGAGCGATGAAAACGCCCCTCGCAATCAGGCTGCAGTGCCGCCCTGTGCTCCCAATCCGCAGCGCCGCATGCGGCGGACGTGCCGTTGGATGACGGCGATCGGCTGGTTCCTCGTCGTCTACGGCGTCGTCAACCAGCTGATCATCTGGCGGACAATACTGGCTATCAACCGGAGGTCGCGATGGTTCGCGTACGTCGCTGCCCTGCTGCACCGCGCGGCCGGCAGCCCTGCCGGTATGCCCGAACCACCCTCCGTCCGTCCGTCCCTACGTCACGTCGCGTCGGCAGCAAAGTGGGCAATATTACCCCCGACGTGCCCCGGCCGCGCCCTCGCCCGCGCCCTAGGACGCCTCCGCCTTGCCTCCGCCATGGCGCGCGGAGTACGTGCGATGCGCGCCGGACCGTGCCGGACTGCCAGTGGACGACGGACTGCAGGGTCGTTTCCGTCGCTCTGTCTCTGTCGCACTCATTCGGCGTCCCGTGTAGGTGCGAGAGAGACAGAGCGACAGAAACGACTCTCGGAATCAGTCGACTGGGGCACGGATGCACCACTGCAGAGTAAAAATGCTCCTTGCCGTCTCCCGTTTTGGCGAATGTGCAGTCTCCGAGGAGGCCGTCGCCGACGCGCTGCGGCTGTGGTGCGTGCCCTTCCAGTGGCTGGCCTACAGCTGCCTGCGCTGCGCCTACTACCACATGCTCCTCGCCATCCTGACCCTGTTCTCCAGCATGGCCGTCGCCTTCGACGCCGTCGGCCGGGCCGTCGCGGTGAGCAGAGAGCAAAATGCGAGATGGACCTCGGTGGCGGTACTCGAACCCGGGATGGCTGTTGCAGACCGCGCCCTGCGACCGCCGCTGGCCGCAGCAGCAGTCCGCTCTGCTGAACGTGGCCGCGGCCGTGAACCTCGTCATCGTGGACCTGCTGCCCCACTTCCACGTCGTCATCCTGGCCGCGCCGCTGCTGAGCACCGTGGAGGTAAAGGGCCAGGCAGGGTGCGCCCATGCCCCTAGCTCAGCACCAGAAGGTGTCGTCCCATCGGCGCTAAAACGGGACAAATTGCCGCAGCTGGTGCTGAACGGCTTGAGGGCCGACACGTACGTCTTCGGCCTGGCCACCTTGGTCGCCACCATGTTCGTGCCGCTGTGCCTGGCCGGCGACTCACAGGCGGCGGCGCAGCGCCGCGTCGCGTCCCTGGCCTACCAGGGCCCCTGGTTGGAGGAGGCGCGCGCGCTGCAGCGGCTGCGGCTCGGCATGATGACGGCGTCCTCGGGCGGCCGCGGGTGCAGGCTGTACGGCCGCGGCATGGGTACCATCGACAGGCGCTTCTGCCTGCAGGTCCTGCAGAACTGGTTCAAGTTCCTGCAGGTGCTGCTGTCCCTGCAGCATGTCGACGGCTGAGAGCACTACGAGACCACTTTCGACAGCCGAGTCCGGCGGTTCGATACCCGCCGCCGGCTGCTGCACATTTAGCTTTTTTTGCACTCCCCGTTGCGAGGCTGCCGTTGTTGGTGCGCCGAATATTGCAGGCCGGCCCGGCACGGGGTCATCTAGTGCTGCATCTCGGCCAGACGGAATAAGTGGAGGATGAAACAGCGCGGTGTCAAACCAAACCGTGCCGCCAGATCGCTATCGGGACATCAGCGCCATCATCGCCATCTGCGCGGGGCCGCCAGGGCACCGCCAGCGCAGCGCACGCAACCGGCAGGCGAGCCGGCATAGCCATGAGTTAGTGCAGCAATGCGCAGCAACCACAGCCCGCGGTGCGTTCTGCGCTTTTTGCCGGCCGCCCGACCCGCCCGCGGCGTTTTGTGTCATGTCCGGCGGCCGATTAAGAGAACGCCCGCTTTTTCCATCCTCTCAAACAATTGATAAAATCGAGAAAAACGACGCGACGGCGGCGGCCCGCCGGGGCACGCTCCTTTTTGCCTGTCTATAACCCTATGTCACGCGCGTGTCAGGCCGACGGCGGCCTCGGTCGGTCCCCGACAGGCAGCAGCTTGGACTGCACGTCGTCGTCGACGAGTTGGCCGCCGTGCCAGCAGGCTGATTCCGAGAGTCGTTTCGGTCGCTCTGTCTCTCTCGCACTCATGGGGCGTGTCGTGAAGGTGGGAGAGAGACAGAGCGACGAAAACGACTCTCGGAATCAGTCTGGGGCCCTGCGGGGCGCGGCGGCCAAGGCATCGGCTTTATCGGCAACGTGCCGGATAAGGGCTATGGGCAGCCGAGGGCGGGGAAATGAGATGACGCGCTCAATCAGCCTTCTCGCCGGCGGGGTGGGGCGGCCGCCGTGGCCGGGGGAGCATCGGGGCGCCGGGCCGGCATGGCCGAGGGCAGGGCGGGCGGCCATCACCATGACGGCCCGCTTTGGCTGGAACAAGAGCCGAATCGACATTGACGTCCCGGTAATCAGTGCGCGGTGGCGCCGTCCTTTGTGTGGCGATGGTGCACTCTGTCTCACTCTGTCTCACTCTGCCTCGCTCTGTCTGCCGGGCGAGACCGCGTGCGGTGCGGCGCCGGCCGTGCCACCACCAGAGGCGCCGGCATGGTAGGCAACCCAACCGACTCGCGCGACGAGCGGGCCTGTCGCTGCTAGGCGTGGGCCTTGTAGAAGAGGAGAAAGGTAAACGAAAGCAACTCAGAGAAGACGAAGACAGCGGGCTTGGTACTTTTCTAAAAAGCTTTATTCCATGTCTTTTTTTTTCATTTTTGTTTTGTTCAGTTGCTGCAATACTTTGGCAAACAGGAAAAGTCCGTACCGCTGCTGGGTGCACAACAAAGTCACTAGGCGTCAGCGCGTCAGCAGTGTCAGAGCACAGCGTTCAGAGGGGGAGCACTTCACTGTGCCAAGGTGTTTCTTGGCAAACACACACAGGCTGAGGAGGCGTGGGGGAACACGTAACACAGTGCTGCCAGTCCCACGCAGCTGACAAGGTGGCCGACGTGTTTGGGCCGCCGCCAGCGGGGCTAGGGTTGCCACCCCCGACGCCTGGCGGGGCGGGGCGCCACAGTGGGCCAGAAGACAGGTGGAGGCCGTCAAAGTCCCGGACGCGTTTTGAGCTCCAGTGTCGCCAAATGGGACTCGAACCGAACGTGTGACCCCACCAATGGATAGCTCTCCGAGCGAGGAATCCATTGGTGGGGTCACACGTTCTGTTCGAGTCCCATTTAGCGACTCTGTAGCTCAAAACGCGTCCGGGATTTCGGCCGCCGGTGCCGGTCTTCTGGCTGGGCGGGCGCCCCGAGGGCCGCCCTAGGCGGTGCCGCCGTTGACGAAGGCGGTGGTGACGAGCGTGGTGCCGGTGCGCTGGCGGCGCGTGATGGTGCGCTGGATGGTGCGGGCCTTGCTGGCGCGGCGCGGCTGCATCGTGCCGCTGCTCGTCAGCAGGCTGTTGGAGGATCGTCTCCGGCGGCCGCCACGCAGCAGCCAGCCCAGGTAGCGCTGGAACTTTTTGCGGAACATGCCGCTCACGCAGTACAGCGCCACGGGGTTGGCGCACGAGTTGAGGAACTTGAGGCAGAACGCTGCAACGGCAAAGCCAGTCACCCTTTTACGAGACGTCGCTCCAAACACAGGAAGGGTGTCCAAATTAATTACCTACCGCATATTCTGAAGTAGTTCCAAAAACTGTTGAAGTTCTCCCTCGAGTCCGGGGCGCAGTGGAACCACAGCGCGAAGATCTGATGCGGCGTGAAGCAGGCCCAGAAGACCAGCACGAAGGCCAGCACCATCTTGGCCACCTTCCGGCGCGCGCGAACCTGGAACAGCAATCGGGCCGTTCAAGTGGGGAGTCTTTTATTGGCGCCGCGTTTGAAATGATCGATATGATTGGGCAGCCAGCGCTGGCGCCGTTTCCAGTCGACTGCGGGGCCATCGGGCCATCGGGTCATCGAAACCCAGGCGCGGGGCCTCCCCCACGCGCCCATCGTCTTCCAAAGGAGAGTCCCGATGCCAATACCCTTCCAATTACGCGGCCAGACTACCCGTCACCTCAAACAGGGCCCCACCCCGAGCAGCCGAGGCGGCCGAGTCATTTCGCCAATCTGTCTCCGTCACGCTCACGGGGCTCTCCAAGGGGCGGAGAGGGACAGAGTGTCAAACCGATGTCCTGATTCGCTCGGCTGAGGGCTCCACGAGTCGCATTCGAACTCGTGGGGCGCGGTGCTGACAGTCCGATGCGGTCACGTGGGAAAGGGCAGGGCGTACCAGAAGGTGTGAGAAGGCCCGGGCCGGGCGCGATCTGCGTCTCACCCCGTTCTGCTGTGTGTTTTCCCGTCTTTTTTGCCGGGGCGTCGGTGTGTGTTTTGGACGCGCGTTCTCTCCGGCTGCGCCGTTTTACCAATGGATGGTAGCGCAGCTTGCACAGCTGGAGTCTACTGTTACAAGTTGGCAGCGGGTCTCAACCCATGTGGGCCGCTGTGCCGCCGCGGGGGTGCTATCCATACATCTCTCAGGCAGAGCGACAAAAAAGAGAAGGAGAAGCTACTTTGAAACGCGTGCCACGCGGCGCTGCGGTCCTCCAGGCCACCGTCAAACGGCCCGCTGGCCCGCTGTAGTTTGTTGTTGTTTATTCACGCGTCCGGCGCGCGGCTGCGGTGCGCTCTTTCCGCGCTTTGATGTCGAATCGGCCCGAAAAAGAGGCGGAAAATTGGGGGCTCGAACCACTGACCTGGCGGTTACGGGCCGGGTGGTGGCCCTCCTGCTCGCCGGGCAGCGTGGCCGCGCTCTGGAACAGGCGCTGCGCCATGAGCGCGTAGAAGACGAAGATGATGGTGAGCGGCACGGCGTAGTAGATGACGCACTGGTACACCGCCATCTTGCAGCTCCACTCCATGGGGAAGGGGAAGCAGGCGACGTAGTGGTCGCCCTTCACGCACGCGGGGTGGTCGATCTCCTTCATCTGCAGCAGGTGGTAGAGAGACAGTGACGGTCTGGAGGTACTGGAGCGCCGCGGCGGGGATGCCGTGTACCCACCGGGATGAGGAAGGCGTTGAGGGCGACGGGCATGGCGCAGCCCAGCGCCACGATCCAGATGGCCACGGAGCTGACGGCACTCCAGCGCACGGCCGCGGACCTGCCGCCGGAACGCGCGCGCATCGGGTACACGACGGGGAAGTAGCGGGCGGCCGACAGGGCCGTGAGCGTGAACACGGACACGCCGATGGACAGCTCCTTGACGGTCTCGGACAGCCGGCACACGATGAGGCCGAAGGGCCAGTACGGCACGATGTAGATGACCCACACGAAGGGCACGGCCGTCAGGATGACCAGCAGGTCACCGCACGCCAAGCTGGAACATCACCAAGTGCGTGTCACCGTGGCTGCGTGGGCTAGGGCGTCGATTTCACAAGCTAAAATACCGGGTTCAAATACCCTCCGCGCCCTCGGCTTTTTTTGTCGATTTCTATTGGTTCCGCACCTGAAAATGAAGGTGTTGGGCTCGTTGCGCATGTTGCGGTCGCTGACGAACATGCAGATGAGGGTGCCGTTGCCCAGCACGCCGACGAGGAAGATGATGGCGAAGATGACGGGCACGAAGTACGTCTCGGGCCGCTCTTCGTACGGGATCTCCGGGCACGGCTCCGAGGTGCTCAGGTTGGCCCAGTCCGAGAAGTTGCCCCACGGGGTGGGGGACGCCAGGGACCCGTTCGGGACCGCGGCCAACCTGTAGAAGTGGTCGACCTGCAACAGAGCGGCGGAGGCGTGATCATCCCCAAGCGTGGAGGATAGCGGCAGGCGACAACAGACTCCTCTTCGCCCACGTGGAGGTCATGAATATTAGACACCGTTCAATCGACTCAAGCCGCTGCGTCCTTGTTGGCGACCCAGTTCCCGAGCCGAAAAAAACATGTGTGCAGTCAGAGTGTGTGTATGTACGTGTGTCTACTCTGGGCATCAAGGCTCGCGGTGGAGGGCGGGCCGGCGGCCGGGGGGAGGCAACGAGTTTATACGGCAGTGTGTAGGGACGCTGCACGCTCCCCCACGCCGACAAGGTCGCCCGGCGGAGCCATGTCGGGGAGGCTCGTCGGCGGCCTCGCGTAGGGCGGCCCTCCTGTCTCTCTCGCACCCCCGGGCGCCACAGCCAGGGCACAGCCGCCCCGCCGATGCGACTCCTCTCACGTCTTAACGGCCGAGTCATAAACGCGGCAAAAACAACGGGCCCGCAAATATTTACGGGCGAGGCAGCAACTGGCTTGAGAGAGAGAGGGAGAGAGAGAGAGAGAGAGAGAGAGCTGTGTACTCATCAGCGCGATCCCCGACGTCGGATCCGAGCCGTCGGGGTAAATAGCGTCGCCGGCAATCGCAACGGCGCAAACGGGTGAAGGCAACTATGCCACCTCGATGCTCAAGGAGGGAGCCAAGCGGGGCGGAGACAGAGCGCGCCAGGAAGTTGCTCGCAAAAGTTTGGGCGGTTTTTCAAACTCCCCGCCGGCGATAATGACGGCCATCGTTGGCGCGCTCCCAAACAAGTCGCGAAAAAAAAAGAGAGAAAAGAGGAGGAAAAAAAGGAGACACGCGGGGGTGACGACGCGCGCAGGTGCGGTCGGAAGTTTTTCATTTGAATTTCCCGCGCGACGCTCGTCATGCCACCCCGGTTTGGCGCCAAAAGTGGATTCGCAGGGCGGAGGGCGAAGGCGAAGGTGCCCGAACAAGTAGTCATCGAATGATTTTCCGTCTCGCGGGACCGAAGCCTCGCGCGCGGTGTGGCGTGGCCCGGCGTGGCTGCGTCTCATCTCGCTGCCTTCTGAAGCTGTCAAGTTAGTGACTCGACTCGACTCGACGGCCACACAGCGGGCCGCCTCGGGGCCGCCCGTTCGGCGTGCGGATGCGCGCCCTGCGTGCTGCGCGCTGCTCCCGCTGCTCGCCGCGCACCGCTGCCGCCGGAACGGAAAATGAGTTTCACGCGTGTCATCCATCAGCGAAATGAGGTTGCCGTTGCTGGTGCCGCTGGTGCGTACCGCAGGGAGTCTCCTCGCTGGAGTCGGAGGCAGTCTACAAAACATCCCTTGCTATTGGGATGCCCTTTACCGGCGAGCGGAATGTCAATATGGCGCAGACGAGGGCTTCGTTTGTTTGCACCCCTTTCCCTTTCCATTTCTTTCCTTCTTTTATTTCCCGGCCCTTTGTGCTGCGCTGGAGCGTGAGCGGCGGGGCTCCGCGGAGTTCTGTGGTCTCGGCGCCGTACTTTGGATGCCCAAGTCGGTCGCAAGGATTTCGCCGGCCAAATATTCCGCCCGGCTCGGCTGGTATTCGAACCCGGGGCCGCGCCACGTCAAAGCTTAGCATTTCCCCCCCTTTTTTTACTGCCTCGGGAGGAGCAGCGGTAGTTATAGGAAGCCTGCTTGCTGTCCGCCCACGCCTCCACGCCGCGGCGGCGGCAGGGCGCCGGCAGGGGGAGTTGGGGTTGCAAGGCGCCTACATCATGCCGAGGCCCTGCCGGAGACTGGGCAGGCCAGCACGCTCATTCCGAGAGCCGTCGCTCTGTCTCTCTCGCACTCATGGGGCGTCCCGTGCAGGTGCGAGAGAGACAGAGCGACGACTCTCGGAACCAGTCTCCAGGCCCGGGGAAGGCGGAAGGCGGTGGAGTGCCGCCCCCGGACGGGACGCCGCCCCCGGGGGCGGCAAAGTGCAGCGCCGCCCGGCAGGCCCGCCTGGCCTGGCCCGCCTGGCCCGGCATAACAAGTATGTCCCGGAGCAGGCCGGCGAGGCCCCCACTTCGACGAGCCGGCAGGCCTTCGCTCCAAAAACACGGTCATAAATTAGGCTGCCTTCTATTGTGGTGCGCCGAAAAAGTTGTAGGAATTAATAACGTGTCTAGAGGAGTCCGCCCCACCCCACCCCGTTAGGGCTGTGGGGCGCGATGTGGCGGCGGTCTGGAGACGCGACTCGGTTTGTTGCGCTTTCTCATGTTTTTATCGGCTCGTAAAGACCACGCGATGCGGCCAACGCGCTAGGAATGCCTCCCCCACCCCTCCACCCACCCCGCCGCTCCCTCCGCCACCAACCACACGCACGCGCGCTCGCACACACACACACACACACACACACACTCACACAGTGACTGCTGTAAACTTATTTTTTCGCTTCCTGCTCCCCGGATATGGCGAGGCCGTCTTGGAGGATGAAAGGACGACGACGGGGAGGGCCAATAAGGGTGCGGGACGAGCCTCGGCAACTGCCAAGCCGCCAAGCGAACAGATAACCTCGTACACGTCGCCCTGGCCGTTCCTTCGGGTTCCCTTCGGGTTCCTTCGGGTTCCCTTCGGGGTTTCCTCGGCGGGGCCGCGCCGCAACAGGTGCGGGGGCCGCGGAGGACAAGAGGGGCCTGTCACCGCGTCGTCGTCCTGGCGGTGCTGGCGGCGTGATGACGACCAGCTCCTCGCCGCCAAGAGGTCGCCGCGCTGCATATTTCATGACGACGTCGTGCTCCTATGCAAATGTGGCGGCAGCCCGGCAGCGCGGCGACAGCATCCGCGCTCGCAGCACGCGGCACGCCCGGAGCGCCCGACGGACAGAGGGTAGGCCGCCACGCAGCACAGCGGCGCGCTGCAGCACGGGGGTGGCCTACCCCGCAGGCGGCCGGCCCCGCCAGCCTCGCCAGCCTCGCCAGCCCCGCCGGAGGGCGACGGCGGCGGCCTCGAAGTCCATCCTGGCACCGTGCCGTGGTCGTCGGGCCGCCGGGCCGTCGGGCGGACAGTGACGAGCGTGTGTGTGTCCAGAACGTCCAGGCCAGCCCCGGGCCCAGGCGCAAGCCCCGAGGAGATGGAGATAACCCTCGGACCCCCCTTTTCTTTATTATTTTTTTTGCGAGACAGGTCCGGCGCCGGCGGCACATTTCTAAAAGAGAGGGCCTTCCTGCCAACCCCTTTTCTCTCTCTCACGCACACTTACACACACACTGGTGGACGCACGCACACACTGTGTGCTCGAGCCGCGCGCGTCACTCAGGCTCCCCCCCCCCCTCCGAGATGTCCCTTGATACGGTGTCCATTATTTGATGGAGGAGGGCGAGGTTGTGCCAGGAACGTCCGGGGAACGTCCCCCGCGTCTTCCACGCCCCTTACCGTGGGCTGTATCTGGACAGATAAGTTGAATCAAAATGCCCGCAGGAGAGGATATTTTAAAAAATATAGCGACTTTTTTAAGTTTGTTTCTGGCGGAAAAAACACGGTTTTTTTTGTTGCGAGAGTGGAGGGGTGGGAAAGGAGGGAGACGGAAGCGTCTGCTGAGGGGCTGAGAGCGGCGACAATCGTTGCGCGCCTGGCCGACCTGGCCGCACGTCTGCCATCGTGAATGGGCCCTGATTGGCCTGCAGAGCGATTCCGGAATCGTCTCTCCATCTCTCTCTGACTCTCTCGCACCCGCGGAGCGAGAGAGGGACGGAGTGACAAGACGGAGCGGGACTGGCTCGGAATCAGCCCTCTGAAGCCTTATTGCAAGGTAGCTGCCGGGTGCTTTGGCTCACACCAAAAAAATTGAAGAAGTATTTCCTTTTGTCGAAAGCACTTATTGCTTTTTGCGGTGGTGGCGGCGGTCGCGGTGGAGGGGTAGTAAGTGAGGGTGGGACGACGCGAAGCTAATTCGGCGGAGCAGATGGAAGTCTGCAGTACGTTACCCGCCAGGCCGCCAAACGCAGAGGGGTGGCGAAACGAAGCGAAACGCACAGCAGAGCAGACTGAAAATCGTTTGATAATATCCTGCTCCTCTCTCCCCCTCTCTCCCCCCCCCCTCTCCCCCTCTGCCCTCTGACTCCCGATCGCGCGGCGTGTCCCTGGGGGATGCTCCTGATAATGACAGATGGGCACAAAGACAACCGGGGCCGAGCAAAACGAAACGCTATGCGTGCCGCCCGGTCGCGCACACCTTTTGCCGCGTGCCTCTCGTGCCCTCGTCCTCTCCCTCCGCCGTGCCGCCGTGCCGCCGTGCCCGTCCGCCACGCCGCAGCCGATTCGACTTTGGCGCCCATTGTGTCACGGCAGCGCGGCAGCGCGGCAGTGCTCACTGTTCGCCGACTTTTCAATCCCCCGTATTGGTTTCGCTGCCGGCTGCTGCCCTGCCCCCTCTCCAATTCGATATTAATTACTCCAACTTTGGAGCCGTGCGACAATGCGTCCGTTCCGTCCGTTCCGCGCTCCCGCGCCAAAAGTCACCGCCTTGCCAATGGCAGGGACTCGTTACTAATCACCGCCCGCGCACCGCCCGCTCCGAATGAAACTGAGCAGTTCGTTCTCGTGGCCGTTCCGCCAGGTCCACCGCCAGGTCGCGAGTTCAAACTTTTTTTGGGGGGGCCGAACTTTATTTATTTTGCCGCTTCTCCTCCATTTCTGCCATCTTTTGGGCCGTATCGCTAAACCGTCCGCAAACTCCCCCGGCAAACACGTCCGTGCCGCTCGCCCGGGGCAGCCGAGGGGTGACTCAGCGTCGCTGCGCTTCAATGCGCCGCCCAACGAATCACGGCAGTGCTGCCAACCCATTTCATCATTTCATCATTTCAATTTTAATTAATTTCGTATCCGGTGGTCCGGATCCGGGGGTCCGGACCCCTAGATCCGGATCCCCGGACCTCCGGATCCGGACCCCCGGATCCGGGCCCTCGGATCCGGACCCCCCGGATCCGAACCCTCGGATCCGGACACCCGGACCCCCGGATCCGGCCCCTCGGGTCTGGAACCCCGGATCCGGACCTCCGGATCCGGACCCCCGGACTCCCGGATCCGGACCTCCGGATCCGGACCCCCGGACTCCCGGATCCGGACCTCCGGATCCGGACCCCGGATCCAGACCCCCGGATCCGAACCCTCGGATCCAGACCCCCGGATCCGGAGTCTCGGATCCGGCCCCGCGGATCTGGAACCCCGGATCCGAACTCTCGGATACGGACCCCCGGACCCCCGGATCCGGCCCCTTGGACCCCGGGGCCCCGGGTCCGTGGGTCCGGATCCGGGGTTCCAGATCCGAAGGGCCGAATCCGGGGGTCCGGATCCGAGGGTTCGGATCCGGGGGCCCGGGCTCCGGGGGTCCGGATCTGGAGTTCCGGATCCGGTGGTCCGGATCCGGGGGGTCCGGACCCCTAGATCCGGATCCCCGGACCTCCGGATCCGGACCCCCGGATCCGGGCCCTCGGATCCGGACCCCCGGATCCGGATCCGAGGGTCCGGATCCGGAGGTCCGGATCCAGGGTCCGGATCCGGAGGTCCGGATCCAGGGTTCCAGATCCGAGGGGCCGGATCCGGGGGTCCGGATCCGAACCCTCGGATCCGGACCCCCGGATTCGGCCCTTCGGATCTGGAACCCCGGATCCGGACCCACGGACCCACGGACCCGGATCGGGGGGGTCCGGACCCCTAGATCCGGATCCCCGGACCTCCGGATCCGGACCCCCGGATCCGGGCCCTCGGATCCGGACCCCCGGATCCGGATCCGAGGGTCCGGATCCGGAGGTCCGGATCCAGAGTTCCAGATCCGAGGGGCCGGATCCGGGGGTCCGGATCCGAGGGTTCGGATCCGGGGGCCCGGGGTCAAGGGGTCCGGATCCGGAGTCTCGGATCCGGACCCCCGGATCCGGACCACCGGACCCCGGGGCCCCGGGTCCGTGGGTCCGTGGGTCCGGATCCGGGGTTCCAGATCCGAAGGGCTGAATCCGGGGGTCCGGATCCGAGGGCTCGGATCCGGGGGTCCGGATCCGGCCCCTCGAACCTGGAACCCTGGATCCGGACCCCCGGATCCGGACCCTCGGATCCGGATCCGGTGGCCCGGATCCGGCGGTCCGGATCCGGGTCTCCGGATCCGGGGGTCCGGATCCGAGGGCCCGGATCCGGGGGTCCGGATCCGGAGGTCCGGGGATCCGGATCTAGGGGTCCGGACCCCCCGGATCCGGACCACCGGATCCGGAACTCCAGATCCGGACCCCCGGAGCCCGGGCCCCCGGATCCGAACCCTCGGATCCGGACCCCCGGATTCGGCCCTTCGGATCTGGAACCCCGGATCCGGACCCACGGACCCGGGGCCCCGGGGTCCAAGGGGCCGGATCCGGGGGTCCGGGGGTCCGTATCCGAGAGTTCGGATCCGGGGTTCCAGATCCGCGGGGCCGGATCCGAGACTCCGGATCCGGGGGTCTGGATCCGAGGGTTCGGATCCGGGGGTCTGGATCCGGGGTCCGGATCCGGAGGTCCGGATCCGGGAGTCCGGGGGTCCGGATCCGGAGGTCCGGATCCGGGGTTCCAGATCCGAGGGGCCGGATCCGGGGGTCCGGATCCGAGGGTTCGGATCCGGGGGCCCGGGGTCAAGGGGTCCGGATCCGGAGTCTCGGATCCGGACCCCCGGATCCGGACCACCGGACCCCGGGGCCCCGGGTCCGTGGGTCCGTGGGTCCGGATCCGGGGTTCCAGATCCGAAGGGCCGAATCCGGGGGTCCGGATCCGAGGGTTCGGATCCGGGGGTCCGGATCCGGGGGTCCGGATCCGGGGGTCCGGATCCGGGGTTCCAGATCCGAGGGGCCGGATCCGGGGGTCCGGATCCGAGGGTTCGGATCCGGGGGCCCGGGGTCCGGGGGTCCGGATCCGGAGTTCCGTGTCGGTGGTGGTGAGCAGGCGACGAACGAGACACGAGCAGGGCATGGCGACTTTCGCGGCGCGACACGCCAGATTCAACCCCTGTCAGCAGGTCGCTCTTTTTTCCGGTTTAATTATTCAACAGTTGGCAATGGCAGCGCTGTCCAGTCCGTTATCACGTCGCCGTGGCGGGGCGGCGGAGTGGCGGAGACGCCGGCAGATTAGTCGGGACCGCTTCTGGCCGCCCTGGCCGCCCTGGCTCCCTCGGCTCCGGCACCACCTGCCATCTGGCTCTCTCTCTCTCTCTCTCTCTCTCTCTCTCTCTCTCTCTCTCTCTCTCTCTCTCCTCTCTCTCTCTCTCTGCCGCGTCTGCGCTGCCCGCTGGGGGCTGCACTACAGATTAGGCGCCACCGAAGAAAATTACCCCGCCGCGGTCCTGGCCGTGCTGGCCGTCCTGGTGAGGGCCATCTTGGCCTTGCTGACGATCGTGATAATTGCGTTACGGTGCTGATTTAGGGTTATGCGAAGCTGACAACAGCCCACCGCAAACGGGTGTTTTAGCTTGATGAATGGGGGCTGCCCGCCGTCCATGCAAATATCATCCCGGACTTGGTCGCGTGGGCGGCGGCGGGGCCGGGCGGCTCCAAAGTCTCCCGAGTTGGCTCGCGCGGTTTGGGTTTGTCTTGGTGTTGACTGCAGGCCGCGTGGGTGGGCCTTGGGGGCGCCTTCCTTCGAGGTGGCGGTGGTCCTTCTGCCAGTGCTGTGGCGGTGCTGCCCGGCCCACTCAAACGGCCCGGTCCCTCCGGGCCCTCGGCCCCAGGTTCAGGTGGCCTCCCTGATTGCACTGACTGATATCGAGTCGGGGATAGACTAATTAGCGTGGACGTTATTGGCAGAGAGAGAAAGAAGCTCTGCGAATAGTGGCGCGGCCGCCACGATCGCCCAGCGTCCCCCTCGGCGGCGACGTTGACGGATTTCCGGCACCCAAAGGGGCAGAGTTCCTCGCGGGGTCCTCGAGCGGGCCGGGCGGGGCGGGGACAGGCGACGCGAAAGAAATAAAACAAAGGGACACACAGAAGAAACTCGTGTGGTGAGGGGCGGCGGCGCCAGCTCGCTCTCTCGCTCACTCTCGCACTCTCTCCGTCACTCCCGACCGCGAGGCGAGGCGGCGGCAGAAGACAGAGCACGCTTTCAAAGGCATAGGGAGCGAGACACGCGCGCCGTCGTCGTCTCGATGGTCTTCTAGGAACCGCGCGACGCACGAAGCTCGAGATTTCAGAGTCCATACGTTTGGTTCTTCCCTTCCTTTGGCCGCCTTTGGCCCTTTGCTGTGGTGTTGCCTTGCGGCGATCCTGCCGACTTAACCTTCCCATGCATCGGGAACAAGGGCCAGCAGCCCCACCCTTCGGGAAAAAATCGAAACGGTGTTCGCGTCGTGGTCGTCTTGGTGTGAAAGTATTAGAGCGTCCTCCCCCACCCCGGCCCTACACTGGCGACACTACACTACCAGGATGGCCACTTGCCCCTAATTTATCGTCCACATAGTTAGTCGGTTTATTTTATTACAGCCCCGGTGGCGACCCCCCTCCCCCCCCCCGCCCCTCGGAAAGTGATATCAATTCATGAACAGGCCGCCGCCAAGGCTAGACCACGGCCCGTCTCCGTTTGAGGCCGCTCCTCGCTCGTCGGGGAGGCGTTCCGAGTGAATGCCAAAGCGGGCCCGTTTCGGACGCGCCCGCCCCGCCCCAAAAGGCACTGTCGGAAAGGGTATTTAAGCGACGCGCGCCTCTCGGACGCAAGCCGCCGGCGTGCTCCGTGTCGCTAGTCAAGGGTTGTCGGAGCGTGGTGGGGGCGGGGCGGGGCGTGGCGGGGCGGGGCGGGGCGGGGCGTGGCGGGGCGGGGCGGGGCGGGGCGGGGCGTGGCGGGGCGGGGCGGGGCGGGGCGGGGCGGGGCGGGGCGGGGCGCCATTGTAGCGGCCCCGGCGAAGCCCCCTCAAATAATGAACTCGAGAGGTTGTTTACTGGCGGGGAGGGTGGTGGGGACGAGAGGGGCGGGGCGGGGCGGGCCGGGAGGGGTAGGTTACTCAGCATACATACTGAGCGGTCGGGGCAGGTCGGGGCTCGGGGTGGAGGATCATGATGATGGGCCGGACTGGTTGTGTGGCGCGCGCACACACACTCGCACAGGCAGGCACACACACACACACACACACACACACTCGAGGGACGTGCTGGGCTCACGTGAGTGGGGCCCACAGCCCATGATAATCGGCACACCTGTTGACCTGCATTTGCAGTGTGCACGTGTGCAGGCCCTGGGTTTATTCCGGTTCGTCGTCCTGGTTGGTCGGTCCTGGTTGGTTGGTCCCGGCTGGAGTGGCGAATGCAGACAATGATGCTCGGGGGTTTTACAGTGCGCGCATAGCAGCGCAATGGAACTCCTCGGCGCGAAATACGATTCTCCTCCACTAATGTTCCGGCGAGCGGGAGGGGTTCGGGGTTTTGGGCGTTGGGGGTTTCGGGGTTTCGGGGTTTGCCTAATTGGACCGTTGCGCTGCGGCCGCGGTCTGCCAACACTCAGGTTCCGGCCGTCGCCCCGCCCCGCCCCGCTCCGTTACATAAGAAACCGCCGCGGCTTAGGGGCGCGTAGTCTAAAATACTACCGCAAATTTAATTGCTGGCTAATTTAACGGTCCTGAGCCCCGGCGATAAAAGTAAGGGGCTGAGAGAGGCTCGAACCTAGGACCGCCAGGACGCTGACTGCGCGAGTCTCACACTGTAAGCCATGGCCAACTGCGGACATTTCGAAAGGTGTATTATTCTTGTCTAATCGGGTTTAGACCAGGTGGTGTATCGAGTAGGTGCCTGCCGGGCCCGCGCTGGCGCCAGGGCACGCCAGGGCACGCCAGGGTGTGGCCGGTTCGGCGGCCGGTGTGTCGCCCCGACGAGATGGATGGCGGTGTTGACGGCCTCGACGGCGACGCCCGGGGATGGCAATAGCGGCCCCGGGCCGGCCAGAATGATGATACACTCGGCAATGATGTCAATGACGAGGGGGGGGGGACTTCAAAGTGGCCAGGACGGGGCGTCCTCCCCTCCGGCGTGCCGAGTGTGCCTGCCGGCCCTCCAGCCGCGACGACAGCACGACGGGGTGCTCACATTTCGTTCGTCCTGTGCCTCCGCCGCCGCCACGCCCCCGCCCCCGCTTGAGTCCGCGAACGGCAATTAAAAAGCCGCCAACGAGGGAGACACGGGAAAGCCTGCGCCTCTCGCCCTCTCGCGGGCAGCCCGCCCGGCGGGAAGGGCTACGAGGACGACGAGGACGACGAGGATGACGAGGGCGTGCTTCCGAGGGCTCAAGGACTGACTCCATGAAGGTCAGTGCCGTCGGGGCGGGGCGGGGCGCGTCGGGTTTCGCCAGCAGATACTACGCGTCGCGGTGGTCGCGGTGCTGTGGAGTCCCGCGGAATACATCAAAGTCCGGGGGGAAGTCCATCATCGTCGACCTGACCCTGGTCCAAGCCCTGGTCGCCCTGGCCCTGAACCGCTCGCTACACTGTATCGCCGCTTCGCCGCACTTGACGTCCACGCGCGACGACGGTCGTGTCCCCTCCCCTCCCCTCCCGCCGCGCCTCCAGCCTCCAGACTCCTCCAGACTCCAGGTAGACGTGCCGGGCCGGACGACACAACGGGAGGCCTCTTCTGCGGCGTGGCCTGAGAGCGCGCCACGCTGCGCGTCGCGGTGCGTCGCGGCGCGGTGGTTGTGCCCGTGAGTTGTGTGCTCTGTCTGTGTCATCGTTGTTGCCGCGTGTTTGTGTTTGTGTGTGCGTGCGTCTGTCACCTTTTCTCCCCCTCTTCCCCGACACACTCACGCACGCACCACACACACACACTGTAGTCCTTTCGCGTTCTTTCCACGCAGCGCTGATGTTTTCCTTGAGGCCGTGCACTAGCCCTCCCTGTGCGTCGCACTAATTCTATTTTTCCCGCTGCTTTGCTCTCGTCTTTGCAAGGCTTTGCTGCCGCAGACTGATCTCATTCGCTCTGTCTCTCTCGCACCTGTGCGGGTCACCCCGTCGAGTGCGAGAGAGACAGAGCGAGGGAAGCGACTCTGGGAATCACAGTCTTGCAGCCGCTGCCTTTTCTTTCGTTCCTCGTCGCGTGCGTTAGTTTGCACATTTAATTAAGACGGTGGGGCTGCGTCGGCATTCGGTACACTCACACTCACACTCACACACACACGGCGCGCGACGCCTCCGCTAGATTTGTAGCTGCAACAGCCCCTTCCTGCTTTTCTGCTTCCTCATCCCCAGCCCTTCCGGCCTCCCATCCTTGCGCTCGAGACACTCTCCCTCTCTCTCTCTCTCTCCTCCTCGGCCGTTCTCTGTGGCTCACTGAGTGATAAATAGTGGTTGAAACTCTCCGGCTGGTGATTGCACCGCACAATAACGTGCTCCAGTCTGGCCGACCCCGGCCCGCCCCAGCCCGCCCCAGCCCGCCCCAGCCCGCCCCAGCCCGCACCAGCCCGCCCCAGCCCTCGCACGCGATGCGGAACTAACTCTCACCACACACTCGCGCGCGGCGAGGTCCGCGACAGCAGTCTGATTCCGAACAAGGGCTTTCGTCGCTCTGTCTCTCTCTCTCGTGGGGTAAGCGAGAGGGAGGGAGAGGGAGGAGACAGCGAAGAGGCAGCAGGCGGGCCGAGGCGGGCGGGGGAACGGAGGGCCGTTGTGTTCCGTTTTAAATGACCCCCCAGCGCCCCAGCCACGGCCCCAGCGCCGCGCGAAGGCGTTGCAGGCCCTGCACAGAGTGCCGCAGTTTCAAGCCCTAACTCATTGCAGCCAACCGACACGCAAAAAAAAATATTTTTAGATTCCTAACAGAGACGGCTTTTGGACAAATCTCGAGTTGTCGTCGCCGCCGCCTTCTCCTTAGCGCCGTTTCGCGAAATCACTCGAACAGCGATGCTTCGACGACCAGCAAATTGACACATTTGGCGCGTCACTTCACGAAAAAAAAATCGGTTGGGTTTGGTCGAAGGGATCGACAAACTACAGGTCCGACTAACCAAGGACAACAGGTAGACCAAATCAGGTCAAAATGGCGTCAAATGATGTCAAAATAAAAATAGTCACTAAGCCATTGCCATGGCTACGAGCAAAACTCCCTTTCCCGCGTTTTTCTGAATCGTCTTCCTGGAGCGGCAGTGGCAGTCGGCCCGGCGTGGCCCTGGTGACGCTTCGGGCTGAGTGACGCGCGCGGAAATGATACCGCCCTCTTTTTTCGGGACTCCCCGCGCCATTTTTTACGACTTTTTCTCGCGTATTTGGCATGAGCTAGATGGACCGTTAATGGTGCAGCAGCGCGCCTCGGCGCGGCGCGGCTCGGCACGGCTCGGCAGCGCGATGTTTGATTCACAGCGCACCCCGCGTTCCTTCCTTCCGGTCAGCCCAGCCCGGCCCAGCCCGGCCCAGCCAGCCAAAGAAACAGAAAAAAGACCATCTTTTTCCACAACAATAACAACATCGATATTCTTACGAATCCGCACATTTATTTGTTCGTGCGGCATAGTGGTTTGCCCGCAATAATGTGGGGCGAGTCGGGCCGGGCGACACGAAGTCCACGAAGTTGGCGGAACTTGGTAAATCTCCTCGTCGTCGACTTGGTGACTTGGTCTCAGTCTGACTTTTCCGAACAGAAAATAGCGCCCCGAGGAAAGCGTCTGGCCGCGCGGCGGCGGCGCGCGCTAGCCCCCATTTTATGGCTCGGGCCGCTCGGGCCGCTCGGGCCGTCGCGGGGTAGACTGACATGCGGCACGGCACGGCACGGCAACGGGGTGAGTTGGACACGGCAGCGCGCTGCTTCGCGCCCCTCGCTATTAATTAAGGAATTAAGAACGGACTGTTTAATAGAGGAGGAAGGAGGAGGAGTCGAGTTGGATCAACACTGCGCGCCGCGCGGCGGCGACGACGCGGTCCGGTTTCGCTTCGCCCCCGACTTCCGGCGAAGCGGCGGCAAGCGGTCGGTCCACTGTCTGTCTCTCTCGCACCGCCACGGCTCGCCCCGTGAGTGCGAGAGAGACAGAGGGAGGCGGCTCGGCACCAGCCTGCAGGCACCCTAATGAGAGAGAAAGCCTGCGAGCATGGCAGCCAGGCGGCACGGCAGCCCTTAGCGAGAAAGGAAAGGAGACGTCTACCTTGCCAGCGCGCCACCGCCTTGGCCGCCGCGCCGCCGCGCCGCGCGGTGTGGGTTCTCGGCTTCATGAATCTGCCGTGTTTCTGGCGGTTTCTGGAGGCCGCGGTCTGCCAGGGCTCTGCCTCCCCGTCAACAATAACAGGCCGCGGCTCAAGGCGCACCTCGGTAACAGCGTCGCCGCGTCCTCCAGCGAGGCTAGAGCGAGGAGGAAGAAGCGCGCTGCTAATTTATGGAAAAAAGAGAGAGGGAAGGGCCCGGGGGGAAAACAGTGCCGTGGGGTCCGTGGGGGGAAAGCAACTAGCGTTGAATTTTTCATGTTCACCCTCGTGACGCCTCTCTCCTTATTTATTTACGTTTTAATCTCCGCTTTTAAGGTTTTTAAAAATTTGATTTTGTGTCGTTTTTGTTGTTTCGGTGTGAAAAGTTTCTCGATCGTTTTTCACTGTGCACCTAATTTTGGCCCAGTTTGCCCCCCCCCTCCTCTCTCTTTAATGCGATCGTCTGGGGATTCGAATGCGAAAGGCAAGGCGGCGGCGCGCGGCGCAAGTTTGTTAACGGGTGTCTTGTGTCTTTGCCGGCGGGGGGAGTTGGCCGTTGGCCGGGCCGGGGGAGTGGGGCCGAGTGGAGCACTGAGCAGCCTGGGAGCTTGGACAACTGCCTTTGCCCGCTCGCCACGCTCGCCACCTCCACTTCACCTGTTGTTGGCCCAAGTCATTCCGACGTTTACAATCGCCGGGTGTCTCCAGTCTCCCCCTCCCCTCCGCACCACTGCCATGTTTAGTGGGCCTTCAACCTGCCCGCTCTGTCTGCGATGCATAAAAAAAATGTCTGTCACAAAAACTTAAAATTTTTCTTTAAAAAAATTTAAACTTTCGTTTTTTGATCGATTAAGCGAGGTGTATTATCTGTCCTGCTGTGCTGCCTGCCTGGTTGTACCGTTGTACTCACCAGGTCCTCCATGGTAGCGGTGCTAGACTGCTAGACGGGACGCTCGCGCCTTACAACCCTTCCATCCCGGACGCCCCGGACGCCCCGGGCACCTGTTGTGGGAGCTTCGCCCCGGAGCGCGTCAGCCTCCGGGGAAGATCTGCGCGCAGGACCATCGCCGTCGACGCATTCCGCGCACTGTCTCTCTCTGTCGCACTCTCGCTGCACTCTCTCGTCTCTGCCCCACTGTTGCACTGAGTGGCACTGTCGCGTGTCCGTGCTCGCTGTGTTGGCGCTTCGCGCGTGGCGCCTCGCGACGCGGTGGACACGGGTGAGTGCCGGCTGCCGGTTCCGGGGTGTCTGGACCAATGGACCAGTCGCGGCGTCTCTGGACGCGCGGCGAGCTCGCGAGGCGAGCGCCCGGCCCGGCGGGCCTTTCAAACACACCCCCACGGCCTCGGCGCGGGCGCGCTCGGCGCCTTGGTGGTGGAGGGGCGCGCAGCCCGCCGTCGCGCAGCGCGAAGCTTGGCGCAGCCCCCCACGCACCCACGGGACCAGGGACCCCCTGCCTGCCCTGAGTCGGGAGTAGAGTCCCACGCGTTCGCGATGCGATACCCCCCGCCCTCAGAGAACCTACAGACCTACAGCAACCCCCGGACCTTCCCCTGCGTCCCACTGGTCCCACGTGTAGTGTGGACTTGTTGCTTTCCAACGTCGGTGAGCCCCGTCGGGACGGGCACACCTGTGGAATGAGCACGTCCAATTTTGTGCCCGTGTTTTGGACCCCAGTCATTGGGAAAATGATTCGTTCTCGCATTTAGAGTTACATTCACAACTTGTTTATTCACCAAAATCACACACACAAACACACACACACACACACACCAAAAAAAAAGTGTAGTTCTATCAGCACCTTTGAGTGATGGTGACCTGAGCATCCCGGTGGGGGACAAGTTGCTACAACTATACAGTTCTATACAAAAATGACAAAAAAATAGTTAAAAATACTATCTTTTCATCTCGAAATCATATACTATCGTCTCAAATACTTTGTATGAAGAGTGGCAAAGTCAACACAAACATGATATCCACAGACGAGCAAAACAAAGAGATGATCAAAATTTTGCACAATCCAAAGGGTAAAACACTATTCATAAATAAGTATTTTCAAAAACTGCCAAGGTCAAAGAAAATGCTCGAAAAAGGAATAGATGAGGCTGAATTTTAAACACAAGTATATCAACATACGAATCACTTCATTAAACTCTCTAACTGGAAGCACTAAGGAAACCCTGATTTCTTTTTCCATGGCTTTTTTTAAAAAGATTACAGGAAAGTCAATTTTCTATTTCTACAAGAAAATCACATATTTGGTCAAACCATGATGTTTCCTCACTTACTGCTGGATTAACAGATAAGAACTATGGGAACACTAAGCCCTTAATATTGCTTACACATACAAATGTAACATCTGTTCCTTTGTTTTTCTCATGAGCTAATGATTAGAAACAACTGAGTTTTGATATCTTATTTACATGAGTAATATAAATGATGGGTTTATAAACAGCACTATATATTAGATACATTAACAATAACAGGGGACAGATGTTTGTCATGAAAACAGTATTATGTCAACAACTTGATATCACATGCCATTTCTTTAAAGTTTTATGCTACTAAAAATTGATATATAGGACAATCTATGGCTCTTTAACTTGAACTACTCTAAAAATCAACAATTAAAGGATATTCCATGTAACAATTTATAAATTTTCATAAATATTTCCACACTTGTAATGAAACATTGGGTTTACTTATACCTCAGATGATGTTGCAAAATTTGTGATTATGACCTCCATGATGATGATTATGAACAATTAAGACTTTAAGAAAATATCACACAGTGCAATATCTTAAGGGGCATGATAAATTTGAGTGATTAAGTCAGAAAACTGATGCATCAGCGACGCATCCTGCTTTCTTGAATTTGGAGACAGTGGGAAGCTCAGAACAGACTTCGTCTGCCTGAGCCATACTTGTATCATACAGTCACTCCAACTTCCCCTAGTATGTCTGAGAGCCTTGTCAGATGAGCATTCAGAGCTGTAACATCTTGGTCAGGTTGGCTGCGATGGACAAGCTGGAATGCATTCATATACTCTAACTCAGAAAACTGCGGTCCTTTCTCAACAACACCACTGAGAATTTCCTGCAAGAATAAATGAATCTTAGGGAAAAGAACCTTGATGAATACGACAAGGATAGTTTCACAAATTTATACTTGCCTCAGGTGTAAGATAAAAGAGCTCATAATAGTGCCTTGCGTGATCCAAAGCTACTTCTCTTGTCATGGTAATATTGGTCAAGGATTGCTGCAATGTAAATATGTTGCGGCACATTTTCTGAATACCACCTTCATCGATTCGATCAATATACTGGGCAACACTCATCAATATTTTGGACATAAAATGTCCCAAGCCCTCAAATACGTACTGCAAAAAAGCCAAGAATCAAACATGAATACATTCTTAAAGTAAATATTGATTGACTATTCTTTGTATGATGAATGAATGAATGAGGAGTAACTAACTTTGCATTTTAGAGGCTGCAAAATGCTTGTAAGTGCTTCATCACAGCCAGTCAGAGCCCTGGTTAGCTCTAGAACCTTAGGATCTGGTTCCTGAGAGTCCATGCCACAATCTGCCAATCTGCCATAATCCTTGACTTTGGGTAGGAGATAGTGGAAGCACTGAACACGAACCTAAATTTCAGAAGGGAAGAAGGTCCTCAGTAACTTTTCTCTCTCTCTGAATAACAATAAAAAACAAAAAAAGGATCCCCACCTCAAGATGTAAAACCAACAGGCACGTATCTGCAAGGTCTTCAAATTCTTTGGCCAATTGCTGCAATCCATCGACAGTAGCATTCTGTACCACAGGGCTGGCTTCTGACATAACTCGAACAACAGGCTGGGTGGGTGACTGACGAGGAAGCTCACTGGCAAAGTTATATAAACAACCAGCAAACCATTCCTAACACAAAGAAATTAAAAATTAATTTCCTGCAACCATATTCAGCAGAGAACTATACTAAAACAACTTCACTAACCATGCTTTCTTGCAGTAATGCTAAACTGCGTAAATGTTTCACATCTGATATGATTTCATGATGGTTCACTCCTCCTTCACCTAAGGCACTGGCTAGAATTTCTGCCTCCTTTTCGTTTCTTTGACGTATGTCCTCAGGACTCTCTTCGTCTGTTGTTTCCTCTCTATGCAAGGCACGACGCTTTTGTCTTTGGAGATGAATAGCCTTTTGGGCTTGTAAGTTTGCCCAGTTTGGCAAAGATCTGAATAGAATAGCATATAATTTGTTCAGCAAAGATGTACTTAAAAAAAATAACTGTGCAAAAGGGATGTTGAACACTCACTTTATAAATCTACTTATATCTTCATCTTTCAAAAATGCTGCACTGAAAATACGTTTATCCTCTGACTCTGGCTGCACCTTGCCTCTGTAGGCAGCCTGACATGTTTCACGATAGCTGCAAAGTAAATTACTAACAATTCCTAGGAAATGTTCCGTATAAACAGGCAAAGCCATGATGAGCTGATGTAAACCCTTGACACAGCCGTCTACTGCAACAGTGCTCTGGATGAAAAAAAGAATAACAATGGTTACTAAAACTAAGTCATAAAGGTACAGATTATATCCAAACAGTGCAAATTTAATGAAAAAACATACCAAAAGGAGAGGCCGTGTCCTCCTGAGTTCGCGCATTTGCTCTGGAGTAATAATACCTCTCCATGCCTCTGGTGACTTCGTCACCATTTCTATAGTTGAAGACATTTTTGATTGGTAACGGCCAAGGAAAACTTCTTTAATGTAGTCAGATAAGAATGCATTGAGTGTGCAAGGGACCCTTCAATAAATAAAATATTTTAATCAGATCAATAAGAACTACTCATAAATTTGAAAGTAAACCGGCAAGTAAATATACCTACCCAACTTTGCAGTTTGTTGCCATTTCAATTTCTTCTATGAATTTTGTTATAGGAATAAATATGAGAGTTATATTGTGGGGATCAGATGAACAAATCAAAAGCTTATCTCTTTGAGGGCGGCCATCAGCATGAACCTAGAGCCAAGGTTAAATGTTACTGGAAGGAAACATAGAAGTAGCTCCAGGTAACTTCTTACAGTATTTTGGAGAAACTTACTTTCAAACCAGATTGCTCTTCTGCAATACTTGTATTTAGAGCATTTAATGAATGCTCGAACTTAAATAGAGGAGTTTTCTTTGGTCTGTAATACAAAGTGTCATGATAATTTTGAATGAACCTACAAGCAGTGAAGAAAAAGAGAAAACACATAAAAATTTCAAACACAAACCTCTGTATCTTTCGACGAGAGAAATAGGAAGATATATCACTACTTTGTTCAGAGAATGATGATGTGGCTTGTTGTGCGTCGGCTGCTGTGTTCTGAATATCTAAGTAATCAGTCAGAACTAATTGCATCTGCAATAAAAATATCACATACAGAAATCTGGCATTTGTATTCAACTAACAAGAGTCTTACATGGAAATACTACTTACCACTGCCTGCACCATTGACCACAGGTCAGATATTTCATACAGTCGAATATTCTTTAAATTGTATTTTTCGCATGTTTGTCCCATGCGCTTTAAAACAAATCGATGCCCTTCTGCGATGTGGCGGAATTGATCCAGTAAAGTATAGAGGAGCTCAGGCAGGGGATGGTTTGGCTGAGTATTGCCTGAGCCACTTCCATGCCCAGCTTTGTGCCTGCCATCTCCATTCGGAACCTGAGATGGAGTTCCTGGTCCATTTGGAATACTCACTACACTAGGCACAGGCCACAAGGAGGGCCCTGCCAGCCCTGCTTGTCCAGTGATTGGTGCTTGTAAAACTACGCCATCCAGCAAAGCACGGGTAGTTCGTGAAACAACTCCCAGCAGCTCTGACTGCATTTGAACCCTCAATGACTGCAGAGAAAAAATAAATATTTCATTCTTTGCTTTTAATGACAAACCTAAAAGTTTGCTTTGACATGATAAGCAAATAATTTACCTCTACGGCTTCGGGTATCTTTCCAAGAACTGCCAAACACTCAATTATAATCGCAACATAGTGCTCTGGATTGACGTGAGTGGTTGTGAAATCAATATCCTCTGACAAGTCAAATGCATCAACTGCTGAACCTTTTGGGCTTAAACCGGGTCTAAAAGTAAATAACATGCAAATTAGTAACATGTCTTGCACATTTGAAATTAGGCGGGAATCTTACTGCAGTTACCTATTTGAAGGGGTTCCGGGGAATGCTGTTACGTCAAGTAGATTGCGTCTTGCTTTTCCCCGTGCTGAAGCTCTAAGTTCAGAAGCACGTTGGAATGGAGATGCACAGGCATTCATGTCTCTTCCAGAACCCTGACGTCTAAGAGCTAGAACATCTTGCGTGGACTCAACATATAAGTGATGACTCAACTCTTCTAGCAACTTGACATGTAATTGTTGTTTCTTTGCTTGAAGTTCATTCCTTAAATCTCGTAGAGCTTCTACTTTCTCCAAACTACCATCACCAAGTGAAAGTGCAGAAACTAACAATTTAGTAGCTTGCAAATACTGCTTTTTGGCAAGATGTATGGCCAGCTGAGAGGGTACTTCACGTAATTGTTCTCTGAAATTTGTAGCATACAATCAACGAACTGTCAAAGTTATTTCATTTTTGTATAGTGAATAAGCTAATAAATATAACTCACATTTCTTCCAGCAATTGCAAGACATGTTTATGTTCTACTCCTTCAAGCCACAGTTTCTTCAGTTCATCTCTTCTACAGTGTAGCAGCATTTTGCAAGCCTGTAAGTTTTCTTTGACAGCAAGTATTTTTTCTCTAGATGCTGTCACGGTGGCTGATAACTTAGCAAACACCTGTTAAAAAAAAAATTTGTTGGTTACTCCTAGAGATTATCCAAGAGTTAATGAAAAAGGAACAGGGTCAACTTTCTTGCCTGCATAACTTGTGTGAGATCATTGTGATGAAGTGAAATGAGCTCATCAAGTCTTTGATCACTACGCTTGTATTCTTTCTCAAGCTTGGCTTTCTCACGGTCACGCTGTTCATTGGATTCGCTTGCAGATAGAGTTCTAATAACGGACATTAACAGTCCACTCTGAAACAGAATAACGACACATACACAGTTATTGATCAGTATCTATAAATAACAGGATGCTTCATCTCAGCAAAAATTGTTAAACAAACTACATGGGAGAGTACAACTGAATAAAATAGACCCTAGGATTCTTTCATGACATGGTCTGCCCATTCAATGCTCAATGTAAACAAACTAGGATGAAATGTCAAAAGGTGAAGGGTAGGTTAAATGTGACACTTGTCATTAATTCACCTCCATAAAAAGGAGGTAGACGTTCATACAACATAACTGGAGTTGCATGCAAGTGCCTTTAATGTATTGACTCCTTCTCTATCAGCATGACTTTCCGAAATCAACATGTTTTCAATCTTGACAGCGGTGACCTCCCACCCAAAGAAAGGTTAGGACACGAGCCACCAGGGCACCTCATCAAGAAAAAGTTACGAATTATAATGAACGAAAGCCTTCAAAATGTACTTTGACAGAAAAAATTAGTTTCTTACGCTTTCTTTTGGCTGCTTGACGCTGCGAGGCGGTTTTGTTGGGGGCGCGACCCCCGCCATGGTGGCCCTTTTGGGAGTTGTCCTGATTCAACTGAGTACTGAATACTTTCTCATACCCGAGATGGACTAATTTGTCATTCCCGGTTAGCTGCCTGCTTTGCTGCTGAAAAGAGGCTTCGGCACTTATTTCAGTTTCCGAAGCCAAAAATTCGTTGTAACACTCCTTCAAAACCATGAGCAACTCAGAAGAAACCTCTGAGCTACCCACGTCTGAGCTCGGAACCAAGGAATAGTATGCATTTATATATTATTTTTCCACTCCTCGTGGCTCTTTGGGTTATGTTTACTTGATGCCTCCTGACACCTTGTTTGGATTTCAGTTGGGATTCAGCGTACCAAACCGAACTGGCAAATTTTAAGGACCATGGAGATGTCGGAGAAATTTGGTTCGGCGAAGATAGCGCAATGCGAGTTGTGAGGTTTGTGTGTGGTCACTCTGTGTTGTCGTACTTGTGACATGATTTTCCTGTACGCTTTTTACCTCTGCACGCAGGTGGATGTGCAACAGTGAAGACATCCAGAGCAGCGACAGCATCGTTGACTTGGGATGTGGCAATGGAATGTTGCTCGTAGAACTGGTAAGTTTTTCACTGTTTCCTTGAGCTTCTGTTTTATTTTCCCAACGTAAAATATCATTTTACTTCAATTAGGCTGATGAAGGATTTACCAATCTTACTGGAGTCGATTACTCGGCAGCGGCTGTGAAATTGGCTGAGGAAGTTTCATCAGCCCGCCAATTGAACATCAAATTTGAGGTATTAAATGGTTTGGGTGTAATTGAACCTCTCAATAATAAATGTCTTACTGTGCAATTTCGGTAAATTTCCAGACATGTGATATTCTGGCTGATTCGGCATGTCCATTTAATGGTAGAAGATTTAAAATTGTCCTTGATAAAGGAACTTATGATGCCATAAGTCTTAATCCAGAAAATGCCCAAGAGAAACGAAGTCTTTACATTGAATCTGTAAACAATCTATTGGATGTGGAGGGACTGTTCATCTTAACATCTTGCAACTGGACTCAGGCTGAACTTGAGGCTCATTTTAACAAGTGTAAGTGATCTGCTGGACAGATTTTACGCATGTAATTATTGTAACTGTTGGAGAGCTTTCATGTTCACTTAAATTTCATTCCCAGATTTCTCAGTGGTTTGCGTTCTTCCAACTCCACAATTTCAATTCGGAGGCAAGACTGGTAGCAAAGTTGCATCGGTCGTATTTCAAAGGAAAAGCTCACAATGAAGAGGCTTTGGGTTGTCAGTAAATGTACCTTCAAACATTTTTGTTTTTAACACCATTTCTTTAATTATCTTTTTTAATAAAGAAGTGATACATCATTTTATTATAAAACCATCGCTTTCATTTACATAAAAAAAGATAATCTAGTGATATATTACATTTACAAAACAAAAGCCATGAAGAAAAAAAACCTAAAACACGTCTAATTTTGATTGAATTTTAAAGTGATCACTGTAGGTGTGTGTGCAGTTAAAGTATCACTATCGCAAAAAAAAAGGATCATCACATTAAATTAGCCTGATTATTCCAGAACACTAAATATCTATGCGTGCCAAATATTTACAAATGAAATTTGGAAAAGTGGAAATTCAGCAAATGTAGAAAGCCCAAAAGAAAGACTCACCAAATCTAAATTCTGGTTGTTAAAGCAAAGATGGTTCAGTTGGCTACTATAAGACTAACAAATGACTCTTCTGGTGCACATTCTGAGGTGCGGTAAAGCAAATGAACAGTAGTGGTTGTGACTTCTCCCACCTAAGCGTCTAAGAAATGGAAATTACTGTTATATGTTTTATGGGCACGGACAAAACAGGGTAAGAGTGAAGTCACGATGAAATAATTTTATAAAAGTGGGCACATTAATGGTCAAGGTGAAAATGACAGAGGAAAAAGACAGACATGGAGAAAGATGACTCTGGCGGGGGTAGCCACCCATTTTTGGTCGCTGGGTCAGTGTTGCTCGACGTTGGGAGGGCGCGCCGCAAACTGATTCCGGGTTCCGCTTTCGTCGCTCTGTCTCTCTCGCCCTCATGGGGCGTCCCGCGAGGGTGCGAGAGAGACAGAGTGAGTCTGCTGGCCGCGGTGGCGTCTGGCGTGACGGTGGTCGCCGAGCCACTATGAACAGCTCCGCCGGTCCGTGGAGACGAGGACGAACAGCGTGAGGAGGAGCGTGACGAGCCAGGGCAGGGCCGCGGCGCAACCTGCAACAAGTCACGTTGTCACGCCGAGCACCCAGAGTACGTACAGTCGCCCGACTTCCGTTTCCCGCTCATATCGTTATCGAGACCGGAAGGACCGACAGTGTATCGTCATTCGGTGTTCGGCGGCACCCACCACTGCACAGCGAGTCGTCTATGCTGGGCTGGTACTCGTAGCCCTCCTTGCACGTGCACTGCTTTCTGCTGGTGTCGTTCGGCGTGATGCACTCGGCGTTGAGGATGCAGTCCTGCGAGCTGCTGCACGGCTTTCCGGGGACTGCAAAGTGAGAAAACAGAGTCAGTCGTGGTGGCGGTGGGGGACTGTGGGGTGCGAGGGTCGGCCGAAATTGCAGGCCTCGGCCACGTCGGCAGTGGGTCAGGGAGTCGGAGTCAGGGACCGCCCCTCGGACCGGCCCCTCGCACCGCCCCGTGGAAAGGAACAGGAACAGACGGGCAATTTTGCGGTGGAGCGTGTGGCGAGCGGCGAGCGCCCGGCGGGTAGGCAACCTGCGGGCGGGCAGCGCACGCCAGCCCCGCGGGACGGCCTACCCTGCCGACTGCAGGCGCTCCGGGAGGGAGCCCCGCCAACCCACGGCCAGTTCACACATGCCTTCGGCACACTCTCACAAAAACAAGGCGAGTTTTGCCATGCTGGCGTTCAAAACCAACCCCTTCTTATTTTGCCAAGTGGTGCATGCTGTAAAGTTTGCAGGCCCTCTCGCGGTGACACACCGCGTCGCGCCGCAGCAGCATAGTATCTCCGCGGGGTTTATGTTGGCCTGCTGGCAGGCTGGCTGGCTGGCCGGCTGGCCGCTTAGCATGCTAAGTACGGGCATAAAGGCGTCAGGCGGTGTATCGATCCGCGACCCGCGTCGCCGTGGCGTCGCCGTATCCGCCGCGTCTCGGCGGCCGACTTGAGGCGTTTCGCCGCGGCGCCGCCCGGTGCGGCGCGCGTGCCGCGGACGCGGACCTGCCGCCCGAAACCAGAGAGTCCTCCAAACCGAGT
Organism: Thrips palmi; assembly: GCF_012932325.1. Taxonomy (NCBI): domain Eukaryota; kingdom Metazoa; phylum Arthropoda; class Insecta; order Thysanoptera; family Thripidae; genus Thrips; species Thrips palmi. The sequence goes on along the minus strand of NW_023144629.1, from coordinate 5,065,677 downwards.
CACCGAGTCACCCCAAAAAGCTGAATGTCGCAGCGCGGTCGCCGCACTGCACGGCGGTGATTGCGGCTCGCGGGATTAGATTTCGACCGGGCAGTGTACCCACGCTGACGACGCCCTTGAAAAGCATAAAGCTGAAAAAAGGGGTTTGCAGTCGGCGGTATTCGAACCCAGACCACATACCGGAGGCAATGGCGGCGTGACTCCGTGGGGTGAACAGGGGGTAGCATGACTTTCGGAATTCCACACCCCGTCGACGCCCTTGCTTTTTTTTTCTGTTCACTTACGGACCGGCTGGGAGGTGCACTTGCTGTTGACGGGCGCCGTGCCGTCCCGACACAGGCAGTGCTTCTTGCCGTCCGCCTTGTCCAGCATGCACGTCGTGGAGGCCGTCCCCTCGCAGTCCGCCCCCGAGTTGCACAACCGCCCCTTTGGCACCTTGGCTGCAAATCAAGACAGCAAGCATCAGCCGCCGGTTCCGTGGCTTCAACTCCCGGATACTTCAATTATTTTTCGTGCATTTTTTTGTAATAAATAAAAAAATGAATGCACTTTTTTTTTCTTGTTATCATGCCGTACGGTTGTGCTGCCTGCTTGATGCGTTTGTGCTTTCGTTCCGTGGGGGGGGGGGCATTCATCGTGCATTCGTCGCAACGCGCCATGCAAGATGCATTTTTGCATTTTTTTTTCATTGTTTTTGTTTTTAAGTTTATTTTGTGGGGTTGAGTGCGAGTTTCATGCGCCTTCGGCAAGCCTTCGGGAATATTCATATTCATGCATCGGAACGGTATGGCTCGGCGGACTCGGCCGTTGCCCTTGTCCGCGCGCTGCGCTGTGCCGGTCTTGCAGGGGCTGTCGCCCGGCTATTTCAGGCTCCCTCCTCCCGCGCAGTCTGTCTCTCTCGCACTCGCGGCTGTGGGGCGGGTGTGCGAGAGAGACAGACGGGTAGTTGCAGCCGGCGGTCGCGGCGGTCGCCTCCAGAAAGATGCCAGCCGCGATTAGCGCAATAACCGTTCTACGCAAACATGGAAGCTAGCGCCCTGTCTCTCTCGCACTCACGGGGCGCCCCGTAGGGGTGCGAGAGAGACGGAGCGACGCCGTGTGGAATCACTGTAGGGTCTCCGCGGGTCGGCAGGCACGGGTTCAAGGTTCGCAAACTAGATTTTCGACAACAATGCACACGAATTTCGTAGCGTTCTTTCCGAAATTTCCGAAATTTAGCTCCACCTCCGCTCGACCACCGCCCAGGTGTCTCTGATCCCAAGCCCCGCCTGCCCTTGGCTCCCTTGGCAGGGGTGATGCCCGCCCCCGCCGACCGGGCTAGTAGTGTATCGTGGACGTGACCCTGCACAACGAACTCCTCGACGTTCAAGCGGCGTGCGTCTCTTAGCCCAGAAAATCGTCTCGAGAGAAGATATTTTGGTTTCGTCCACTGCGATCGGTAAACATAACCGTCCGAGTAGACAATCCATGAGCCATCTCCAGATGCGCTAGTTGAAAAGGGTGGAAAACACGCGTGCGGCCGAAGCACCAAAGCTCTCAAGGTCACGCGATAGTATTTGTACGGCACGGCGGCGGCCGGAGGGGGGGGGGGGGAGGAGGCTGGGGGGGCAAGCGGCGGCGTGGCGGTGCGGTGTCGTGACGGGCGCAGGTAAACGGCGATGGCGAGAATACTACTGCCTTAAATCGAAGAAACGAGTTGTCAGCATGTCAGACGGGCTGCCAGCAGCGCCAGCAGTGCCAGCGCGCTCGTGTGTGGCACACTGTGTGGAACGTGGAAACAGCCAGGCCGCCGATGCAGTCACGAATGTGCCTCCAATGCCCCCTCCCAGCGCGCAGCGCGCAGCGCGCCAGCACCTCCCGAAAGTATCATGCAAAGCCCGCCGCCGAAGCTTGGCGAAGCCGCCAGACTGATTTCGCACAGCGTGCCGCCGCCGTCTCTCTCGCACCTACGCGACGCCCCCCCGCAGGAGTGAGAGAGAGAGACGGAGCGACGATACACTGTGGAGTTGATCGGGATTGAATCAGTGAGGGGGGCCCTCGCCCTGAGAGAGACGAGGCGGGTTGCGTGCTGGTGACGGAGGCCCTGTCCTCGACCAACACATTTTTCTTGAGGGCTCCGGAAATGAGCCCAGTTCAAGGCATTCCCTCACTTCACTTTCTGGCTTTTCTTTGTTTTTCTTTCGGTGTTTTTCCTTTTTTCCTTTTCCGCAGTTGATTGATAGGCAGTGCTTTCGGGGTAGTTTTGGGTGTGGGTGCACGCCAGCGCGGCCCGGCCAGCCATGCATTGCACACGTCGCGGGTTCGAACCCGGCCGCGGCGAAAAAGGCCGAAAAAAAATATGAAACGACAGTGGGACGCAACACGTGCGTAGTGCGTACTCACCTGTAGGCGTCTTGTCCTTGTTGTCCTGGCTGTTGGACTTGCCGAAGGCGGTGAGCGCGTCGACGCTCGTGGTGCCGAGCACCGCCAGCACCGCCACCAGCGCCACCAGGCAGTGGGCGCGCATCCTGCTGCTGCTGGGGGCCGCTAGGGGGCCGCTAGGGGGCCTCAAGGACCTCGGCTCGGACGGGCGGCGAGGCGGCTTGGCGGCGGGGCGCGGAGGCGGCCTGAGCAAGACGCCGTCTGGATGCGGACTGGAGGCCGAAGCGTGCCGCGGCCCGCAGCACCCCGCCGAACCGAACGGGGTCCTCGCCGTGCCTCCAGAAGCTCCCCCCTCTCCGCGGCCTGCCCGGGGGTCTTGGCCAATGGGCGCGGTGGAGGCCGCGCGGCACGGCACGGCGTGTGGTCACGCCAGGGCAGTACTACACACTACGCTACCGTGGCCGCCGAGGGGGTGGCGGTTCTCCCTCGCCGTCCTCGTCCTCCTTCCCCTGCTCGGTGTCGGTGGCGTCCTTCTCGGCGTCCTTGGCGCTTATCTCGCGGCCCGGTGTCCACCCGGCCGTCCAAGTCTCCAGCGCGGCCCGCCCCGCGGCCTGCCGCGCCAGGGGAGGCCGGACCCTCCGAGAGTCGTTCTAAGTGGCGGCAGCAGGTTTCTAGCCCAACGGCGTGAATCAGAATCTGGATGATGAACCTCAGGTGCCATCGCCGCGCCAAGCAATATTTCAGTGAAAGCAGTTGTAATGACTAGTGGCCGAGCCGCTAGCACACCGTGCGGAGGGCCTGAGGGCCGGAGGGTGTCAGAGAGTAGTTTATGGAGGCGAGGGGCGGTGCAGGCGAGAGGGAAAGGGAAGGGTGGGGCGTCTAGAGGCAACCGCCCCGCCGCCCGAGGGAACAAGATAGAGCTGGTTCGAGCCCGCTGCCCGCTCGCTTTGACCACCCGAACGAAAATCCTGCCCCCCGCGCGCGCGCGACCCAAGACATTTCGTAAACCGGCTGTCGACGTTGCATGAACGCCCGAGCCATAAACCGGCTAATAGTGCCCCTTCACTGTAAAGGGAAGCAGACCACGGCGCTGCATTTACCGCGCTCGCGGGCAAAATGACTGGAGAGGTCGTTTTCACGCTCCACTCCTCCAGTGTGCGAATTTTAACGAAAGAAAAAAAATGTTGCCGCGGTTTTGGCGTTTCTTTTCGACGACCCAGAGAGGCAGAGTAATTTGCAATTAGAAATTCATCAACGTTGGGGGTTGTTTTTTGTTTTCGGGTGGATTCAATTTGGTCGAGAGTGCCCCCCCCCCCTACCCCTTGCACTGTAGTGCGGCGGCCGTTCTAATCCTGCACTGCTGCAGTCCCATTTGCACCGCATCCCCCCACCACCACCACCACCGCCTCGCCTCCCCCTATCCGGGCGACGACGGGCAGCCGGCCACCGACCACCGGGGGTGGACGGAAGCGCGGGATTTTGAAATGACCTCCATTTGAAATTCAAATGGCGGCGGGCAAATCCTGAAGCTCGAGCCAGTCAGCCAGTCCGCCGGGGCGGAGGTGAAGGGCGCAAACACGACGGTCACTGCGACGACCGCGCCGTGCCACGCCGCGTCGGGGGCAGGCCGTCCACGCCGCCGTCCAGGTGGGGGTACCGTGACGTGGTGGGTGACGACACCGAGTGCTCCCCCGCCCCGCCCCGATTGACCTTGCCTGCCTTGGCTGCAGCGGCCGCCCCGGCGCCCCGGACGCCATCCGCAGACCGGAGACGGCGCGGTGGTCAACGCGCCGGTGACGTCACCGTCGTCCGCCGCCGCCCACCCCCTGCCACGCGAAAGTACGCGAAGTCCTCGAAGGTACATGTTTTTTGGTCTGAGGAAATGCTCCCGGGACTCGAACCGAGCGTGTGACCCCACCAATGGATTCCTCGTCTTGAGAGCAATCCAGTAGTGGGGTCACACGCTCGGTTCGAGTCCCGTTAAGCGACTCTGGAGCTCAAAACGTGTCCGGGATTTCGACCGCCTCCACCGGTCTTCTGGCAAATGGACTCTGCGTCGCAGTCTTCACCTTGTCGTGGACTCGGACTCGCGGTGCCCCGGGTAGTAAAAGTTGGGAGCGGGCCCTGCCGCCCTTATCGCGGGGCTGTTCTTGGAGGCCTCCTTGGCGCTGCGGCTCGCGGCCCGCGGCCCGGTCACCGCGCGGCGCCGCGCGTGTCGCCGTGTCGCCATGGACGCCCAGCGCGCCCAGCGCGGCACGCCACGGCCCGGTCACCTCCAGCGGGCCCAAGTGCCGCACTCTCTCGCACTCTTGGGCGCGCCGCAGGGGTGCGACAGAGGCAGCGCGACGAACGCACCCCCGGCAGGCGAAGCGAAGGCGGGCCGGGGGGTCAAAGTTGAGGGCCCGTCTGCGAATTGCGAGTCGGCCGACGGTTTGTACCGAAGCATGTCTAGATCGTGCTCGATGCACGATAGCCCGGCCCTGGGCGCACCGCGCCGCACCGCGCATCCTGGCCATCCTGGGCCTAAGGTCAAACGGCCAAGATAAGAGTGCACCTTGAGGAGGGGAGGGGCGGGTGGCGCACGTATATTACCTCGTTCCGTTTCGGGGCGCGGCGCGGCGCGGCGCGGCGGGGCCTGCCGACATTTAGTAAAACATGCACCGCTTTTGCAACTTCTGGAAGGCAGTGCCTCGCGGTGCTTCCGGGGCGCTAATAGGGCACGGCACGACTCGCGGCGGCTTTGTGTGTTCGGGGTGGTTCGGGGGACGGGCCCGGCGGCGAAGAAAACGGACCGGCTACGGGGACCGACCGGGATTCGAACCCGGGACCGGTCCAGTTTTCCCCCTCTTATTTTCTCGTTTTCGCCGCTTCGCCACCCGGTTTGTGGGAGTGTTGAAAGTGGCGCCGCGCCTCGCGTTTGACACGCGGCGTGACTCGTGCCGCCACTGTAACAAGAGAACACGCCGCCCTCCCCCACCCCCTGGGCCCGCCCCTCCGCTTATCACCTGGCAAACACACCGCACCACACTCACACTCGTCGCCACCTGGATGGTCTCTGTGTGTATTTTTAGCCTCGCGTGCGTATTATTAGCTCGCGCGGTCGCAGGGCGGAAGGGAAGGCCCACAGTGGGCCAGAGGACCGGCGGAGGCGGTCGAAATCCCGGACGCGTTTTGAGCTCCGGAATCGCCAAACAGGACTCGAATCGAGCGTGTGACCCCACCAATGGATTCCTCGTTCGGAGAGCAATCCATTGGTGGGGTCATACGTTCGGTTGGAGCTCGAAACGCGTCCGGGATTTTGACCGCCTCCGCCGGTCTTCTGGTTCCACTGTGCGCCTTGTGCACCGAAAACCTCCCTCCGCGTTCCCGTAGGTGGTGGGCGTAACTATTGCAACCAGCGCGCGCAGCGGCAAGATACATTTCACACTGTCTGAAGTCGTTTTCTCTCTTCGACCACACCCCGACCACTTTTGACCGGTAGTGGCGCGGCGGAGCGTGCTCGCAGAACACACCCCTCGGCGTCCGGGCTGGCGGTGCTGGCGGCCTGCGGGGCTCGCGGGGCTCGCGGGGCCGGTGACGTCATAGTTCGCGTGCGGGCCGTGCGGCCGGACTGGAGGCTGACCCCTGGAATAGCCGTGGAGTGGAAGGGGAGGGGGTGCAGGGCCGGAGGTGCCCGGAGGTACCGGGGGGCCTCGGGTTAGGTAATAGTGGCCGAGGCTGGCCGGCGAGGCAGGCAAGGCGTTAGGCGATCAATGCCGTGCAAGGCAAAGCAAGCCGTGCCAAGGCAGGCCGGCCGCAGAGGCCGCCGTGCCACGGTCCCTTTTAGATGATGACGACGAAAACGGGGCGGGAGGCGGAGTCGAACCCGCTCCTCCTCGCCTCCCTTCGGGCCCTTCGGCTGGAAGGGCTTATTTAGCGCCGTGCTGTGTTGACCTACGCCCCTCCGGGTGGAGGGGGGAGGCTTTTGATCCCCGCAAACCAGCCCGACTCACCGATTGCAGGTAGTCATGATACTGTCGGTGGAGGGAGAGAGGTCAGTTTTCACAGCGGGGTTGGAAAAATCGTGATCTTTTATTTTCAGGTATAAATTACATTATAATAATATCTTAGGTACAATGGCAATCGGCATGCACTGCACAACGTGGACGGAAACTGCAGAGAATGCTTCTACGTCAGACTGACGTGGAATCGCATTATTCAGTCGCACTCAACCTCTCAAACAAACAAACAAAACAAGACACACAAATAGTACAACGTTCTTGGAGCGATCGCGAGCAATCCAGGCACAGGAAACTGGATTGCCTATCCACACCAGCCGCAAAACGGGACACCTCGCACACACACGCACTCACACACACACTTACAGTCTATCAAACAACAGACGCGTAAAAAATATAATTAACATTAACATCTAAAAAAAAATCACAGAGAGCTGTTGGAGTTTCTTGTTGAGCCTCCCCAACACCACCCCACTTCACCCACGCGTGGCCGCGGCTCCCACACGAAGCCGCAATTCTCCCCCTCCCCCCTCCCCGGCCAGGCGGGTCGCGAATAAATCTGCCGCCTCGGCCGCATCTACTTAATTGCTACTGTCTCGTTATCTCAAGACGGCATCTCAGGGCCAGCGGCGTGGCGTGGCGTGGCGGCGAGGCGAGGGGTGGCGGCTATTTTAGCCGCGCCTCGACCACACCAAGGAGAGGCAGGCAACGACCGCCAGTGCGGACGCGGACACGCCGGGGAGGCCTGCAACAACGAGGTTCGGGTTGGAGGGATTAGGAGCGAGGGGCAGACTCATTCCGAGAGTCGTCGCTCCGTCTCTCTCGCACCCATACGGGACGCCTCACGAGTGCGAGAGAGACAGCGCGACGAAAACGACTCTCGGAATGAGTCTCTGGGGTGGGACTCCAAAGAAGTGGACGCTGGATGAGTGAGGCGTACCTGCGGCGCCCGAGCACGTCTTGTCGTTGTCGTTGTTGAACCCGAACAGGCACTTGCACACCCCGTTACGGCACTCGCTGCGCTCGGGGAAGTCCGGCAGGTAGCACTCGGAGCTCGAGGAGCAGCGCTGGCCCAGGCCTGGCGGGGGCATGGCGCCAAAGCGCGGCAAAGTCAAGAGGACTGTTTGTTTTGGTGCGACATTCCTTTTCGGATATATGACGTACCTCTTTTGCGCTGACAGCGGTCGCCCTTGAAGTGCTGGTCCTCGGCGCAGCGGCAGGCGCCGTCCGTGCAGCCCGTGTTGAGCAGCGCGCACTGCGCCGACTCGGTGCAGGTCCCGTTCACGGTGGTCACCTCTGCGAAAAGAAAATATTGTCAACAGGTTTACAAAAAAGGCAATTTGAAAAAAAATTGAAGGATGATGTTGTTATGAAAAGTCCTGGCACCTTCAAGACACGCGTCGCCGGCCTCGGCTGAGACGTAGTCGCTCGGACAGGCGCACTTGGACTCGACGCACTGGGACCCCTTGGCGGCACACTGGGAGTCCGACGTGCAGGGCCCGCCCACGCCTGTGCGTCGGAAAACGAATTAGAACCAGAGGCCTGCATGTCCGGAAAGCCCCACAGTGGGCCAGAAGACCGGTGGAGGCGGTCAAAACCCCGGACGGGTTTTGAGCTCGCTGAATGGGACTCGAATGGAACGTGTGACCCCACCAATGGATTGCTCTCCGAGCGAGGAGTCCACTGGTGGGGTCACACGTTCGGTTCGAGGCCTGTTTAGCGACTCTGGAGCTCAAAACGCGTCTGGAGTTTCGGCCGGCGGCGGCGGTCTTCCGGCGCACTGGCAGTCCGTCGGCGCGTACCCGGCTGGCAGCCCTTGCCGCTGGCGTCCGGGATGAAGCCGGCGAGGCAGGCGCACGCGCCCTGGCGGCACGCCGTGTGCTCCGTGACGCAGTCCTCGTCCTGCTGGCACTCCGCGCCCACGCCCTCCGCGTCCACGCGGCACGACGCGCCGTCCGCCGCCGCGTGGAAGCCGGACGCGCAGCCGCACACCGAGGCGCCGCCGTCGCCCGTCACCTCGCCGTCGGCGTTGGTCCAGCCGCACACGCCGCCGCTGCCCAGCCCCGCGCAGTCCTCGGACGCCACGCACTGCTCGCCCACCACTGCCAAACGAACAACAACAACAAAACGCGCGTCAGTTTGAAAACAACAAGTTGGCGGGCTCGTTCTGGAGGAGCGCCCGCCAGACGCAGGGTAGGCAACCCACGCGGCTGCGCGCTGCCGAGTGCGGCGGGACGGCCCGCCTCGCAGGCGCTCCGTCGCTCTGTCTCTGTCGCACTCGCGGGGCGGTCCGGGCGGCTGCGAGAGAGAGAGAGACCCAACCCTGTTAGCCTCACCTCGAGACACCCAGCAGTACTGCTGCTCCGCCAGCCAGTGGGTGCCGCTGGCACACTTGCAGCGCTTGGAGACGCACGAGGCCCCCGGGCCGAAGTAGCCGCACTGCTCGTCGTGGAGGCAGCTCCAGTCCAGCGCGCGCGACACTGCGAACAACAGGCACACGTCAAGTCGCTGACTCTCGGAATCAGTCTGCAGGACTGAAAGTTCAACAAAGATGCAGGGCGTTACTTTTGCGGCAGATCCTCATGTCCATGCTGGCGATGTAGCCGCCCTTGCAGGAGCACACCTTGGTGTCCCCCACGGCCCGGCACACGGCGTTCTTCATGGTGCAGTCCGCGTCCTGGGCACACGTCTGCAGCACCTCTGCGCGCCAAAAAAAAATAGTCAGTAAAAGCCAGCCAATATAAATTGAAGAAAGTAATTGATTGAAGATCTGAGCTGACTGCTTACCGGGGTGGCACGCAGCCTCGCCCTCCAGCTTGAAGTAGCCCCGCTGGCAGACGCAGGCGCCGCTCTCGCAGTCGCTGTGCGCGCCGCAGTCCGCCGCGGTGGTGCAAGGCCGCGTCCGCTGCAACGGCTGCAAAGGGCCGAGAGAATGGCGAAGTGAACGAACCGAACGCGCTCAGGCCGACTCCAGCGCTCTCGACTAGCAAAGGGAATGCGCCTACCTCGCAGTGTGTGGTGGACGGCGACCTTCGGGTCGTCCTTCGGGGCCGTCTTGTCGCCGAACAGCGCATGCCACGCGACGCCAGGCAGGACGTCCTCCACGTCGTCGGCCTCGCCGACTTCGAGACGGACTAGAACACGCACAGCGTTAGTCTGCGCGAGCTGGGTGAGGCATCGGGTTTGGTCCGCAGCGGTGCGTGTACCTGTGGCGGGCGCGGCGGCCGGCGCGCACTTCTTGTGTCCTTGTCGTACTTGTAGCCCGCCTCGCAACGGCAGCGCCTGTTGGTGCACGCCGAGAACTCGTACTGGCAGTCCTGGACGATACCGCACTCTTGCCCGTACGCTGCAATCACAACGCCGTCGAGGACTCTGTCTTTTCAAAAACGTCAAAATAATGTTCCATTTTCGATTTTCGGTTTCACTTTACCTGTGCTGATTCTGCGGCAGGACGAGTACTCGCGCTGGTAGAAGCCGTCCGCGCACGCGCACACCTTGTCCTTGCACGCCACCGACTCGCTGTCGTGGTTCGCGTAGCAGTTCTCCGAGCGCTTGCACGACGCTCCTAGACCTGCGCGCCGACAACAAAACTTCTCTTAGAAAGTCCCTCTCTTACTGTTGTTTTTTTTTTTTTTTTTTTTTCAATTTGAACATCGCCCAGGGGATGCGGCGCCGCTCTGGCGCTCGTTTAGTGCCGCCACCGTACAAGGGCCGACGACGGCGACGTGCTTGGCGGGGAGGAGGCGGTGCGTGACCGCGGCCGGGGAGGAGGAGGAGGAGAAGGAGGAGAAGAAGAAGGAGAAGAAGAAGGAGGAGAAGAAGAAGGAGAGGGAGAAGAAGGAGGTGGAGGAGAAGAAGAAGGAGAAGGAGGGCACGAGGCGCGTGAGATGGAGGCGTTTCGCGACGCGTGGCGCCTGACCCGAGCCTGACCGCGCTGCAGTGGCCGAGGCAGAGGCAGTACAAGGGGGTACAGGGAGGGGGGCGTAGCCCGGCCTAGCCACTGGCGAGGGGCCTTGGGCCTTGGCGTCGGCGGACTCGGCGCTCTGGGCGGTCTGGCCCGACCGGACTCCACTCTGGATCGATGACCACCGCGGTGCTCATTACAGTGCCACGTGCCCGCCGAGTGAAAAGGGGGAGGGGGGACAGGCTTTTCGCGCTTGTTCATAGTCAGTTTACCGCTGACTAATCATTCAGAGGGAGGAAACAGACTTTACTCGGAGACGTCTGCTGCACTGTGCAGTGCGGTGCACACGTGGGAGATTATGTCTGCCTAATCTGGTGCCGCAGGCTGATTCCCGGGGTCCTTCCGTCGCTCTGTCTCTCTCGCACCGCCCTGGGCGCCCTGGGAGTGCGAGAGAGACAGAGGTTCACGCACCTGCGCTGCGCCAGCACTGTCCCTGCAGGTAGTGGTAGCCCTGGGCGCACTGGCACACGTTGGCGGCCGGGGCGGCCGGCTCCAGCACCGACGTGATGACCTCCGCGGCGGAGCAGGAGCCGCCGACGAGCAGCCGCGACACGCACTGCACCGCGTCGCTGCAGGCCGCGCCCCACTCGCCCGCGCCTGCAACGAGAGCAGCAACGTCAACAAGAGCAAGACGACGATGACGGCGTGGGCAACACAGTGGGTCAGAAGACGGGCGCCGGCGGCGAAAACTCTAGACGCGTTTTGAGCTCCAGAGTCGCTAAGCAGGGCTCGAACCCAGCGTGTGACCCCACCAATGGATTCGTCGTTCGGAGAGCAATCCATTGGTGGGGTCACACGCTCGTTTCGAGTCCCACTTAGCGACTCTGGAGCCCCAAACGCGTCCGTGATTTCTGGCCCACTGTGCGGCGGCACTGCACGCGCCACTCCACTCACCTGGCAGGCAGCGGGTTAGGTCGCTCGTCATGACCTGGCCGCGCGGGCAGGAGCAGGCCCCGGCGTCGCACACGGCCCCCGCAGTGTCGCAGTCGTCCACGGACGTGCAGGGCAGCTGGATGGACGAGCCTGCGTGCGTCAGCGTGCGTCAGCGACAATGTAAAACCAACCACCAAAAAAAGGACTAGACGCCGCAACATTCAAGTGTGCAGGTGTGCAGTCCGGTCCGCCGCCTTGCGGAGGGTCAGTGCCCTTATCTGCGTTTCGCGTGCTAATCTGCTGCAGGTGTCTGGGGTGTCTGCCCAGGTGCAGTCCAGGTGGCTAATCCACCACTCCACCGTTAGCGACCGCTAATCGCTCGCCGGTTCCGTCAATGGAACCGCAGACCCGGATACCGAGGTGCGGCCGAAATGAAGTCCTCTGCGTAAGGCCGCGCTGGCTACGTCATCGGAAGCCAGATTGAGGCATGTCTGCAGGTGCTCTCGCCGGGGTCGCACGTCAGCCCTGCGTCAGCCCCGCGAGGAACGTCCGGAGGGTGCGGCGGATACCCGACACGGCTGGGCAATCACTGTCGCGTCAGATAAGGACTGCGACCCTAACCCTAACATCGTGTGGCACTTTGTCTATTCCGGAGGCAAGCACTCACCAGGCTGAGGTTCGACTCCCAAAAATCCTACACCATTTTTACACTGCCACTTAGGTGCAAACCAGTCTCATCACCACTTGTCGATCATCTGAAGTGGTGGCTCAGGCTGTAGAGACGCCGGTACCGGAAACCGGGGTCAGCGGATCGGATCTCAATATGACATAGCATTTTTGGTCTGGCCCGGTCTGCGGTTCAATCCTGTCGCAAACCTCACTTCCGTGTTTCGAGCTCAAGAGTCGCTGAATGGAACTCGGAGCGAACGTGTGACCCCACCAATGGATTGCTCTCGGAAAGAGGAATCCATTGGTGGGGTCACACGCCCGGTTCGAGTCCTGTTTAGCGGCTCTGGGGCCGGCCCACTGTGCGCTGGCGGCGGCTGTCGGCGTTGGACTCACCCTGCTGGACGGAGGGCCTCGCGGTGAGCACCAGGACCACGGCGGTGGCGGCCAGGACGGCGCCGTGCGTCGTGAGTCGCGCCATGGCGGAGAGTGAGTGTCAGGCGGCGTCGCGGCGCTCTGCGTTCTGCGCTCTGCGCGCCGCGACACTGTGCGCACACACTCGAGCGTTATCACCGCGGAGGCGCGATTCAGGCGTGCTCTCTGACGACCAGACAATCGGTCAAGAAAGTAGTCAGGTGTGGGCGCGCTGTACCCCATTGAGCAACTCGCAGCAACATTTATCGGGGGGTCGGGGTTCTTTCAAGAATCACGAGTCTCTAGCCGTCACGGCGGACAAAATGTTTAAAAAATATCTTTATTTCTTTTTATCTACACAGTGTCCCTGTCATTAATAAATTAGCTTACAATAAATACGAAAAATAAATTACGGCAATAAATAAATAGTCAGTCCTGGTTAGTGCTTGCTGCCCACCACCTTCCTCTTGGCCTTCTTGGGCGGGCTGGGCGGGCTGGGCGCGCTGCATCTGGAATAGACAAAGTGTCACACGGTTAGGGTTAGGGTCCCGGGCCTTATCTGTCGCCACAGTGATTGCCGAGGCGTGTGGGGCCTTTTTTTACCTGCTGTCGTTGGCGGTCTCGGCGCCGGCCCCGCAAGGCGCGTCTCTCTGCAGCGCGCCCGCCGTCCGGGACACGGCCTCCTCCACGCGCGCCGCCAGGGCGTTGAGCGCGCGGCTGCGGGCTGAGCCTGCGACAGAAATGGGGGTATGAAGCCGATAGCCGAGTGGTTCTAGGGGGCGGAAACCACGCGGAGTGACCCGGGTTCGTATCCCCACTAAAATTTTTTTTTCCTTTTCCCCCTCTTTTTTTAAAAAAACATTTTTGATTGTTCGTTTACCTCCTCGGGCCGTCCGGCTGCTGTCGCTCTGCGCCGACGAGTCCTCCATGGACACGTCGTCGTTGGCGTCCTCCTCGTCCTGGCTATCGTGGTGGTCCGGCTTCATGGGGGGCTTGGGCTTGTCCATGTCGCCGTCCATGTTCATGTCCATCTCCACCTCCATGAGGCTGCTCACCATGGACAGGATGTCCTCCAGCTTGGGGATGAACAGCATGACCAGCAGCAGCGAGATGACCTTGAGCACGCCCTTGATGACGATGACCTGGCGACACGCGCATGTAGAGAGTGGGCCTGCGGGGCGGTCAAGGTGGCGGTGGAGGATGGGCTCACCTTGAGGAGGATCTTGAGGGCGGTGTGGAAGTCGGGCAGCGGCAGCTGCGACAGCAGGCTCCAGAGCCCGGCGCCGAGGCCCTCCAGGAAGGGGACGGGGGTGGTGGTGGTGGTGACGGTGGCGGAGCCGTAGGGGGTCGGCGGCGGCCCGTACTGGGGGGCAGGGGGGCCGTACTGGGGGCTAGGGGGCCGTACTGCGGTGTGGGGGCTGGGGGGCCGTACTGGGGGGCGGGAGGGCCGTACTGTGGCTGGGAGGACGGGGGGCCGTACTGGGGGGTGGGGGCGGGCGCGCCGTACTGCGGCTGGGGGCTGGGGGCGGGCGGCCCGTACTGGGGCTGCGGCGTGGATGGCGCGTACTGCGGCTGGGGGTTGGGGTACGGCCCCTGCGCTTGGGCTGCCACTACCCCGCTACCAGCTCCTAAAAACAACAAACATTTCGTATAAAAAATTTCAAGTTAGTTTTACACTCACGACTGTGAAGTAGCAGCGCTAGGACGTACCGCTGCCGCCGACCCCCTGCACGGCGTGGGACTCCATGAAGGCGTCCAGGTACGAGTCCTTGGCGCGGCTGGCGGCGTCGTCCGCCGCCACGCTCCACGCCAGTGTCAGCAGCAGCAGCATGGCGGTGTCCAGTCTGCAGGAGAAAACATAACTTTTTATGCTTATTTTCTTTGATTTTAGTAGTGTTTTCTGTTTACAAACATTTGAAATGAGAGCATTTTTTTCTGACGCCGCCTGACCGATTGGCGGTCGGTTCCATGTTGTGCTGCTCGTGTCGGTGGAATGTGCGATGTGCGACGGCGGCAACCCTTTCCCACCGAATACCTGAACTAGTTCCAGGTACTTTCCCGGCCAGGCGCCTCCTAGTGCCGGGGCGTGGCGGGGCGGGGCGGGGCGGGGCGGGGCGCGGCCACTAGGTGTGGCGGTCGTTTTGAATGCAAGGTGCGGCATGCGCGGCACGGCGCGGCCCGTCGCGGTCAAGCTCCAAGCCTGGCCGCGTGGCGCGGTGCCATCGCGGGGAGGACTTTCCTCCAGCATGAAATTCAATGAGCAGCTCGCCGTGTGTTTCCCTGGCGTCCTCCTCCTCGTCGTGCTCCTCGTGGTGGTCAGTTTAGACCACAATTGGTTCACTTTCGGCTCGCTTTCTGCCTTTCAGCGCGCGCCGAAAGTCGGTCAGGGGCTCTGCCGGTGGAGGCCTCCGGTGCTGCACGCCCTGCCGCTTCCTCCGGTTGCCTCCGGTTGCCTCCGGTTGCCTCCGGTTGCCTCCGGTGCGGAGCGAGAATAGATGGTGCAGCGCACGTCAAGATGAGAAATTGGACCGTCCGGCCCACCGACCGACTTAACCGACTTGGGCCACACCCTGCCCCTGCGCAGCCCGTGCGCTGCCCGCCTCCCGGAAGGCCCTGCTGGTGCCGGCCTCCGCCGCGAGCGCGCTCTGGCGGTGATGGGCTCCACGCCGACCCCGGCGAGGCCCGAGCTAACCGAGATCGACGTGCGGGGTGGCAGGGCTGGTGGCGCCTACCCCCTGCGATCATTCCGCGGGGACGCGGCACTGCATCAAACCCAAGCCTTTCTTTGCATAAACTAAAATGCCACCCCTCTCACTGGCCACAGTGGCCGAGGCCGTAGAGGCTACCTACTCCCCTCCCCGAGAACTGGCGTTCGCGTCCTCAGTTCCACACTTTCTTCTTCAATTTTTCAGGACTTTCTTTTTCCGTGGACTGCCCTACCCTGACCATCTTCGCCGTGGGTACAGAAAGGCCTGCCGGACACGGAGCGCACTACACGCGTCTTTTGGCAGCGGTGCGCGGCGGGGGGGGGGGGCGCTCTGTCCTGTGTGCGCCAGTGACCCGCGCGGCGCGGCGCCCCGGCCGTGCACGGCATGCTAATGCGCACGGAGTGCCCGGAGAACGACCGGCGGCGCCGACGGCGGCCGACGGCCAGAGACGTCAGTCTTCGCGCTTCACGGCGGCAAACGCGGCCAACGCGCGACGGCGCGTCGCTTCGCCCGCCGCCACAGAGTGTCCGTCAGTGACGGGGACGCGTCCGGTTCCGGTTCCGGCACCCCGTCAGGCCGGGCCCTCGCGGGCATTTAGGTTTCCGGCACGCCCGGCACCCTTGTCCAGAGCTCCAGCACCGGTCTCAGTCGGATTTCCGGTTTCCGGTGCAGTTCCGGTTCAGCTGGCTGCACGCTGCGCGCGGCAAAGGACCCGCGGCCGCGCGAAGCGCCACGGAGCGCCTGCGGAAGTCGGGGTAGGCAACCCCACGACGCGCAAGCGTAACGGGGCGGCCCCGCCCGCGGCCCGCAGGCGGCGGCACCAATACGTTCCCAATCACTTTTGCCTGTCAATTCCACTCTCTTTTCTCGCTCCACCCAACGCCATTCGCCGTGCGCTCTCGAACATCGATCTTTAAAAAAAATACAACAAAAAATGGTGGAACATCAAGTGCTCTGATTGGCTGTCCTCGCTGACCATCGCTCACCTGTTCCTCCGTCGGCGTGGTCGCGATGTGGGCAGTGCTGCAGGCAGTGCGTCCTGGGCTCTCTCGGATCCTGGGCACCGTGTCCTGCGTGTCCTGGGGGAGCGGCTCTCGTCGTCCTGGCTTCGTCCTCGCTACTGGACACGGTTTCGGCCACTGCTGCACTGGGTAGCACTGGGTCGCGCCGCCGGACATATGCCCGGTCACCCAGCAGGGCACACACCCACACTCACTCACTCACTCTCACACACACGCACGTATTCGTCCACTCGTCGCGGGGAGGGGACACCCCGGACGACGTCCAGTGGGGACACCGCCCCCCCCCCTCCTCCTCCAACGACCCATAAGTCATCCCAGTGCCAAAACAAACTGGCTGCCAACAATACCCCGTCCCCTCCCACCCCTCCCGCCACCGCGGCACGGACAGACAGACAGACAGACAGACAGACGCGGCACAGAGGTGCCCGTCTCCGTGTCACCATCTCCATTAGTCCGGAGGGAATGCGGCCCGGGGGCTCCCTTAGAAAGACAGGACGAAAAAGGCTAGCGGTGGGGAAGAGGGGGGGGGGGAGAAAGAAAGGCGGAGACGCTCAGGCCGTACGCCGGCGTGCATGTCGGCGTGTATGATGCGTATGGAAACGAACCGCGAAGCGCCAAGCGGCGCGGCCCGCCCCGCCGGCCTGCCTAAACTCGACATGTCGCGGCGGTGGCGGTGGGTGGGCCGGCCTGCGGGTGCGAGGGAGACAGACGGCGCGCACCCGGGACGGTGTTACACGATGATTCACAAGCGCGCCCTCGTTGGAGTGCGCGGCACGCGGCGCGATGCAGCGCGTATGCTGATCGGTGGCGTATCGGTCGGGACAGTTATCGGCGGACAAGGACAAGAACCAAGAACGGAGGGAGAGTCGGCCCCGTCGACGGCAGGCGTCCAAGACCAATTTCCCTCATTTCTTTTCATTGACTGGTTCTCCATGCGGTGCGATCAGCGCCACCCACCATTCACGTAATGATACTTGACTTCCCAAAACTGGGAGGGAAGTGTAGAGTAGAGTCCCCTTAATTTTTCAATTCTTGACAGGTTACTGATTTATGTGCATTTTCGCTTCAAGTGTGCTTCGAATGGGTGTCGTGTCTCGGAAGTAGAGGAAAAATAAAAAGACAAGTACACATTTTCTTGTAGCAACAAATTTAGTTTATTAGTAATCTGTGATTTCTTTTGAAGTTCCATTTTCTGACATCAATTTTACTCTTAGTTACATGTGTCCAGTTACAGCTAGTGAGTATGTTTTAGGTGCAAAACATGAATGCATGACTCCCAACCAAACAAACTGCTTCATTCACACATTCCTTCAATGCTCTGGACTGCCTAATGAAAGCACACTTCACATGACAAGTTGTAACATTCCTATCCAGTAAAATTCTAGCTACTACACAGAAACACATACAACATTTACTACTAATAACAAAGATTTGTTTCGAAGGGCAACAGTAACAAAAAGAAACATACCAACCAATTGTAAATTATAGAAGGGCCATTTACCACAAACATGATACATAGTTGCCTACCCGTGTTCTTGTCATTCCCTCACCCTTCTCTCCAAATCAATTGTTCTCACTTTATGATAAATGGCCCCTTGACGTTTTAAGAATAATAATAATAATAATTATAATAATAATATAATAATAATAACAGCTTGAGCCCAAGCAAATTAAAACCTAACAATTTGGAAAAAGGTGTTACAACTCAGTATGAACCATGCCTACAGCTCCTCCATGTCCTTGTCCTTACCTTGCATCTTGCAAAGGAAACCAAAATAACTCCAACACAAAACATAAAAAAATAGCCTTTGACAGGTACGTAAAAATCACAGAACAAAGCATAATTTGATTTCCATAATTCTTTGTCACCTTGCTCTTTGCTAGGAATGAGACACTCTCCCCACAAACCACACTGAGCTACATCCAATGCAGGCGCAAGGCAGGAATCCAAATGTACACAAAGTGCAAAATCACACAGAAACAAAAAAAGAAAAAGAAAAGTTAATCTCACAATTTAAAAAAACGGATGCTGAACAGGTACTATACCCCATCGGGCTAAAAAAAGTGACAGAATCGGAGGCAGCTGCACAGTAATTTACAGATTTTTATTTTATGGTTCATTCATATGCATAGCTTTAACAAAACACATCGACAAACTTATCAATTACGTCGTAACAAGATAATTGGATCCCCTGCTAGTGGTTAAACAAAAGTTTCCTCAACTTGATCAA
Source organism: Thrips palmi (assembly GCF_012932325.1). Lineage (NCBI taxonomy): Eukaryota > Metazoa > Arthropoda > Insecta > Thysanoptera > Thripidae > Thrips > Thrips palmi. Next base: position 5,047,440 of record NW_023144629.1, on the reverse strand, counting down.
TTTTTGTAAAATTTTCTTACGTGCTACTTTCTTTGGTAAGCACATGCATTTCATGAGAATGCAGACAGCCATTTCTTTCACCTCACCGGACGTAATAGCCAGCATGGGCATTTTGGGGAGATTAATTTAATGTTACACAAAAGGACAGCAGGATCACAAACTTACTTGTCACAAACGTTTCACTTAAACACAACCTAAGGATCACATCACAAAGGTTAGATTGAACCTTTCACGCCATACTTGTAGTACAATCTTAACTTACATATGGGTACAATCAGGCAATTACAAACCATTTAATGGTATCAAAAATGTTTAAGATGGATTTAATCCATTGAAATCAGACAGGAAAACAAGGAAATTGAAACAACTTTCAGGTTTTATAGTATGCCAGACTAGCACTGGATACAAAACATACACAGCAAAGAGCATTTTCCTTTCTTGATTTTTTGCCTTACAGCAGGTAACAACAATGGTGATGTTGCTCTTCCTTGGAAGGGCAATCAACCCAATGACACTGTCCCTGCCTTGTCACTTCCCAACAATGGGGAGCACGCTTTACATATCACAAACTTTCACCTTACTGTTGGCATTGTTCCGACAAACTCACTATTCCAACATTTCCAAAATGTGGAGAGCAAAATGTGGTAGACTGTAATTCAATTTTGACTGGGAGAAAAAGCAGTTCACTGTGAATTTTCAATGACAGGCGAAAATCACATTCAAACAGTTGAATCTGTCACAAATGCATTCCATGAACATGAAATACAACAAAATACACATTTTCATAAAAAGTTTTGAATACACATAATTTCAAACCATCTAACAACATCAAAGAATGTTTCATCTACACACAGATCTATTTTTTTAAAAAGAAAACAACAAAATTGTTCTTATTGTATATATACCACATGTACAAACATCAAACATACAGACTATTACAAACCATTAATGATCTCTTAAAACATTCAAGTCACATTTAGCTATGTATATGAAAACACATGATTGGACACTACACACCAAAACAAGAAAAAATAAGGAGCAAATAGAAAATGGGTTTGTTGTAAAATTTTATGTTGCTATTCATGGCCAGCAATGCAAATACAAAAGCAACTGTTCCAATGTCACTTCAGCTTTAAAATTTAAGTCAGTAGCCACGATTGTAAATTAACAATCCTAATTGGAATGATGCAAAATTTATTTTTATCCAGATGTATGGAGAAAAACAAACACAAGTTAACTGAAATTTTAAATTTTAAATTATAAAACATGTCCATATATTTGGTATAATTAGATATCCATAAAATTCCGAACTTTTAACATTTGAATGATTTCAATCACTTTAATGATAGACTAATTTATACAAAATAAAATATATATATAAATATTGAAATATGTTTTGAAAGCACACATGTTATGCCAAAATTGTTAACTTGAATCTTGGATTCTCTTCATGGAATATAGCTCTGACATGAATCTGATTGATCAGGCCATGGCTAGCCAAGCGGTATTTTTATGCAAGTAAGTACTGACTTTGAACAATCTTGACACACTTCCGACAAATTTTGCAGAATGACTGAAAACACATTAAACTTGAGTGCTGTGTCAATTTTTCGGTCTGGTACAAAAGGATTGACTTGCACTTCCACCTAGCATTTCTCTAAAACCGAAAAGTTGATTGCCTGGTTTCAAGCTGCTTTTGGCAAGCTGCAGTATTAGGGGAGATAAATATTTCAGGGAAACACCTTATTTTACTCAGATCTATATAGCAGGACACACATATATGACACATGTGCTCAGCAGGTAATTATGCAAAACATCTGGAAATTTATGTTTGCCTACACATACAATGTTAAAGCCTAAAAATGATCAGCTATGCTTGTAAAGGCCCACTTGAATGTTAGCAATTTAAAAGAAACAAACAAAAAACTGCACATTTACATTACTTCTTAAACTAAAATAAACCGGTATAAAAAAACTCACTTTCCTGAGGACAATAATATTTGACTGGGCATGTAAAAAAGAAACTTAAAACATATTTAAAAGGGATGGTTGTTCTTACACATCTACTGACAAACATATACATTAACACAGGCATTCACTCATACATACTTCTTCGCTCACTTACATTCACTGGCAAACATACACAGCACAAACACACACACACACTTTTAGAGGTGCATGAATGCGCAAAATAATCACACATATACTTCAACACATTAAAATTGATAACAAAGTTTCCCATATATTTCCATACTTGACAAGGGTGGGAGGGGCATAGTTCCGCCCCCAAATCACAAGGACGGACATGATTATGGTGTGAGAACACCGCTGCAAGTCCTTTTGATCTAGTTTGAGCGACTTAAATATACAGAGCAATGAAACGTGACAGGGTAGATGTGGCTACAGTCCCAAGTCAAGTCCCATTTTCCAGTTCAATCTGCAATAGATGCCATTTCTGATCCCACTGCTATTTGCAAGCCAGTGCTTCACAGTCTCCAAACCTAGACAATCATGGTGCAAAAATTGGTGATACAAAAATATTTTCTCTGCAATACTATTTTGTTACAAAATGCATAAGTTTCTTTCTATTTTAAAAACAAATCTATGTTTTAAAAGAATGTTGACAACCTGAAGCATTTGCTAAAAACTTCTCAGCCTCAGATCTGTACATAAATATAGTTACCAACCTACCACAAATCTTCCCCTACACACTACTTGACTACTTATTTTGACTGACTTGCACAGCGTTCATTCAAAACACCTCAAGTAGCAAGTGGCAATTGGCACAATCCGACTGAGCATCGCTGCCACTCCTTTTACACTGAGTTGCACATCTAGCTAGGAATTACATGGCATCCATTACAAATCAAACAACCTACATATGAATTCAAAGAAGTAACATTCAGACATTCAACTACAAAAGCTAGTAGGAAAATCCGCAGAATGCTAAATAACACAATTTCACTTGCCCCAATACGCCGGCATCCACACAGACACCGCACATTGTCGCATGTCCCTCAAAATCTGCTCTCCCAAACATGTATTTTACGAATAACTCTTGTACTTGTTCACAGACACATTTCATAAGAATTTTTTTTTGATAGAATTTTCTATTTTTTCTAACACATTAAAGAATTAAAGTAGCACACTGCAGACCAGACAGGGATTGACATAAACACACAAAGCAGAGTAAGACGCTAAGTTGTGGTGAAATAACAAAACAAGCGATGAACAACATTTCGTAATCCTCATCAAAAACTTTGTACTAATAGACACATACACACTAGAAACTGAACTTCCGCCCAATACTCATTCCAGACAGTAGCCTGATGGTTGATAATAAACTGCTTTCACCTTAATTATTGAAATCAAGCAGTCAATTACTTTTTCTTGGACCCATTGAATAAGTGGGGACGAGGAACATGGAAGATAAACCTAATCAAATAATAGGTTTCCAATACTATTTGCAGATCGCAAACTAGATAATTATAATAATAGTATTGAAGTGGCAATACTATTATTGAAAATGAGGTAGATAATGTTTCAAATCTATAACTTATTGTATGTATGTACATTCACAACATTTTTCATCTGAGGACTAAATTGTCGCATATGAGTTCATCAGTTTTCTGAAAGTTTTCAGTTTAGTTACCTAAACTTATTGACATGTATATGCCGTATGTATATATACACACACAAAAGTGCACCCGTTTATTCCACATCAACAATAAGACCCGTAAGCAGGAGGCAATATAAAAGAAAGCCTCAATATAAACAATAAGCTGAATATAACATTGCTCATAGAGCAAGGGAAGAAAAGGAAAGAAAGAGGAGATAGATGAAATAAAACTTCTAGTTCCACCTGAGGTTGATTTTATAGATGTATGCACATAAAACGGTGCCACATGGGGTAAACTAGATTTGTACTGTCAAGTGTCTTCAATGGAAGCATAGATTAACAGGGGAAAAAAAAGAAGAAAACAAGAAACTTAATTGTAAGAAATACATTACTTGCTGATAAACAATGTCGCGTGATGTCATTTCTGATCACTGTAATGTGATATTTATGTAACAACCAATTTTAAGGAGGATAAGTCTTCAGCCAGCACCACACTGGAAAAATGTCCTATACCTATATCCCTGATAAATATTCCTGAGAAGTTTCTTGGGTTAATAAGTCTGAGCAATACACTGGAAAAGCCGTCCGTGGACGGAACACAACCTTGATAGCCTGTCCAAAACTCGATTAGGTTGTAGTTCTAATGTGGACAGGCAGTGAGGACTGTCCGCTACTACCTTTCATAAACTGTACAGTAACACCATTTGGCAGTGATGTATCGCATTCAAACTGAAATTATTGTCAGCCATAATCTAATAAAATTTTGACTTTAACAGCTAACTTTCATTTGGGCTTTTCTGAAGTGAAGCTCAGAATGTGGAAGGATAGGGCTCAATTGAAGACACGATATCCTCAAAAGTATGTAACAACAGTAACATTTGAAATATCATTAACAATTAAATACTACGCAAGAGGACAAACTGCACCTGCTGTACAAAGTTTCAAAAAATGAATGTTCCGACAACATTTAAACTGTCCATCTCATCATGAATAAAAAGATATCAGATCTGAGAAAGAACCAGATTATTTGACTATCTAAAAAGTTGCAAGTGGTTCCTCGTTGTGATGCATCCTAACTAGACCACAACACATTCCAACAGTGCACTGCTCTGCCTATCTCTCTTATCATAAACACTATCTGAAAATAAGGAGCAGAGGCAGTGACCACAGAATGTGCCATGCTGAGGACCCACTGCATTAAGTTACCCGTTTTAAGCAGTGTTTGACTGGCCACTAAGCTGGCGTGCAGTTGGTCAGACAAGGCCCTATCACAGACGCAACTCGTCACCCTGACTGCCCCATTATTGCCCCTCCGACACGCCAGCAGTCGCCCAGTCCACCTTAAGTATTCTCATAAATACTGAATTATGATTTAAAACCTATGCTAGCTCTCCAATTTTCAAAGGAGAGTTGACCCGTATGAATGAGGTAGATCAAACATTTGTGACATACACAAACAATAAAAATACTGGAGATAACAGCAAGATAATTTGAATGGCCCATGTGAGCCAACAAGGTACGTAATGACTGATTGGCATTGTTGCAAAAAATAAAATTACTCCTAAGGGCAACAATGTCTCAACCCCATTGTACTTCATGCTAAGCACTAGGCTCTTAACAGTTCCTCTTCACACCACTTAAGAAAAAAAAAAGTCACCACAACTTAAACGTCTTAAACAAGTTTCATTTTCACTAGGAGCGACAGAAGAGACATACCTATGCGAATGCCAAATTGTAGCGTAATTCGAGAGCAGCTCTGCTTCTCATACCCGTTTTGACAATAAGTGCTATAACACTCACAGACACATTAATTTACAAGACAATAACCTAAAACAATACATCAATAATATAGTAGAGTTAGTACAGAAAATATGCCAAAACATCAATCAGGTGCTACAGACTTAAATTATCTTTCAGTTAGTCATGCAATAACCAAACACCAAAGGTAAAAAACGTAAAAACTAAATCAACAAACTAATTGAAAGGGTAAAGCACTGCAGAAACAAGTGTTAAAAATTAACCAACTTAACAGAAAACAAATATAACCAATGATAAACAGAACCTGAGACATAAGAAAGAAAAAACAGATTTTCAGAAAAAAAAACTTAGTTGATGGAAGAAATAAGATACCCGCATAGAAGAATCATTGGAGAGAAACTGCAATATTTAACATTTTGTGAGTGTCTGCATTCTATCTGTTCACACAGAAATAACAAGCACATCACATTTTACTGTACATAACATCACAAGCATTGCAATCCTCTTTGATATATGGCACACCCTCTTGCCAGGGGGTTTTACATTTGAAGTTGTGGCCCATCCAAAACAACAATCTTAAACTTTTAAAACACAAGACAATTTCGGTTCTGTTTAAAGAAATGGCATTGCAACAATATTTAACAGATACAGAGATATTAAATATAATTTATAACAAGAGCATGTCTTGAAAAGCGCACATGTAATTGCAAAATCATTGAGTCTGTATTCCACCATATCAGATTCTATTTCTCAAAAGTGCTTCACATAAGGGAAAAAAAAAAGATATTGTACGATAACCAGAGTATTGTTACTTAATGTATAAAATTCACAGGTAAATCTGAGGTAGTTGGTTTCTATGGTTCTGCTAAAGTAGATTGTACATTGCAACATAAGTAGTGCTGAACTGTGATGTTGTGTCCTGATAGAATTGTGCAATGATGCACAACATATTTTAAGAGTTCTTAGCAATATAAATACTGCAACCTTAACTTTCACAATGATAGAACACACCTGTGCAACCAAAGTACTTATTTACTAGAGGAAATACGTTGACTAGGAGCAGATAGCAAAATATTTGTGAACTACTAAAACAATTTTTCGCTCTCAAGTATGTTTTGCAATTAAACAAGAAGACATGCAAATTCTAAAGGAAAAAATTAACAGAGAACCAGCACATAAAATAGAGGAAATCTAGCAACTAGGATCGGGTTCACATCAACCTGGGAAAATATCAAAGCTTACAATCACTCGTTAACTCTTCTTGCACAACACAGAAAGTAAAATTTTGAGATGCTTTGCATCTAAAGAAATACAACATTCATTAGACATTTGTGATGTCAAAAGTGACACTATTTACAGTTAGAACTCTTATCCTTACTCTTCACAAAACTCGCGCCGAACCATTGATGCATCCGTTCAATATGTAAAGAAAAAATGGACCGGAGACTTAAAATATCACGACTTCTTTTCTCACTGCCTAATTCTGGGGAGGGTTAAGTTAGACATAAACCTGAATTGAGATTGATTTGGCACAAACTTATTCTTCAGGTGTCATGTTGAACAATGGACCCTTGCAATAACGGAGTTGTTACGGAGCAGTGTGCAATCAAACAGTAAAATGTAACAGCAATTCAGAGAAACACCGGGGGGGCGTTTCTAAAATGACTAGTTTCTTCAAAGAAAGAGTACTGACCATTCCAAACCAATTCTACTTATATAAGCTGTCCCAGACTATTTCCCTGAAGCAGAGATAACGGATGTTCTTGCAAATGGTCCCATCACTGAATGAATGCGATTCATTACCTTATAGCAGAAAAAATTCTAGAATCCACAAGTGCAAAAACCCAGACAATTGAGTAATTGTGACTGATAATTAAGCATCACAGCAAAGAGAAGTAACAATTAACTATGTATCACCAAATGATTTCTATACATATACAGCAGATGATACCTTGTGAGATTTCAGATCCCTGAGATAAGTGATGCAATCGTAAATAAACCACATACAGTGTGATACAGCTGAAGCCACAGGTCAGAATATGAGAAGGCGAAAGTAACTTAAGATAATCCTCAAATGAATCACAGAAGATGAAAGAAAACAAAAATTAACTCTTCAAATCTTGTTAGAACAAGACTTTGGGAAAAACAGTGGGAACTAAAAATGAATCAACAGGAGGTAGTGAATTTAGAGGCTTTGCTATCAACACTTTCATGGATTATTCAATATTGGCAGTATCTGTTGTTGCGGTTTGCAAATCTCTCTCTAAGCCTTGTCTACAAACCCTGCGAGAGAGAGATAGAGAGAGACATGCTAGCCAAAATCTTAAATAAATGGAGCAGTGTTCCTGAGGAATTCTCAGAGACATGGTATTATAATAAACATGTCCATATACAATCAAATATATAAATCTATAGATACTTTTTGTGAACTTTCTTAATATATCTTTCAATATAATAGCTATAATTATGAGGTAATTCTGTCATCCTGATTGAGTTCGGTTTTATCATCTCTCTTTAGAAAAAAAGTAAACAAGAAAACAGGTATATGCCATAACTTAATTATACAATAGTTCTTTGTCCTCAGCACACAAAGCAGCACTAAACCCGTCACATCTCACAGGGAGCAGGTTGCTCCAATATCATATAACAATAATAATAAATTTGTTTACCCGTGATTATACCCGTACAACGTTGGTGTGCACTGAGTGCTAAGGACTTAGAAAAGGTCAGCATGGCAATTAAAATTTAAAGCTGCAGATTGAACGGGTAGAGGGAAGGCGCGAGCAGCAAGCCTCATGGGCTGTGGTTCAGGACTTGAGTTTGCTGATACGCCTTCAGAGTCAGCTCCGTTTTGTGTTCTCGAGCAATATGTCGTCGCACAGTGTTATTTCTTGTGAAGGTTCGAGAGCAGAAAGGACAGGGGACTCGAATTCCTTGATGACGTTGCCGAATGTGAGCTCTGAGATTTGTTTCATACCCGTAAAGCCTCTCACAAAACGGACATTGAAGTTTCTTGCCTGGAAAAATAATGAAAATAATTTAGGGTCCAATTTCTGCATAAGGGCCCTACATAGATAGTATTTTCTGGGAAGGTGCCTCCCTAGAATTATTTTTGATAGAAACTTACCATCAGGAGTTCGCTGTGCCGTGTAACCTTTCAAAGAATCAATCTTTGTCTCTCCTTTAAATAGTGACAAGAAAAATCAAATAGATGAATTAGCATTTGCAAAAAAATAAACACTACAAGAATTTTTTTTTTAGGACTACATACCATCAATCATACTACCCGTAGCATGACCCTTCAAGCTTGGCATTGTTTTTGAGTTCCACATACTGGGACTCAGTATCTCTGGAGTTTTGTCAGTTGCCAGATGATCTATATAAGGTGAGGGGACTGAGGTCTGTTGTGTTGTCTCTTCAACAGATGACCGAACAGATGGTTCTTGTTTTATTCTCAAGTCTGAAAAGGGAGAGAATGCTTCATGATAAACAGTTGTTCTGGTAATATTTTATAAAAAGTTAGTGGTAAACTGAAACAAGACTGTACCCTCTGCGAAAGTGTCTTGGTTGTCAAGGTTTACGGAGGAGGAAGAGGAGTGGTGACTGTCAGGCGTACCGATGTTATTACCCTCAGCTGGAGGATCCGCAGCACCAGTTCTGTCAAATGAAACCATCGAAGCAGCATTCGATCCGTTAGGTCCTTCTTCATAGCGGTGTGTAGATGGAGAATTGTGACCGTATGAATGGTTCTCTTCAACTTTTGGCGACATTTCTCTTGGGTCATGACCACTATTGGGGTGGTAATGCATCTCTGGGTCACTTGCGGGTCGGTTTCTGCTACCATCTCGTAAGACCGATGCTCGCACAGCTGATGAACTTTCTTGGATAGCATCACTTGGACTACGATGATGGCGCTTCCGAGGAGCATTTTCGTACCTGAAACACAAATTTGCAATAAGCACCAGAAAACAAGAAAAAAAGAGACTATAAAAATTATAATTATTTGAAAAACAAAAGGACAATTTTTGAAAAGTTATGGTATGAACATTAAAAATTAGATTCTTACCCTTGAGATGGAGCCGGTGGTGCGGTGGATGACGTTCTCTCATACGAAGGTCTGTAGTGGTGCATGTAAGGGGACAGGACGGGTGAGTATGGGTGGGACGAAGGAGATGCCATCTGTGATGAATTGTGCTCTGCTCGTGCTAATGAGCTTTCTGAGCCACAGTTGTTATTCAAACTATCTGCCACCTCCTTCAGACTTGAGTTTAATCGTGCTATCTTACGACCAGTTGGTGAGTCCAACTTGTCGCTACTGTTTGGCACATCCTCCTTTTCTTGAACAAGAGCAAGTTTCTCATGTTCTATGGACAACCCCTTGACCTGAAAATAGAACAACAAATTAGATCTTCAGACACCCAAACCACCGACCGACACTACACATAAATATTCTGAAAAGTCTCTCACCTGAAGACATTCCGCAGCTTTAAGAAAGCTGGGAAGACTGTCCTGTGAAACATGCACCTCTCCTTTGTACATGAACTCCAGCAACGCTGACATGTTGCTGGAGGTGGTACCGTCCAGGATCACCAGGATGCTCGGGCATACTGGAGCTGTTTCAAATAGATCCTGGAAGTGTTTACTGCAAGCTGCTAGTATTAGCTTGTGAGCTTTGAACGTCACACCTGAAACAGAGAGAATGCAGAGGAGGCGTTAGAGACCACGTCTGAATGGGGTATCGCCATCGCGGCGTCGCGGGGTATCTGCATTCTGCACGCGCCGCAAGCCGCAGGCTGCCACGCGCTGGCGTTTGACGGCTTGGCGTTAGCTTGGCGAGCCCTGGGCCTGCCTGGCCTCTGGGCTGCCGGCCCTGCCGGCCCTGCCGGCCCTGCCGGCCTGCTGGGTGGGATGCACAACAGCTGTGTGACCTTGCACTCACTCCCGCTGGCTGCCGCTGGCTGCGCATGCAGCTAAAGATATCATCCTGCGTCACAGCCAGACAGCCAGGCCGAACGGGCTACGTGGACGGCGAGGGCAGGGAGGGGGAGGGGGAGGGGGTGGCGGAGGGAAGGCGAAATAGTCCCATCGAATTCCCCACACGTGCACGCAATTTCCATGCCCGCTGCCCTCGCGCGGCGTGGCGCGGCGTGGCGCCCGAATTCGCACGCCAGGGTGCGCGGGGGAAGTCACAGGTATGAGAAATTGATCTCCATTTATTTTTAATCGGCGGGCTGGCCGGGCGAGGTAAGGGGGAGGCGGTCGGAAGTTAACGCAAAACGGAGCGGCCACCAAAGGATCGGTTGACAGGTAGGAAGCACCACCACCGCCACACTCGGCGAAAAACAGCGAGAAACAAAGAGGAGAGAAACGGCGAGGATCGAGGGGGGGGGGAGGGGAGGAGTGCTGCAGGAGGGCAGGGCATGGGATTGAGCTTGCCGGTCACGCACATGCTCGGCAACGTAAGAGAACAAAAGCAGAGCAGGCCGGCATCATGGCAGGGCCTCGGCACGGCCCCATCGGCCCCATGGCACGGCAGGGCACGGCACGGTCGCTTCAGTTCGCAAGCAGGCTTCGGCTGCGCCCATGGCCCGCCCCGCCCCGTGCACGCCAGGAGGGCACGGCCGGGGGAGCGAGGCGGGCGGGGCGGGGCGGGGCGGGGCGGGCGTGGCAGCAGGGCGGAGCGTGGCGAGGCGAGGCGCGGCGAGCGATTATCGCAAATTTCGAACCGACCGCGCCGGGGCCCCGTGGTGCCCCATGGCACCGGGCCCTGACGAGCCGCGCCAGCCAAACCAAGCCCAGCCATGCGTTGGAGGGAGACGGGCGGGCCGGACAGAGAGAGAGAGACAGACAGACGGGCGGACCGCGTCGTGGAGGCCTAGGCCTCACTGGCCGGTCGGCCCTGACTGCCTCACGGTCCCTGACGCTATGCTAGCCGGGCCCATCCATAGGCCGGGCTAGCCGGGCCCAACGCACAAACCAATCCAACCCGCCCCGCCCCGCCCCGCCGCGGCCCGGGCGCCCGCGCCCGGCCCGGCCCGGCCGGCCCCCCAGGAACAAAAGGACCCGCCTTCCGCAAGGAGATCGGAGCCGACCCTGCAACCTGAGCGCGAGCCGCGACGCCGCGAGCTAGCTAGCACCAGCCGCGCGTCGATGGCTCCACTCTAGCCAGTCGCCGACAGCACTAGGCGCTTTTCAAGGACCCGCAGTGCAGCCACGCCTGGAACGGCAAACGGCAACGAACCCAGCCAGCAACCCAGCCCGGCCGGCCAAGCCCGGCTGGCCTGCGCGGGTGGCGCGCTGGCGCGTGCGTCACAACGAGACGGGAGCGTGTTCCGGTACGAAGCACTGCGAGGCACCCCCGGCCCGGCGGCACGCGGCACGCGGCCCGGCCGAGGGCACCGAGGGCCTGGCTCACGCGGCACGCGCTGCGCAGTGCTGCGCGAGGCCCTTCTCCGCGTCCTTGGCCAGGCCGGCCGGGCCAAGCTGGCCAAGCCACTGCGAAGCCGGCCAGGCGTGCGAATACTGTACCAGTGTACCGACACCATGCTCACCCATTTGCAAGTTTGCAACCGGCTGAGGCAAGCCGACGCGCCAACGCGGCGCCCGCAGGCAAACGACCCTCGCTGCAAACCTAGGGCGTCATCGCAGCACAGCCTACGCTAGGCGCAAAAAAATAATAATGAAATGACGAAAAGTGTAATTACTGCACGGTGGCGCGGCTTTTGTCGCAGCGGTCTTAAAGCAGCCCCGCCGCACCCGCGTCCAGGGCGGCGGGTATTCAAGGCAATCAGATTAAGCGAGCGAGTGGCAACCCTTAAGCAAAGGCACCCCTTGCTGGAGTCCGCTGGAGTCGCGGTGACGCAGGCGAGGCGTTGGCCGGGTTCACGGCAGCGGGGCGAGCGGGCCGGGGGCACACTGTGCGGCCTGCGGGCTGCCGGCCACGGCGCCACGGCGCGGCCAGCATCCAGACACTTCGGTTTCGTTTACTATTTCTTCCCGGTGCTTCCGGCATGCCTTGACGGCGGGGCCGCGTCGTGCCCAGCCATTCGCACGATGTCATTAAACGCAGACCGAATCCGAGAGTCGCTCTGTCTCTCTCGCACCTGCAGGGGACGCCTCACGAGAGCGAGAGAGAGAGAGAGCGAGACTCTCGGAATCGGTCTGCGGTTAGCATTCATCGGGTCCTTTCGGACTGCCGATTCCGATGCACCCCGTGACCCCTACACCGTCGACGGCGTCCTTTTGCCTTCCCTTCCGCGTGTGTGGCTGACCACCCCGCCCTCCACTCGTCGGCGAGCTTGCCGAGCTTGGGGGAGGGCGAGAACGGCTGGCGCACCTGCGCCGCATACCCGCTCTGAACGCCCCCCCCCCTCTCCCACTTCCGCGCGCGTCACCCCGCCCCCCAACGCGCTCCTCTCCGCCACCGAGACCCTCCTCGGCGCGGCGGGCCCCCACGTCGGCGCCGGCCCACCCCGAGGGGCCTGCCTCGCGCTGCTTCGCGGCGTCCATGAGGTCCCCGCCGGCCTGCGTGGCGGGCTGGCGGCCTGGCGGGCGGGGCCCCGACGCACGGCCGGCACGGCCAGCACGGCCACAGCCGAACTTGTTGGGGCCTGGCTGCCCGCCTGTAGACTGATTCCGAGCGGGGGCCTCTCTCTCGCACTCACGGGGCGCCCCGTACGGGCGCGAGAGAGACAGAGCGACGTCCGCACTGTGCGGAATCAGTCTACTGCTCGGCGGGCCATTCCTCTCCTCAGCTCGCGAACCGAACCGAACCGACGCCGCGGCGTGGCGTGGCGGCGTGGCGTGGCGGCGGGCCCACCAACCGCACCGCAGCAGCTGACACGAGCGCAGCTGCCCGCGCCCCGCGCCCCGCCGTCCCCCGCCTACAGCCCGCTGTCCTTCAGAGTGCATAACCAAGGCTATGGTGGGCCTGGCCTAGCGAGCCGTGGCGTGCCCCGCCGCGCCGCGCCACGACGCGCCGGTCCTAGTGCTGCCGACGGCCGACGACCGACGGGCCCCACCGCGGTCCGCGGGGCCGGGGGGCCGCGGCGTGGCGGCGCGGGGGACTGCACGCGAGGCGGGGGCCAGGGGGCCGCGGGGCCGCGGGGGCTCGGGCGGGTCGGGCTAGGCCTGCGCGATGCTTGGCAACACTTAGCATCACGGAACTGTACGACGTCGCAGGGCGGGGCGGGGCGGGGCGGAGGCGCGGCGGGGAGGGCGGTTCTGCCAAGGAGACTCGGCGAGCTGCACGGCGACGCTGCGGGCGCGGAGCGGCGGAGCGCGGAGTGAGAGGGAAGGGGGGACGGCTGTGGGCTGGTCAAGCTCAAGGAGACGTGGAGGTCCTACTACTGCCGCTGCAGCCGCCGCGACGGCGAGGCTTGCCGAAAAACGAGCTGGGCCCCCCTCCCCCTCCCCGCCCCCCTCGCCAACACGCACGCACGCACACGACGACGAGCTTCCCACGGCGCGGTGCTGGACTTGGCGCGTTGCACGTGGCGCACGCCGCCACACTGTAGGCACGCAGTACGCACGCCCCGGCGGCGGACCAGCGCAGGACGAGCTGAATAGAAAGACGGCAAAAAACGCTAGATAAAAACGAAACGGGTCGTTGTCACCGCGGGTAATAGTGGCAAAGTAACTTGGCGAGGCGACGAGGTGACGTGACGGGGCGACGTCGCCGTCGACGGGGCCCCGCTCCGCTCCGCTTCGCCATCGCGACGTGCAAAAGTTTCGGGGGTGTCGCGCCTCGCCGCCCTGCGTTTCGCGAAGGGCCGGTGGGTGGCAGCGGACTCATTCCGAGAGTCGTCGTTTTCGCCGCTCTGTCTCCCTCGCACTCGCGGGGCGATGTCGTGGGCGCGAGAGAGACGGAGCGACCACTCTCGGAACGAGTCTGCAGAGAGGTGCCGGGTGGCTGCCGGGTGGCGGCCGGGTAGCCAAACTTCGGCAATCCTATTTTTAAGTTGAGTGAACTCGCGCTACTCGCAACTACACGTCGGCGGCCTAGAGCAAACTAATCGGCGTGCACCGACCGCGGCCGGCGGGGCGCGGGGCGCGGGGCAAGGTGCTGACGGCTCGGCGAGGTCTTCCCCGGACCACGGCGACGCACGGCGGGCACCTCCCCGGAAGCCAGACGGACGCATCGCCTCCCAAAAGACGGAAGAAGCGACGACCGTGTGATTCACATTCGGCCATTTGCAAAGGCTAGCGAATATGCGGACCGCGATAAAAATTTGGCCCCGGCCGACGCGCTCTGCGCCGCTCTGCGCTGCGCGCTCCGCCTCGCGTTTGGCGGTTTGGTTCGCCGCCTCGCTTCGCCTGCGATTCGCCTGCAGCCGGGCCGGGCCGCCGCGCCGCGCCACCGCCGACAACCTTGACAGTCAAAGAAAGAAGGAAGTGAGGGAAAAGGAAGCGAGAAGGAGAGAGAAGGAGGGGACCCGACCAACCGGCTGGCTGCCTGTCCGACTGGCCGCCTCGTGCCTGCCTGCGCCTGCCTGCCCGCCTGCCTGCCTGCGGGTCCGGTGTGCGCGGAGCAGGGCGGAGCAGCGCGTCGCGTCGTCTACACGATTCACGGATTTATAGCTTGATAAAAATACGCGTTCGCAGAGCAAGGCAAGAGGCCCCTCTCGGCCAATGATAAAAAGAAAAACAATAGAGAAAAAGACGAACCAGAAAGAATAAGACAAAATCGTAGACGGGGCGGCGAAGGCGGAACAGGCCCCTGATGAAGACGAGGTGCGCAGAGCGGCGCAGAGAGAGAAGAGAAGACGTAATAAAAATGCAAAAATACTCCCGGAGCGGAATCAACGGTCGCCTAGAGGCGGCCGGGTACCCGCCGGTACCTGCCCGTACCCGCGGACTCATTCCGAGAGTCGTCTTCGTCGCTCTGTCTCCGTCGCACTCGCGGGGCGCCCCGAATGGGTGCGAGGGAGACAGGGCGACGAAAACGACTCTCGGAATGAGTCCGCCGCCGTAGCGCAGCCCAGCCCGTGTTGCTGGGCTCACTCCAGCGCGGCCCCGGTGCGGCCCCTGCCTCCAGCGGGGCGTTTTGGCGGCAACGGGCAGAGGGTAGGTGAAGGTGAAGGCGAAGGTGGTCGGGAGGCGGAGCGGGCCGAGCGCAGCAGCATTCGCACCGGCAGTCCGGCAGCCGGCCTGCGTGCTCTTGTTGTTGTTGCTGCTGTTGTTGTGGGTGGTTTCGAACCAGCCCACCCGCCAGCCGGCCGGCCGACCGGCGGCCAAGCAGCAAAACAAGAGCGATTCGCAGCCCGTCCCTCTGTCCGTCCGTCCGCCGAGCCGCTGCAGCACGCCAGCCACGCCAGTACCGCAGTGACTCAGGCCGGACCAATCCGGTCGCCAAATTTCGCTCCGGAGCAGAAAAACACGTAACAGCGGCGGAGATACGGTCGCAACGGCGGCAGCAGCCGCAGTCACCGGGTGGCGGCGCGGCGGCCGGAGCCCCCTAGCGGGCCGGGGTAGGCCGTCCCGTAACGCAGGGGCCTATGCGGGTTGCCTAGGCTCCGGGGGTCCGGTGCAGCGCAGCGCATCAGCGCACTGCACTGCAGCGGCCGACCGTCCCCCGGTCCCCGGCCCGCCCCTAGCGCAGCCCCGCCGGCCCGTTCGGCGGCAGAGGCTCCACTCAGTGACGCGACGCGACGCGCGCGCTCCCTGGGGCCCCCGTCGAGGTCGCCGGCGACGACACCGCCATCGCCGGCGTCGCGGCCGGACCGGGCTGTTGCCGCTGGCTGCCGCGCCACCCCCGAGGGGGCCCGAGGGACCCGAGGGCCATCCACTGCGAAGCGCGGGCTCGCCTCAGCCCTCGAGAGGCCTCCGGTCAGCCCGGGCACGGCGGCACGGCCATGCAAAAGAGTCTTCTGCCGCGTCGGCACGTCCGCCCGCCTGTCCGCCCGTCCGTCTGTCCGTCCGGCAGTTGAGCGGCGAGGCATCGGCAGTGAAGGGGAGGGGAGGGGAGGGGGACTGGTCAGGGAGGGGGAGGGGCGCCTGCAGGACAAAGGCAGGCTCCGCCCGGACGGCCCCGCGCGCCCCGCGGCCCCGCAACACACGAAGGGTGGCAGGCAGGCAGGCAGGCAGGGCTGCCAGCCTCGGCTAGGGTTGTCCAGCTCACTGGGCCGCGCTCTGACGGGCTTGAAGCAATTAGCACAGCCCTGGCACAGCCCTCCACCCGCTCAGAATATGCCCGGCAAGCAGGCAAGCAGGCAAGCAGGCGATCCCCAGGACAGGATGCGACGCGGTACGGGGTTCGGGTGCCGCGGGTTTCACACGGGCCGAGACGCTCGGTACACTGGTGCGCCCCGAGACTATCAGACTATCTTCCACTTCCAGTGTCGTGGGAGTAGAAGCAGCGAATTAAAGGTCGGCCGGGAAAACAATAAAAAAAGACGAGCGCGCAACAAACAATATAAAAATCCAAAGGACAGCAAAAAAAAAGACGATAAACGAAAAAGAGCAGGAGAAAAGCGGCGCGGCCGAGTACAGATATACAAATATTCATATACATGTCTGTGAGGACTACAAAGCGGCCCCCGCGTCCGAGGCCGCGCCGCCGTGCGCTCCACGGTGCGTTCATATCAACTTAATTTGGCGCGCAGAGGGGAAGAAGGAGAAGAAGAAGAGGCAGCAGAAGGGGCCCGAATAGACGACAAAGCCTCCTCCACGCCGGGCAGGCCGGGCTCCAGCAGGCCGCCCAGAAACAAAGGCCAGGACGCCACCAGCAGTGAGTGAGGTGCAAAAGGTGAGGCACGGCCGAGCCTGCCAAGGCACGGCACTAGCAGGGGCGGCCAGCCCCAAGCCAGCCACGCAGCCAGCCACGCAGCCAGCCACGCAGCCTCCCAGGGACCAATTATTAAAATTTGGGAGCGGCAGTGGAGCCGGCGGTGGAGGGGATGGGACAATGAGAAGGGTTCGACTGCTGGAGCGCGCGGACGAACTGCGAGACGGAGAGAGAGAGAGGGAGAGGGGGGCCACGGCAGCGCGGGGCAGAGCGAGAGGGGGATCACCAGCAGAGGACACGCTCGCGGGCCCAAGAAGGAGACGAGGAGGAGGAGGAAGGAGCCGTGCAAAATAAAATGGCGCGGCCGGCGGGCACGCTCACGTGAAACGAGAACTTGTATTAGCGACGACTGCAGCAGCGAGGCAGCCAGAGGCAGCGCCGCAGCGCCAACGCCACGCCGCTCCCTCCTCTCCCGGGCGGTCCCACCCCTCCCCTCCCCCTCCCCCTCCCCGCCCTTCGCTATGCGAACTCGCCCCGTCACTACCCCGCCCCGCCCCGCCTCCCCCCGCCACGCCGAGCCACGCCGAGCCACCCCGGGCCGGCTGCAAGATCGGCACGTGTGGTAGATACTGCGAGGAGCAGCAACCCGTTCCCCCCACCACGCCGCACCGCGCCGCACCGCGCCGCACCGCCAGCCCGGCCGGGCCGCACCGCGCAGCACCGCGCAGCGCGGAGCACAGCACCGCCGAGGCGTGGCGTGGCGTGGCGCGGCGTTGCGCGCTTGCAGGCAGGAGGCAGGCAGGAGGCCCGCGATGCTGCAAGTACTACCCGCCGCCCCGCCGCCCCGCCGTCCGCTGCAGCTGTTCCTGCAACGGCACGTTGCGCGTGCAGGCCGCCACGCCGCCGCGTAGTCCCCGCCGCTGGAGAAGGGGAAAGGCAGAGTCGTGGCGGGGCGGGGCGGGGCGGGGCGGGACGCAGCGGGGCCGCAATGCGCCGCATAGCGCAGCCGGGCCGATGCACTTCTACCATCATTTTTGTCCGCGCCGTGAAAGTTGCCCCACTTGGCCCCCCGCGGGGCCCTGCAGGGCCTGGGCGCGCGGAGCTTCTCGCGGCGCCGCCCTGTGGCCCGTCCCCGTCCTGCATGTGCCCGTTCGTCCTTCCGGTGGGCCTCGGAGCCCTGCAGGCGGCCCGGGCCCAGGCAGGCCCTGCACCCTGCGTATCGATTGAGCAAGGCCCTTCGCCGGCCCGCCTCCCACCCCCCTGCGCCGCCCCCGGCCGCCCCCACCCCCACCCCACCGAGGGCGGGCGGCTCGGCCCGGCTTGGCGGCTTCACTGGGCTAGCGGGCCGAAGGGCGGGCCCGGCCGTCCCTCCCCTGCACGCCGCACGACGCACGCTCGGCGCACGCCACCGCACGGCCACCCCCAGTGGAGGGCATGGCACGGCCATGGCGACGCACTAGCGCACAGCGGCCTGCAGAGCCTGCAGCAGCGCCACCACCGAGCCCGCGACCCCAAACTCGGTCCCGCCCCGCAGCCCCCAAACCCCGCGCCCTGGCCTGCTGACGACTGCAGCCGTCCCGCCATGCCAGGCCGCCAGGCCGTCACACGGTGGCGCCCGGCCCCACGGCCCCACGGCCCGGCCGCCGAGCCCCGGCGTGCCCAGCGCCAGGACCAGGACCGCGGGGCGCAGACGGCGCAGACGCAGCCAGGACCAATCAGAACGCGCCAAACTGCACCCAGGGGCCTGGTCCCCGGGGTCCGCGCTCCGCGCCCCCGTTCCAGGCGCCTCTCCAGCCCCCCGCCCCCCGGCCGCCCCCGGCCGCCCCCGTGTCGCACGACGCAGCGCGACGCAGCACGCAGCGGGGACGGCCGGAGTCGGAATCGAGTGCGACTCGACTGCCGGATCCTTCCAACAGTGCGCTCGCCGCCTCTCTCTCTCTCTCTCTCTCTCTCTCTCTCTCTCTCTCTCTCTCTCTCTCTCTCTCTCTCTCACCCACTTCTCGCATAGGTGCGACAGAGACAGAGAGACCCCACAATCATGCCCGCCAATCTATCCTCGCCGTGTACGGAGGCCCCAAAACGAGGCATTCCTGCCCCACCCCCCTCCTCCTCTTCCGTCCTGTAATGCACTGCCGTGTACTCCGCCTCGAGCCTCCAGTGTGCCTCCAGTATGGCGCAGCCGCGGCGCAGCGGGACTTGCTGGAGCGCGTTGCGGTCTGCTGGAGTAGGCAAGCGCAGCGCTGCAGTGGCGTGGCGTGGCACGGCGTGGCACGGCGCGCTGCGGCGCAGTGACCCCCTAAACTCGGTACCCAGGCGCCGCGGCGCTATGCGGGGCACGCCACGGCACGGCACGCCACGCCACGCCACGCACGACGCATGCACCGCAACGGGGCCCACAATGGACGCAGCAGCAGGCTCGGCGTGGCACGGCGTGGCACGGAGCGCTTGCAGCGGGAGCCTCTGGGAAACCACTCCGGGCTAACCGTACAATGATACCGACGCTACGATTGCACTGAGAAAAAAAAAACAACAACCAAGCAGCACTTCAAAGGAAAACAACAAAAAAAATGTCGATTCAAAAATTCAAATTCGATTTTTAGGACTAAAAATAAATTTGCCTTTTTTTTGTTTTTGATTGCCTGGGTTTTGGTTTTGTTTATATTTTTCCACACTACCTTTAAAGTTTTTTCCACACATGAAAAAAACACGCGAGAGGAAAACTCCAGAGCAAAACACAGGGCACACACACACACACGACAGCTGCTTGCCGTCGCACTTTGGCGCAGTCTCCAAGACTGCAGGGCAGGGCGTGGCGTGGCGTTCAGGGGTTGGGGTGCGGCGGGGCGGGGCGGGGCGGGGCGGGCTAGTCCGGCGACTCCTTTGAGGAGCGCACCGCACCCCCGCCGCGGCCTCTCCCTCTCTCCCCCATCCTCCCTTTTACTTTTGCTTGCACTGCCAGTGCTGGCAGGTGCGCGGCCAACCCCACCCACCCACACGCACACAGACACACACGCGCGCACACACACACACGAGCCCGGTCGCGAGGGGAGAGACGGAGGACGGGGGAAGGGGAAGGCGTCAGTGAGGCCAGCAGGGATTACGGGCCCCGCGAGTCCCCTGCAGAGGTGGCGCCGAAGCCCTAGGACACCCACACACACACACACAGACACGCACGCACCCACTCTAAAACTGCGTTAGAAACACACGAAGGGTTGCGCGAGGCTTTCCGTCGCACGCCGTCCGTTCGTCCGTCCCATCCGTGCGTCCTTCCGGAAGGACGAGGGGAGGGGGAGGGGGGAGTGGGGGGCTGGCCCGCCGTGCCCGTCGCTGCAGCAACTCTTTTCTTCACTCAAAAGCGGAGAAGGTGACCTCTGCTCAGAGGGGGCAGGGCGGCGGCGGCGGGACGCGCTGCGGCCCGGACGACGACGAGGACGACGACGAGGAGGAGGAGGGGTGCAGCGAGCGCGTTCGCTGCTCACTTGGGCTCCCCGCAAAAAGGACCACTTCCTCTTTTACTCGGGCGGCAACAATATTTGCGGGCCCTCCGACGACGACAGGCACTTCTCAGAGCTGTCGGCCACAAGCCAGCCGTTGGAGCGGGGCTCGGAGCGGGGCGAGCGCCCGTTTCTCTCTCTCTCTCTCTCTCTCTCTCCTCTCTCTCTCTCTCTCCTCTCTCTCTCTCTCTCTCTCTCTCTCTCTCTCTCTCTCCCCACGATGCGATTCGCGCGATTCGCGATCCAACACCGTGCCGTTCTTCCTTCCGCCGAGAGCGACAAAGCGACCCCCCCCCCCCGCCGGTCGTCGCGGAGGTCGTCTCCTCGGCGACCTACCGGCCTACCGGGAAAGGACGGACGACGGGGCGGCTCATTTGCATGCCAAAGTGCACGCACGCAGCGGCTCGCGGCCCAGCGCATCCTCGGACCGTCAGTCCGTCCCGGTCCGTCCCGGGCCGGCACGCTCATTCCGAGAGTCGTCGTCGTCGTCGCTCTGTCCTTCTCGTGCCGGCGGACGCACGTCGAGTGCAAAGAGAGGCGGAGCGGCGACACTCGGAATCGGCCTGCAGTTCCGAGAAAGCAAACGCCGCAGTGTGTGAAACGCCTCCATTCATCGGCGCGCACATGGCGATGCGGGGCGATGCGGGGCGATGCACACGACTGCAGTCTTTTGTCTCCGGCGAGTCAATGAACCGACCCGGCACCAGCAGCAACAACAGCAGCGACGGCAGACAGAAAAACAAGAGCAAGGCCTCCGGCGCACAGTGGACCAGAAGACCGGTGGAGGCGGTCAAAATCCCGGACGCGTTTTGAGCTCCAGAGTCGCTAAGTGGGACTCGAACCGAGCGTGTGACCCCACCAATGGATTGCTCTCCGAACGAGGAATCCATTGGTGGGGTCACACGCTCGGTTCGAGTTCTGCTTAGCGACTCTGGAGCTCAAAACGCGTCTGGAGTTTCGGCCGCCGGCGCCCACACTGGGCAGCGCACGGCGTAGCGCGCGGCGCGCGGACTCCGGGCGGGGTCCGGTTTCCGGGTGCATCCCGCGCACGCCACCGATACCTCGTTTCCGGAGGGCGGACGGCGGACACGCCAGTTTGGCAGCCGCGGCGGCGGCAGCAGCGCGCCCGGAGCAACCAAATTTCAAACGCAAAAAAAAAACTTTTTCTTTTTTGGTAATTGCTCCTCTTGCACGCAGCCCCACGCTTGCACTGACCCTGATACTACAGTCGGCATGATAATGCCGCATGCGCCACCGCGGAGATAGCTACCGCCGAGCCAAGCCGGTCCGCCACACGGCCAAGGCAGCCCCGCGGAACAGGAGCATGCCCCGCCCTGGCCCCGCCGCCCTACACGAGTACAGACTGCAGATAACTCGGCGACTCGTCAATTCGGCCCACTGCCGCCGCGGCGGGCCGAGGCAGTACAGACAGACCGATTCCGAGAGCCGTCCTCGTCGCTCTGTCTCTCTCGCACCCGCACGGGGCGCCCCGGTGAGTGCGACAGAGACGGAAAAGCGGCTCTCGGAATCGGTCTGCAGGCCGGCAGAGAGTGACAGCGGCGAAACGCGGCGAAACGCGAGCCTGCCATCCTGTACACTGATAGCGAAGCATAGCGCCCACACGCATGCACCCAGCGCGCAGCGCAACCGCCAGCGCCACTCGCAGTGGAGTGGAGGACCTGCACAGCGCGGCTGTAGGCCAGCGCGGCATGCACCGCAGAGATAAGGACGCGTCACGTGACACGCCGGTGACGTCATAGTGACACGCCAGTGACACGCCAGTGACACTGCAAGTGCAGGGCCGGGCGGGGGGGGGGGGGGGGGCAGCGCGCGCCAGCCAGGCCAGCCAGCAGGCCGACCGAAACCGAAAGGGAAAGCCCTGCAATATTCATGCATGCCGCCAAGGGGGTTGGTCGGCCGCCTGGCTGGCTGCCCTGGCTGCCCTGGCTGCCCGCCTGGCCGCTCGGCCCGGGGCCCGGGGGCTCGCGGCGACGGAGGAGGAAATTCAGGCTGCAGTTCGATCCGATAGGCCTCGTCGTCTTTATGACTCCGCGTCCTCCACCACCCCCTCGACCCCCTCGACCGCTTCCACCAAACACTCACACACACACACACGCACACAGATACTTCGATTCGCGGGCACACTGCTATCCACGATTCCCATGGAGGAGCGCCGCGGCGGCGCCCCTTTTTGAGCCCATTTTTTTGATGGTCATTTTCTTGTTGATGGCTTTTTTACCGCCGCCGACGTTACACACACACACACTCACACTCACGGCCCAGCCGAAAAAAATAACAAAAAATAAAATAAAAATGGAGGGGCAGCACTGCTGCACAGACATCGTTGTTCGACGGGTTCGACCCCCGCGGGCCCCGGCCTTGACAATATCATTTGCCTGTGGCAACGTGGGGGTCACCAAGCCCTGATAACTAAAACTAATAAAAAAAGGCCAAGTCGGCCGAAACTCGCGCGACCGTCCGTGTGGGCGGCTAACGCCAGCCGGCCGTCGCCAAACTTTTTTTTTTTCGGGTGTACCAGCGGAGCGGGCCGCTAGGATAAATAGTTCCCTACTATCGGGCGGGGGGGGTAAAAGTTTTGGCACGATGTGGAAAACGCGATACTATGCAAATGAATCCGGATTAATGGCTGTTTGAGCGTTCGAGCCCCGCAACGCGTCTTCTTTCGCCGAGTGCGATGGGCCTGCCGCTTCCAGATCGACGAGTCCACGATCGATTCCACGGGGAAACGCCGCGGCCTTGAGGGGCACACACACTCACACACACACACTCGCAAGGGGAGCGGGCAAGGAGGGCTGTTGCAACGCCGACCACACTGGTGTATACGTAGAGCACACCCTTGCCGGCTCCCCCCTGCAGGACGAGGAAGTGTGGTGTCTCAAGGTCGAATTTTGGCGCGTACACGTACACACACACAGACTCGCACACAGACGCACGCGTCGCGCGCGCGGGGGCCTCAAATGCAACAGGCCACGACACGTGGACTGCTTCTACACTACGACGCGAGCACGTCATAGTGCATCCATTCATTCACATCCATCCAGCGAGCCGAGCCGATGATGCAACAGAGTACACACGCCGCGCCAAAGTGTGAAAAAAAAAAATTCGAAAAAAAAAAATTTATGCACACAGAAAACAACTAAAAATAGCGAGTGCATGAGGACCCGCGGGTCGCGGTGACGCAACGCGGACGATGCACGTGGAGCTCCGCGAATGCTGCGGCGCCGCGGCCAGTGCAGTGCCAAATTGCACCTGTTGTGCTCATCGCTCAAGTGCAGCCGCTCCGCTCCGCGTCACGTCACGCCACGCCAGACCCGTGACGCGCACCATGTTTTTCTCTGCACTGGCCCGCGAGCTGCACCGCGCCGCACGTGGCGAGGGTTAGTTATGCAAGGCGCTGCACCGCCCCCCGTCTCTCTCGCACCTCCAACGGGACGCCGCGCGGGGCCCACGAGTGCGAGAGAGACCGCGACATGCAAGTCGACAAAGACGAGGACTCACCTTCGCAGAAGAGTGTTACATCCGTCAGGCTCTCCGACTTGAATAAATTCCCAAAGGCTGTCGCCAAATTGCTGCCGAAACTGTTCCATTTTAGACAGAACTGCTGCTCCGAACCCATCGCCGAGCTCTAGGGCCTCGCCGCCTGCGGGAGAAAGGGAGAGACGGAAAGGGTTAGTAAGACTGACTGACAACTACACTGCAACAACGAGGGGCCTAACGCCAACCCCGGGGGTCTTTGGCGTGGGAAAATTAGATTCGATTTACTAGCGAGTCACATTTTTATTTTCAACTCATCACTTCAGAAAAGCATGTTGCGTAAATCGTGCAAAACTTGACGCGTTAAAAATTTAAGAGTTATTATAGGATTTTAAATTTAGTTATTTTACCAAATTTCTGCAAAATAATTTTTGTATGAAGTATAACACAATGTTATAAAAATTTGAGTACGCGATTTCGCACGGCTCTGTGCAATTCTGCAAACAGTACAAATCTGTACGAAAAAAATTTCCCACACGCAAAAATTGTGAGACCACATGCGAAGTCGCATGTGAATGCATTGACTGTGCACGAAAATAAAGTAAACGACAAGATTAGATCTAAACACACTGATCATTTGAACTTGGCAAAATGAAAAACGGTGTGCATCAAGTGACAGACACAGACAATCCGCGAATTAGAGAGTTAACTCGTTTATACGTCCGTGCGGTCCGTCGGCCGCTCAAGGAAACAACGATACGTAAAAATAAAAAAAATAGGAGGAAATGAAAAAGAGGACCAATGCACTCCAATAAAAACTCACCGGACTTCCAGAGAGTCAGCAACTACTGTGAGGGCCGCCAGGGCCTGCAAAACAGGAAAAAGAAACAAGACGGCGGTGAGTTTCAGGCAGCCAACAGACAGGATTCGGCGCAGGGACACTGCAGGACGCGTCGCTTCGCTTCAGTCTGCACTCCGCACGCGAGCACACAGCACATCTGCAGCCTTGCATCGACGGCATGGTTTGGCGCAGCCTGGCCCGCCTAGCCCAGCGAGGCGAGCGGCGCTAGCGGCGGCGCCTGCCTCCACTCAGTCAGTCCACTCCCACAGTCACACACCGCGCGAACCGTGCGCCATGGCGCCGCGCACTGTATACAGTACACTGCCAAATCCGCCGTTCGCCAATTCCAAAAACAAACACGCGCCCCGAGGTGTGCCCGACGGAGTCCTTTTCGTCGCGCTGTCTCTCTCTCTCGCCCTCGCGGGGCGTCCCGTGCGGGTGCGAGAGAGACAGAGCGACGAGTGCCGCGGGAGGTGCAGCGCCTCTCCTCAGTTTCAACAAATGGCTGCTACACTGTAGCGGCTCATTCGTAATCGCGAGCCGCGAGTACCGGCACGTTGCTGTACTCCTTTTCAGCTTTTTTTTTTTCGATCCGCCACCTGCTGCTTGCACTTTCCGCGTCGATAACAGTTGTCGAGCAGTGTACACACCGTGTAGTGCACGCGCGACCCGTTCCCCGTCCGTCATTTTTGCAGCTCGGTGTCATCCACCTTTGCGACGCCTCGCGCGAGGCTACGCGAGGCTACATCCGTCTCTCTCGCTCTCACGGTCAAGGTGGCGCGGCTAGCGCGGCCGCCGCGTCTCTCTCTCTCTCGCTCTCACGGCCAAGGTGGCCGCGTGCGAAGTGTGCCCGCACCGCGCCGCACCGCGCCCGCCCTGACAACCGTTCATTAGGACTCAAGGCGGAGACAGGAGACCGAGAGTCGTTTTCGTCGCTCTGTCTCCCTCGCACCCGCACGGGACGCCCCGTGAGAGCGAGAGAGACAGAGCGACGAAAACGACTCTCGGAGTCCGGCTGCGTCCGAAAACTCCTCGCGGTGTTCCCAATCCAAATTCGCCACCCACGCATTCCGATCAGATCGAACATGGCGACAGGCCGAAACATTCGCTCCCCGAGACTCATCCGGAAATCTCTCAGCGATGCACTCTGTAAAGGCGTCGAAAGCCCTCGCTCATTGACATTCGGACCAAATTGAACGCCGCTTCTTCTCGGAATGCGACCCTAAGGTGGACAAGGGATGACAGTGATAAGAACAAAGAGAGAAGAGAGGGGGGGGTGTCGAAAGCAACAAAAAAGTAAGTTATTCCTTTCTTTCGGGGGTCCACCACACGGTCCCGGCCGCGCGCACACATGCAAAAACACACACACACACACATACACGCACACACGGCGGATGAACCAATTCGCCACGGAGGCCTGCAGGCGCAGTGTGCATAATATTTGGGGGCCGCGCGCTGCGCTGTGCGAGGATAGCAACTCCCCGCCGCGCCGCGCCCCGCCACGCCCCGCCACGCCTGGAAAGCAAAGACAAAGGATAGGACCCCCCCGCGCCGCCATGTGCGGGCCAGTGCCAGCGCGGTGCCCGCACGCAAGGACCTCCACTGCAAGTGCTGCAGCCTGTCGCAAGTTCCGGCTTTCCTGGAAGTGTCCAGCAGAGCATTGGGGGGGGGGGGGGGGGAAGGGAGGCGACTGGCCGGTACTCGAACCCGGGACTCCAGGCCGCTGCATTCGGAGGGGCGCGAAAACAAAAGGGGGTCCGGCCGCAGCCGGTAGTCGAACCCGGGACCGCTGCAGCGGGGAGGAGGGAAAACAGAGGTATCGGCTCGGCCGGCGCCGGGACTCGAACCCCCGACAGGGGGCACAGGTTGGAGCGACGCCGCGGCCGGGATTCGAAGCCCGGACCGCGGGGCGCTGTCACGCCATTCCGTTTCGCAGGCTGACCGATTCCGAGAGTCGTCGCTCTGTCTCTCTCGCACTCATGGGGCGTTCCGTGTGGGTGCGAGAGAGACAGGGCGAAGGCTTCGCAGGCTTCGCAGGCTTCGCAGGCAAAGCGTTGGCAAATTGATGAGTGGCGTGGCGGCATGGCTCTTGGCGCGGCGGTGGCGGCGGGGCGATGGCCTTCCCTCTCCGTCTCCACGTGCACTCCCACTCGTGCGAGCGAGTCCGCGAGTGCCGCCGCGTCCACCACACCGTCCACGCCGTCCACGTGCACTCGCACGCCCGTCTCTCTCGCACTCCCCGCAGTGCCGCGCACACGCACTCGCGCCTCTCACTCGCACTCACGCACAGGGGGGCCGCGTCGGCCGCGACAAAAGAGATTCCATGCAAAAACCCGGCGCGCCCGCCTGCTGGCCCGCTGCGCGGCTGCGCCGAGGCGGAGAAGGACCGGGCGAGGAGAGAGGGAGAGAGGGAATGGAGAAGGAGTGGGAGCGGGACGGGCGAGACGCGCGGCGGCGAAGGAGTTGGAAGGAAGCACACAAAGAAAATGACCTTGGACTTGAAATCAGTGACCGGACTGCATGGCACGCCAGTTGGCACGGCGAATGGCACGCCCGGGACACGGGCGGGGGGCACGCCGACGACGCCGACGGGGCTGGGCACGCTGGACACGCGACGCACGCCTGCACGCCGCACGCCGCATTGCCATGCACGCGGCACGCCAATTTTTTGGCACGCCGCTCCCGACGCACGCGCGTGCACACGGCACGCCGGCCGCGCGCGGGCGTGCCCGAAACGCCAGCACGCCAGCGCACGCCTGCCGCGGCGGCGGGGCCGAACAGGTGGCCGCTACGCCTGCTACGCTACATTGCAATTCGAAGGTCCTCCGCGCCGGTTCGGTTCGGGGCACGCGGGGCGCGGGGCGTACGCCGTGCCCACTACCCGGTACCTTTGCTGGAAACGCAATTAAATGCCGGGGAGGTTCCGGGCGGGGCGGGGCGGCGGGGGGGCGGCGAGGGGGCGGCGAGGGGGTTGCGCAGCGGCAGGGCGCCCACAAAGGGAAGGCTCGGCGCGCGTCCCCCGCTGCCCCCGCTGCAGCCAGGGGGTTGCTGCAGGACTTGACGGCGTCCTCCAGCCACACACTCACTAACGCACTACAACGAGACGAAACGAACTTTACTTTTCATTTTAATCCTCCTCCATGGACGTGCCAGCGCTCCTGGCGCCGAGGGATGCAATCCTTGTTGTTGTCTGTCGCCGTGGTCTTGCTTTGCTTGTTCACACTTTGTCACTTTGTCACTGCGTTAGTCACTGGAAAACTTGAGAGACACTGCAGGACGCTGCAGGTTGGTGTTGCTGCTGCGCGATGCTCCCTCGGCCTTCGCGCGTCGCGTCGCGTTGCGTTGCGTCGCGGTGCGCGTTGCGCGTTCGGTGCCTTCCTTTCCTTTGCACGGCGCGCTGCGCTAGCGCTAGCACGGCTCCACTCGGCTCGGTTCGGCTCGGCCTCGGTGCCTCGGTTCGCTCGCTCGGCACTTCTGTGTGCGCGGCGCTCTGCGCTCTCTCGCGGCGCGCTCGGGCTCAACTCCGCGCCGCCACCGCCAGCACCGCCACCGCGACAAGTCCAAGCAGTACCCCCTCCCCCGCCAGGCTACGCCAGGCCGCCATCTCCTGCGGCTTCGGGCCTCGGATTCGCCGACAGGCCCCGGCCGGGCTCGCTCCCCGCTCGGCTCCGCTCGTCCCGGCTCGGCTCAGCGTGCAAAGCGAGTTCTGCAAGCGTGCAGGTGCCAGCAGCAAGCCCGCCTGGACGCCCGAACCCGAGCCGAGCGGAGCCTGGCCGAGCCGAACGCGCCCGAGGGCCCGACGGCGACGAGCCGAGCCGAACGCCAGCCGCCCAGCCGAGTCCCGCGGGCCGCGGCACCGCGCGGAGCCGAGCCGGACCTGCGCAAGCGAACCGCGAACCACGGGCAACCACAACCGCACCAAACCGGCCGGGTAGGGCCCCTGGGCCCCTGGGTACCGGCCGCATCAACACGTTAGAATCGGACCATTGTCCAGCAGCGACTGGGAAAAATGCCCAAATCCGCGAAAAGACAAAGAGGAAAAAGAAGCAAACGCGGAACAGCCCGTGCTAACCCGGACGTACCCGCACCCCGGTGACATGAAGGTTCGAAACTACACTGTTATCGCGTTTCACGCCAAATCCTGGACGCCAGATACGCCGGGCACCACAGCTGCGCCGCGGGGCTCAACATCGCGCCGCCGAGCCAAAGGGCCGGAGGCGCCAAAGGTGTCACATGACGGGAATGACAAGGGAGATAAACCGCAAGGGACAGGTGCATCATGCAACGGGCGTACCCACTACCCGTCGCCCGCGACCATTTTGTCGGCTTCACGCCGGCCGACTCGCTACACTGCCAATTTCGGGCGCTGGGCGCAACATCCCGACTTATTTACTTACTGCCAACGCTTGTCGACGCACTCACTGATGCATGTTCGCTCGCACGCCCACTGTTGTCTCCGGGTATTGTCGTATTTCGCTGGCAATGTAAATATTTAATCTGCTCCATCCACACGCAAAAAAATTTGTTGAGGTACTGCCGGAAACAGCAAAGTCTGCACCGAAGGCCACTGCCACTGCATTCAATTTGCAAATCGTTATCTGCGCATTGCAGACGACAACAGACCGTGGAGGAGTGTTGCCAATGGTTGCAATAAATCTGGCGGAAAATGGGGGATACACTAAAAAAAATATGCAACGCTGTTTTCAATTCATTTCGCAGGAAAATTCATTCATAAAATGTGTGAATTTCTGACACGAAAGATTCTCATACGCCAGGCCAGGCGCGACTGCAGCGCTCGTGGCGACTGCACTTATCAGCGTGCGTCGACTGTTTCTGTCCTTCTGGCTTTCAGCCGTCTGTCGTGAAGGCGATTCCAAACCGAATTTTCGTCTGGGCTTTAGTTTAATTTGCTTGATTCACCATGATATCGGCCGCGGCAAAATCGGGCAACCTTGCTCCCTACCTGAAGAACACCAGCCAGGCCGTTGTGTCAACCCTGAAAACGACGACAAAGCCCGTGACTGTGGCCACAGACAAAATTGTCGTGCCCACAGTGCCCCAGAACAAGACAGAATTCACCCTTAACTCCACCTTGTGCAGGGGAAAAACCTCTGTCCGATATGGAGTTTCAGGTACGTGCTCGCCGGACGGTCCGATGCCTTGTTCGCCCTGACAGCTACACCTCTGTGCTTATTAGGGCACATAACCTATTCGCACTGGTTATCATTCGCAACTTTTACGAGTTTTACTGTGGAAATTTCGACTAAGTTGACTTGTTTTTATCACTTTCGTATTTCTTTTCGAGCCGTTTGGGAGGATGTCAGGCCAATTTTTCTGTGGTGGCAACGACTACGATCTTGTCCTTCTGAGCCTTGACAACATAACCTCTGAACCTTAGATGATCTATTAGTTTTTAGTTTTGTTACTTGTCAAAGTCAGCCTCATATCTATGTTGAATTTTCACCTATATGTATTGTATATTCTTCCGTTAGCACTGTCAAAGTCGTTTCAATTGTCAAACACTTTTCTTCACAACTTGAATACACCCTGCTGCCAATTGGTTGGCAACCAACATATATCTAATTCATGTTTATTTTTCCTGCAGCCCCTTTCCAGGTCCGGTCCGCCCACACTGATGTCAAAATTCCCGACTTCTCGGACTACAGGAAGAGCTCAACACTAGACCCGTCAAAGAAGGCAGAAACTTCTGAAGCATCGCGCAAGACTTTTGCTTATGCCTTGGCTGCATGTGAGTACAGCTATTATGTAACAAGCAAGTGCTTTTACTTTTTTGCATTGCGTGCTAATTTATGGTAATTTTGTTGTTCTACCAATTCAGCTGGATTTGTTCTTGGCACCTACTCTGCTAAGAATGTTGTGAGCACGTTTGTCACTAGCATGGCTGCCTCTGCCGATGTTTTGGCTATGGCCTCCATCGAAGTTAACCTTGGTGATATCCCTGAGGGCAAGAGTGTTACATTCAAGTGGAGAGGCAAACCTCTGTTCATCCGACACAGGTAACCTTTCTGCATTCATCTAGTGTGAGACCTTTTCCCGCCTCTTCTGTACTTATCTCGAATTATCTGTTGCCTTTAGGAACGCTGCCGAAATCGCCAAAGAACGTGCTGTTGACCCTGCTTCTCTGCGTGATCCCCAACACGACTCTGAACGAGTCCAGCAGCCACAGTGGTTGATTGTAATTGGTGTGTGCACCCACTTAGGTTGTGTACCAATTGCTAATGCAGGTGGGTAATTAAATTCAAGATCTGCTTTTCTTCCTGTTTATTTTGTTTCTTTCTGAGCTGACCCTCTTTGTTTTTTGCCCAATGCTCTCAGGTGAATTTGGTGGGTACTACTGCCCATGCCACGGTTCTCACTACGATGCTGCAGGCCGCATCCGCAAGGGACCCGCTCCCCTCAACTTAGAGATCCCTCCCTATGAATTCAAGGAGAACAACATGCTTCTTGTAGGTTAAAATTATTTAGAAAATTGTAGTAAATTGCACACGAACATCAAATTATTCATATCTTGCTTTGTTGTTCTTTTGGTAAATACCTGAGCTGGTCTTGGCAAGTGTTGTCTGTCCCATTGCTAATTGCGGAATTCTGATATTAAAATTTTTGTTTCATTATCTGGTCATTAATTTAGCAACTTTTTCCACTCTGTATGGAGAGTGCATTTCTTTTCTTCCCGGGGTTGTACATTGATGTAAATTGTGTATGATTTGGCCGTCCATCATGGCCGTTGTTATGAGGTTTTCTGGATGAACAGCCGTCTTATGTGTACATTGTTTTGGGTCCTCTGCGGTCCCCAATAAAGGCGATAACATTTTAAATCGTGCATTTCATTTTGTCATCCCGACTGCTCCCGTCTGTCTGCAAGGGAAGGGGGACGGGCGGAGGGGCGCCCAGGGAGGGTGGTTTGTTTTGGAGAAGTGGAGGCCGAAGATCGGGTTTGGCGCTGCAGCGCTGCGTGCGATGTTGGTGTGGTGGTCGCACGGCCCGGCTGCGCTCGGTCTTGCGCCCGCTCGGCTCGGCCCGGTCGGCCCGGCTCGGCTCGGCCGCTCCGGTCGATTCCCGGGCAAAGGCAGGCGCAGGGCGCAGGCAGCGGAGCAGGCACAGGCCTAGCTGAGGGATGGGATGGCGATGGCGTCGCAGCGGTGCGGCCCGGGCGGAGCGGAGCGCGGAGCGAGCTCGGATGCACTTCCCTCCGCGGCGCCCGGACGCCCGGCCCGGACGGGGTGGGGCGGTCGGTGGGGCGGGGCGCGGGGCCCTCCTACCCCTGCCCCTGCCCCGGCCCTTCACCGAGGGTGAAAGTGAAGTGCTGGGGGCTGCCTGCGCGGGCGGGCGGGGCGGCCCAGCGCTGCAGGGGGCGTGTGGCGTGTTGCTGTGGTGGGGTGCAGCGCGGCGCGGCGAGCGGCGCGGACTCCACCTCGCTTCGCGGATGCGGATCGAAGCCTATAGGTGGGTGGGCGCGGGCGGAGCGCGGAGCGACGCGGTTACAGCCGGTTCCACGTAAGCTGCGCCTCCCCGCCCGGACCCCGGGCCGGTACACGGCCTGCTGCTGGCTGCAGCCCCGGCCTGCCGGGACTTCGGGCAGCTCCGAGGCCAGCCGAAGCTGGCCGGCCGGCAGGCCTCTAGGCCGGCAGGCACCCAAACCGCCACGCCACCTCGTCCTCGCCGTCCTCGGCGCGCCCGGACGGGGCGCGGGTGGCGCCAGGGGGTGGGGGCGGCGTGGTGGAAACTGGAGCAGTGGCCGGGGAGTTGTTTGTCCAGATGGGCCGCTGCGCCCTGCCTCCCTGGAGACCCTCCTGGAGGCCGTGCTGGAGGCCGTGCTGCGTGCTGCCCATGGGCTGTGCTGACCGCACGGTACGCCGCCCGCCCCGACGGGGTCCCCGACTAGCCCGCCTGCCCGGCCCGCTCGCACCAATTCATGGCTCTGAACGGCGATCGCTGCTCCTCGGGGACCTGCCTCCACTCCTCGACCTCACAGTGTAGCACACACGACAGCGTTTCACGTCCTTTACGCACGGACCCTCACAAAAAGCATTCCGTCCTCGCCGCACCCGCTGCACTGCAGGCTGATTCGAGTGGCAGAGAGAGAGAGAGAGAGCGCTGATCCGCCCTCTCTCCGCGATTGTCCTTCCCTCCCGTTCGCTCCGGCTGCGTCAGGCCGCACCAGATTCAGCCCTCCCCCTGCCGCTCTCTCTGTCTCTGTCTAATCCCCGCCCCGCGCCCCCACCAGGGGCGGCGTGCACCCGCACGGGCGGTGAGCGAGACAGAGCGACTCCGCTTTCGGACGCGAGCCTTAATAGTTGACAAGCAGGTAGAGAGCCCCGGGCCGTGGCGCGGCGCGGCGGCTCGGCTTGGCAGTGCTCCGTGGAGGCTGGAAGCCACACGGGTGGCACGCCACGCCACTGGCACGGCGAGGGGTGGTTTCTAATCCCCCTTCCTCCCCGCCTCCCCTCGCCCGGCCCGGCACGGCCGCTCTCTGACAGGAATGGAGACAGACGAATCGGACAGGAGCAAGCTCCAACCACAACGGGAGGGGAGGCGCTCTGCGGCGCTCTGGGAGAGAGAGCGGCGCTTGATCCTTGATTTGATTGCCAGGGTTGTGACGCCACCGCCGCGCCACGGCGCGCGCGGGGCGCGGGTTCGAATACTCCGAAATAATAGTGATGAAAAAAGACAGCGGCCTCTCTTGCCGATGAGGATGGGCAAAGCAAAGCGCGGTGTTTGCTTTGGCCGGTTCGTTTCCAATCGTGTCAACTCAGCCGCCGGCAGCGCTGACGTCCACCCACGTCGCCGACCAGCCGGCCAGGTAGTTCGGGGCGCCTCATCGATTCAGTGACGCGGATTCCGTCAAAATAACGCGCCGCTGCTTTGCGTTGCTCTGCGTTCACGTCGCTCCGTCTCTCTCGCACTCGTGGGGCGTCCCGTACAGGTGCGAGGGAGACAGAGCGACGACTCTCGGAATCAGTCTGCTGTTTCGCTGTTCCGGCAGCAGAGTCTCACGCCGAAGGGGGAAAACGTAGTGAAGAAATGAGGGAGCGCTTCGCTTTCCGGCCTTTGAACGTCGTGGTGTCCTTTCTCTGTCTGTCTCTCTCCCTCTTCACGGCGCGCTGGCCCCCGGCCCCTGCCGCCGCGCGGGTAGGCATCCCGCGCGCACGGCTGCGACCCGCAGTCCGCTGGCTGCCTACCCGCGCGGCGCTAATAGACACTCTGGCGGTCGCGGGTCGCGGTGAGGACGAAGTCTTGGCGAGTCGCTGGCCCTCTCTCTCTCTCTCTCTCTCTCTCTCTCTCTCTCTCTCTCTCTCTCTCTCTCTCTCTCCCTCGCACCCACGCCGCCGCCCGCTGTGCTCCGTCTCTCTCCTTCCCGGCGCGCTAAAAATTGCCGGGCTATTTCGGCGCCCGTGCACACTGCAAGCTCGATGGCTCTAGGTCCCGCGCGTCCCGCGACCCAACCCTCGCGTCCCGTCCCGTCGTCCCGTGGGACCGGTTCGGGTGGCCAGCGCGGCCAGCGTCCACTTCCGCCGCCAAGAAGAAGAAGAAGGAGGAGGAGAAGAAGAAGAAGAAGGAGGAGGAGGAGGAGGAGGGGGGGAGGAGGAGAAGAAGAAGAAGGTTGCTGCACGTTTGACGCGAGGGCTGAATGAGAGGCCATCGCTGCACAAAGCCGTCGGCATCGATTTGGTTGGGCAACCTGGAGGCCTGGAGGGCGAGCTGGAGGGCCAGGGCCTGTGCCAGGGCCTCGGCCAGGGCCGGCCACTCTCGCAATGGGCCACGCCACGAGAATGGGGAGGTGAACGCACGGCTCGGCGCTCGCCGTCGCTCTGTCTCCCTCGCACGCCGCGCCGCGCCCCTGGAGTGCGACGAGGACAGAGCGAAGGCCCGACCCTCCGGAGCGGCCCAACTTGTTACGCCCCGCTCGCCGCCACACTATTTCCACCGCTTTTTCCCTCGTTTTCCCTTTTGTTCGAGCGACACACTCTTTCTGCTGCCGGTCGGCCAGGCGGCCCGGCGTGCCGCCCGCCTTCCGCTGCGCGCGCTGCGGTTGATTGACAAGTTCCCTCGTCGAATTATGGAGGAAGCTTCCTTCCGCCCTCGCGTTGAAGGCGAAGCGGGGCGAAGCGGGGCCGAGCCACCGCCGCGGCAAGCCACTCATCGAACGATCCGACGACGTCACGCGTAAAAATAAAGAGCGAGAGAGAGAGTGAATATTGTTGTACACAGCGGCGAGTACGCGCGACGTCGACGAGCGGCAGCGCTCTGTCTCTCTCGCACCCCTTCGGGGCGCCCCGTGAGTGCGAGAGAGACGGTTGCCGAGCGGGCCTCGCTGGCCGGCGGCCAGTGCTGCAGCCCCCTCCCCCTCCCCCCGCCCCGCGCCGGAAGGGTTGCCTACCGGCCGCCCCGCCGGCGTACGGCACGGCGCTGGGCCCGCGCGGGGCGGGATGGATGGATTGGCGGCGGCCCTTCGAGGAGGAGGAGGAGAAGGGCGCGATTCAGGAGCCATCGTCACGGGTCGTCCCGGCCCATCCACAGGTCGAAGGGAGGGCAGCGGAGAGCGAGGGAGAGCGAGGAAGAAGAGGCCAGGTGCGGAATCTGGAGCGCGCGCTCCTGTTGGATCGGCGGGGAGGGGAGGGGAGGGGCGACCGCCCCCTGCGAAGCCTGCGAAGCCTGCGAAGCCACGCGCTGAAAGAGAGGTCAGCCCCTCCCTAAATCACAGTCCCTAATGAAGCCCTTTTCCGCCATCCCGCGCCCCCGCCCTGCGCCCTCCCCTGCAGGCCGACTCCGAGTCCGTCTCCGTCTCTCTCGCACTCACGGGGCGTCCCGTGTGGGTGCGAGAGAGACAGAGCGACTCTGGGCATCAGCCTGCTGCGCCTTCCTCATTACAGCGCGGCCCTCGGCCGGGCCCAGCCCCTGGCCCTTGGCGCGCCAGGAACCAGGAATCGCAGGTGCACGACCACCATCGAGCCCTCTCGCCGCACGACGGCACCCGTTCCTTTCCGGATCGCCTCGTCTTCTTCGCCACCATCATGTCCGCCATCAGCATCGGCGACGGTGACGCTGCCGGCGGTGGTGATGGCCGTGATGGCGGTTGTAACGGTAACGCGACACGGCCTCGCGGCCTCGCTGCCGCGCGCCGCCCACCCCCGCCGCCAGCCCTGCCCGAGGGGTCGTGTCGTGATGATGCACGGAAGAGTGACAGCAGGAGCGGCCCAAAGCGTGTGCTGGACGGAAGGGGAGCGGGGCGCGGCGGGGCGGGGCGGGGCGGGGGGCGGGGCGGG
This sequence comes from Thrips palmi, assembly GCF_012932325.1. Lineage (NCBI taxonomy): Eukaryota > Metazoa > Arthropoda > Insecta > Thysanoptera > Thripidae > Thrips > Thrips palmi. The sequence continues at coordinate 5,011,223 of NW_023144629.1, read as the reverse complement.
GCGGGGTGGGGCGGGGCCGGTGATGGAGCCCAGAGTGACGCTGAGGGCTGCGGGGGAGAGAGGGAGGCGTTGAGCCCGAGTCCTGTACAGTATTTTCACATCAGAGGTGAAGGTAGAAAATCGATGTTCTCGCTGACGAGGCTGGCGCGGGGCTGGAGTGGGGGCGCTGGAGGCTGGAGCCGCTGGAGCCATGAGGAGCGACAGAGACGGCGCGGCATGGCGGCAGGCGTAGGCTGGCCCCACCTGCGGGGCTGCTGCTTTCTCTCTCACTCGCACGCCGTGGCCTTGGCTCGGCTCGCGTCGCACCGCACGGCGCGTACGGCACCGCAGCATCGCCCAAACTGTGCGACACGTCAGCCATGAGGAGTGGCGCCGTCGCCTCGCTCCGTCTCCCTCGCACCCCTGCGGCGGCCCCGCGGGAGCGACAGAGACGGAGGCAGCGCGACGAAGGCGCTGTCCGGAGGCGGTCCACTGTGCACACGTTGTCGCGCATTTCGTAACGAGGGAGGCGTGGGTGCCGCGGGCACGGCCTTACAGTGGTCCTGCAGGTCCAGCCTCCAGACTGATTCTGAGAGTCGTTTTTGTCGCTCCGTCTCTCTCGCACTCATGGGGCGGGCGTCCCTTACGAGAGAAACTAACTGAGCGACGAAAAAACGACTCTCGGAATGAGTCTGCTGCTCGAGCCGCTGGAGCCCCGCGGGCTGGAGGGAGGCGACACGGCGACGCGCTGGCCGATGACGGCCGGAGGCTTGGCTTATCCCAGCGCAACGATGGCTCTGTCTCTCTCGCACCCCATGCCCCACGAGTGCGAGAGAGACAGCGCGACGACAGCACTCCGGCGGAACAGATCTATTGCTGGAGGTCTGCACTCTGCCGCCTCGCTACCTGTTCCTCTGAGAGCTTCCCAAGGCCGGCGCCTGATTAGGAGTGACACCGAGCACGCCGCGCAGTTCGCGCAGGCTCTGAAGGGGGATGGAAGGCTTCGACGGCGAGCACGGCCGCGCCGCCAGAGAGGGATGCACGTCAGCTGACCGACCCACTAGAAATAACGAAAAGAAATACTTTGGGACGGGAGATGTTTTTAGAATATTCCAGTCACGGTTTCTCGAGGAGGAATATGGGCAGGTCAACTCTGAGAGGGAGGAGGAGGCAGGTCAACTGATCCACGTCAGCAGAGAGAGTGAGGGACCGCACGGCGCACGGCTCGCTCGGACAGCCTTTTTATTGATTGCGCGCTCTGCCTGGCTCTGCCCGGCTGCCACCGCGCTCGCCTTGTCCGAGACCCCCTGCCTGCCAGCCTGCCTGCCTGCCTGCCTGCAAATAATGCACGAGTATCGGCCGGACAGCTAAGTGCAGCCCGCCAGGGACAGGCCGGCCCGGCCGTCGACTGGGCCCACAGCAACTGAAATTTTAACCGGCCGCGGACGGCCCGCTTCGCGCCCCGCTTACTCCAAAATATTATTTCGAGTTTCGTCCTTTTCCTTTCACTTTTCCGGCCTCTTTGAGAGTGTGGCACAAAGCGATGCTGCAGGACGGGGCGGACCGGGGCGGACCGTGCGCCGGATCAGGCCTTACAGCGCCGCGCCGCGCTCCGCGCTCCGCTTCGCGGGTCGAGCTTTCAGCACTTTTGTGCCACGCCATGCTGCCGTCGTCCCACGCGTATTTCGGACCGGGGCCGGCCGGGCCAGGGCCCAGCGGACCCATTCCGAGAGCCACCCTCTGTCGCTCTGTCCCTCTCGCACCCATCAGATGGCCCCACGAGTGCGAGAGAGGCAGAGCGACAGAGGGCGGGTATCGGAATCAGGCTGCATAGCGATCGCCCTGCCAGCGATTCCAGGGAGCCGCTAGGCAGGTTCAAGGTTTGCAGGGCGGCAGGCGGCAGGGCGGCAGGGCCACAAAAATACCCCGACACCCGCGCGTGGCCGCCTCTGCTGAACGGAGGGAGGGACAGGGAGGGATAGAGGCTTCTGCGGATGGCCCCGATTCACTCGCGGCAGGCATGGAAACGGGGCAAGACTTCACCACTGCAGACGTATGCCCCCTTTCCCTTCCGACTGAATCGATCCCAAATTGGGCTGGAGCTGGCAGGGTAAGTGAAATTCATGGCAGTCGAACGAAAGTGTCTCTCTGGCCACGCCGGCCGCGCCTCCCCGGCCTGTTGACAGGCGCAGCCAAGCGGCGTGTCCCGGACAGGGCCCGACGGGGCCCGGGGTGAGAGGGGAGGGGGTCAGGAAATGGGGAATGGACATGGTCCATCGACTGTGCTGGGGCACTTCTTGGCGAGCCCGGCCTGCCGGCCTGCCACTCCCCACGACCCCTTTCGCCACGACCCGTTTCCCCACGACCCCTTTCCCCACGACCCCTTTTGCCACGACCCAATTCCCCACGACCCCTTTCCCCACGACCCCTTTTGCCACGACCCGTTTCCCCACGACCCCTTTCCCCACGACCCCTTTTGCCACGACCCGTTTCCCCACGACCCCTTTCCCCACGACCCCTTTTGCCACGACCCCTTTCCCCACGACCCCTGTCCCCACGACCCCACGACCTCCGGCTCGTCCGGGCCGCGTCATCCTCCCCACGCGACACGCGACCCCATCCTGGGATTCACCGTCCCCCACGCCCTCTCCGTCGCCGTGACCCCCTGCCGTTTTCTTGGAAAAGAAATCCTGCTCCCGATCCGGGAGCAGCTCCTCATAGGTCTCTGCCTCTCCTCGGTCACATCCCTCATCCCCTCTGTCCCTCTCTCTCTCTTTCTCTCTCTCCCTCCCTCCTCGTCCGCGTAGGCGTACGGCGACGAACGCGTTTCCGGTGTGGCGTCGCCTGCGCCTCCGGCCGTCTCTCTCTCTGTCTCTCTCTCTCTCTCGCTCTCCCTGCCACGCCAATCGGACCGAGACCCGAGGGGCTGTTCCGTCGCCGAGCGTGAAAAGTCGTTCCAGCAACATGTTGGCTGGGATTGACACGCCACCGTACACTGTATTGATGTGCGCTTGCCTTACAGTGGAGCAGCACGTGCCTCGCGCCTTGCCGGCCGTGCCGGCCGCGCGCTGCGGTTCCGTGTGCCTTTGTGCGCAAGTCTCTGTCTCTCTCGCACCCGCGCGGCCTGTGCGACGCCTCGTGGCGCGAGAGAGAGACAGAGCGTGCCGCCGTCCCGGTGCCTTAAGACGAAGCTCAGCTGCCTCCACGCCGCCACGCCACCACCTCACTCGCCTGGACTGGCCCCGCGGCACTTTTGCCCCGCCCGTTGACGACAGAGGTGAAAATGTTAACAGCTTGAAAGGGAAAAGAAAAAAAATTGAACTCTACACCCCCTCCCCAGTCTTAATGGGGAGGCCTCCTGCTTTACTTCGGTGTTCGGGATGGGAACCGGTGCTATCAGGTACCTGGGGTTAATCCCGTCAGCGACCCTAAGCGTTCGCCGGGGGACCCAGTAGGACCCCAAAGCTCAGGCAGCTGGGTGAGAGCACCCAGTACGAAGCTCTTAGAGGGGCGGGACGTAGAGTGAGACGACAGAGAGACAGAGAGAGACTCAGACAGAGAAGAGGTTTGGTGGGAGCTTCTTGTTTTCGTAGGGTTGGTTGTGTACCCCATGGTACCCCCACTGTCCGGCGCTCCCGTACCGAACATACAGCGTTTTAGGCCAGCTTCAAAGGACTTATCATCGCCTCCCCGACGAGTCAAGGAGGCACCACCCGCAACCACACACCGGATGGTCTGGATTGATGGATCAAATACTCCATCGCTCCAGTGCCGAGGCCAACCCGCCGAAGCGGATTGCTTTTTAGACACCCACAGCGGAGTGGCCAGGTGAATGTGACTCTGACCACTACGCTATCACGCTTGTACGTCTGACCGAGTGTTGGACGACGGGTTTGAGTTGCAGTGGGACGAAGGCAGTCGAAAAATGTAACGAATTGGTGAGATTCGAACCCCGGACCCCGCCACCGGGATCACACGACTTTACGCTCTCGGCCACCGCACCGCGGCCCATGATGAGGGGACCGGCGTGAGGTGGGTTCTTGACGCAACAGGACTCGACCGACCCGGTCAAAATTTCGCAAGAAGTTGAGGGAGTCGAACCGCCGACCCTAGCACTGGGAACCGACGCCTCTACTCCCTGGACCACCACGTCCCATGTTCGGAAAGGGCTCGCGTTTACGGGTTTGAACCGCACTGGGTGAGGCAGTAAAATTAAATGGAAATATTTGTTAGGAGTCGAACCTCCGGCATGTGGGCCTGTTGCACACGGCACATGGCCTCGAACCACCACCCTTAGGATAGCAAGTCGAAAAAACTTTTGTGACGCTGGTATTCGAACGCCGGCCTGCGGTAACTCGATCCCACGTCTCTAACCTCTCGGCTATCACAGCAGTTGTGAAACGCGATGGATCATCTGCTTTCATTAACGTTCGTTGGATGAGATTTTTTTACGCAAACCGAGTCGAGACAAGAAATTAATTAAACGTATGAGAAAACGCAGGAAGCAGCAGTCTGCACATTAACGCGTATTCTTTTTTCTTGTGCATCGCTCGACTTATATCGGCGTGTTTTGTTCTAAACATGTTGATGCAAAATTGTCGGGCGGAGTGATTCGGGCGGAGTCTGCAGCTACCTCATTGTCCATGCACGGGCACCAGGCCAGCCCCTCGCGGCAACGTCGTGACCCCAGACTCCCGACCGCCTCCACTGAACGGCTTAAACTCAATCAACTTAACTCCGACGCCCCAAAATATGCCGCGCGGCGCGGTAGGGTTGTTGGTCCTTGTTGTTGTTGTTGTTGGTTTTCCTTACTTTTCGCGCGGCTGCAGGGCTGCCGCGCCTCCGCGTTTCCGGATCAACAATTTGTAAAGCTCCTCCTTTTTGTTGTTGTTGTTGTTGTTGTTGTTTCCTCGTCACAGTGCAGACACTGTTAGGCACCCTTTGTCGGCACGCGAGCGAGCAGACGGCGGTGACCCCGTCGCTCCGTCTCTCTCGCACTCGCGGGGCTCTCCGCCGGGCCGCGGGGGTGCGAGAGAGACGGAGCGACGGAGCGCCCTACCTTTGACTCCCTTTGTGGCGCCGGCGAGCGTTTTGGACGCAGCGGCGGCTTCACTCCGATACGGCCGGAAAAAAAATATAAATAATCATCGTCATAATGGGGAGGAAAATGCGGGAAAGTGGAGGAATCGACCATCACACGCACCGCCGCCGGGAGAGAGCGTATACCGCGCGGCACCGCGGCGGGGGAAATCATTTTCAACTTCATTTTCACCGTGGGCGATATGGCGACGTGTGTGTGTGTGTGTGTTCGTCGGCGTGTGGGTGCGCTGCGTGCGTGTGGGTGTCCCCCGCATTCGTCACAATCGTCCCCGACGTTTTCCCAAATGATGGGCCGCCTGCTCATGTGTGCCATAGGGTGGGTGCTGGCGGGGCGGCGCGGGGCGGGGGGTCCATACATTGTGTGATTGTTGATGAGGGCGTTATCAAGCTATTGAAAGGCATCGGCGCTCCTCCACGTCCCTTCATGTCCCGGCCAAACTGTCCTCTGCACGACAAAAGCGGGCGCCGCGCCCCGCCCCGCCCCGCCCCGCCTTTGCCATCCGCCCAATTTGGCCTACACTGCGCCGGGCCTGGCGGGGCCTGGCGGGGCCTCGGCGCCCTTGCTGCCCAAAAAGGGCTAATTAGCGGCAAGGTATTGGCCGATACTTTGTGGCCGCACCTCGCTTTGTGGAAAAGGGCCAATTTGAAGGCGGCCGCAACACAGCCCTGCAGGGCCATTCCGAAGAGCGCTTCTCTCGCGTCGCTCCGTCTCTCTCGCACTCGCGGGACGTCCCATGGGGGTGCGAGAGAGACAGAGCGCTCTGAGCGTGCAGAAGGAGCGCAGGGTGCGGCACGACGGCCTTGGCAGCCCTTCCCTTCCAGGGAGGCACACTGCACCAACAGACTGATTCGTCGCTCTGTCTCTCTCGCACTCATGGTTCGTCCCTTAGACGTGCGAGAGAGACGGAGCGACGAAAACGACTCTCGGAATCAGTCTGCACGCATGGCGAGAGGCAAGGGCCCCCCAAGGCGAGCGGCAAGCCTGGATAGTTTGTAATCCAATGCCGAAATAATGAATCTGATGAGGCAAATTGCTCGGAGATCCAGAGGAGGCTCCAGGAAAACCGGGCCGCTGCTCCGCGCCCCCGCCCTTGCCCCCGGCTCCGGCCTCTCCTTCGTCCTGCCGGTCTTGACGACGCGGAAGCGATCATCAAGGTTCAATACCCCATCTCCGATCACATCATCCGTGGTGCCGTGGCACGCGAGCGAACCCCGCGCCAGAATCGACAGGCCAAAAAAAAAATGTGACGGCGGCGGCGGGGCTCGAACCCGCCACTTTTTGGCGCGGGTCCGGCCTCCCTACTCACTGGCTTGTCTCTGACACCGCTTCCCGGCCGTCGCGGCGTCTGGCAACACACCGGAAATAGCACCTCCCTTCCCGCTGGGGCTTCCCTTTGTACTACCCTGTTTCTTTTCTTTCGTCGGGCGGCGCGCCGCCAGCCAGGCAGCCAGCCAGCCACTCCACAAGTCAAATCGACCCCATTGTAGTCCGGCAAGACATCCATATCTCAAGGGTGTGCAACAGGTTGGCCGGGGTGGCGGCGCGCCGCCGAGTTGGTTGGAAGAACGGTGTGGGTTTCGCGCGCCCTGCCCCTCGGCGTGCGCGCCCCGCGCGGCCACACACCCCTCCGCCGCGCCGCCTTGCCCGGATTCCTACAAGGACGCCGCCGACGAAGACGACGACGACGAGGGCGCGCGGCGTGCCCCTGCAACCGGCAGGCACTTGATGATGTCGCCCCGCACTTTTATTCCCTGATCCTTTGTGCTTTGCATTATTGAAGAGACGAGGAATACAAATGGAAAGGAAAAGTGTGTGTCTTCTTCTTCTCTCCGCTCTTTTTTTTCTCGGTTCGTTTTGCTCTTTTCGCTCTTGGGCCTCCCGGTAATGGAGGGCTGTGCGCGCATATTGAGCTGCAAAAGGATTCCCGCGGCTGTTTGCCGAGCGAGGCAGAGGCGAGGCAGAGGCGAGGCAGAGGCACGGCGAGGCAGCTTCGGCGGGCCGCCGCCAGGGGCGCTGCAGACTCCGCGACCTGAGGCGCGGCGGCACGATTCTTGTTTTTGAATAAAGGAAATCAGCCTTCCGGAGGCGAGTTTGACAGTTTCTCGCCACCAGGGCCGCCGCCAGAGCCGCCAACCAGGCCCGGCACCAGCGCCACCACCAACATCATGCTGCTGCAAGAGCTACAACCACCCAAGCATCATCATCATCATCAACGCTGTTAGGCCTGTTCAGACCTTTAGCGGTTCGAGCGCTACTACCAAAAAGCTGCCATCAGGGGCTACCGCCAGGGATACCAACAGGGGTACCAACAGAGCTACCATCAGGGGCTACGTACCGCCAGGGATACCACCAGGGATACCAACAGGGATACCAACAGGGATACCAACAGGGCTACCACCAGGGCTACCACCAGGGCTACCACCGAACGACCACCAGGACCCCACCAGGGTGGCCACCAGGTGCGGCGGGTTCGGCCTGGTGGGGCCTGGTGGGGCCTGGTGGGGCCTGGTGGGGCCTGGTGGGGCCTGTTCGGCCGGATGGGGCCCGTGCATAAGTAATCTGCGGCTCGGGGCCGCGCTGCGTGTGCTGCGTGCTGCGTGCGTGACGCTGCGCTGCCGTGGGCCCTCGTGTGGGCCTGGGTCGCCTCGCCCAGCTCGCCGTGCGCCGCGCGTCCTACAGTGGGCCAGGCCGGGCCGCGCCGGGCCAGGCCTCTCCGACACATTACGCCCAAATCCCATGACGAAAATCCGTCAAAGCGGCGGTGCGGCCCGGCCCGGCCCGGCCAGACGTGGCGCGTCGGAAATCCTCCCCGTATGAATCTGGTCGGGGGCCGCCCGCCTCTCCCTCTCGCTCCACTCTCCCTTTTCACTCCCCTCTCACTCTCCTTTTCAAGCAGCCCGCGCCGTGCCGCGCCGTGCCGCGCCGCGCTGTGCGCGACAGAGTCCACTCCAAGTCTCCGAAGTGGCGCCGTGCTCCGCCGCGCTCCTCGCCCTTCCTCCCCGTTTTTAATCTCCGTGCCTTGGCGGCCTGGGCCTTGGCCTGGGCAGCCTCGGCAGGACTCCGTCTTATTAGTGTGTCCCCGGGGCTGCTTCGGGATCATCGGGACTCGCTTGCAGGCATCCAGGCAAGCTGCAGCCTGATCCGCGGAGTCGTTTTCGTCTGTCTGTCTCTCTCGTACGCGTGAGGCGTTCTTACGGGTGCAAGAGCGACAGAGCGACGAAGACGACTCTCGGAATGAGTCCGTCCGGGAAGCTCAGTGCGTTGGCGGCGTGCCGCGGCGTGCCGAACGGGGAGCGGAACAGCCACCTTCGGGAACAGCGCGGCTCAGTGCGGCCCCCGCAAAGGGAGAGAGTGAGAGACAGAGAGTGAGAGAGAGGGAGGGAGACGGGGAGAAGCGGGGAAGTCCACCTCACCCCTGCGCAAGGCCACCTCAGTGTGTCAGAGGGGTGAGTCCCCCCCCCCCTCCCTCGGCCTCCCCCACCCCCGGCGCGTGCCGCGTGCCGCGAACAAAGGCAGGCCGGTCGGTGGTGGGGGGACCGTGAGGCCGCCGGGCCGGGCCGGGCCGCTCGGGCCATCGGGGGGAGGCTTCGAAAAGCGAAAGGGATGAGGTTGTGCGGCGCGGGCTGTAGCTGCTGTAGCTGCGGCCTCCCCTCCCCTCCCCTGCCCCGCGTGCGCTCAAGTGTCACAGCACAGGGCCTCGCCGGCTAGGCCTAGCCCCTCGGTAGCCCCTCGGAACACCTCGACTGGCTTCGGGCCTGCTTCGGGCCTGCTTCGGGCCGGGGGGTGGCTCGGCACTCGGAACTCGGCGCTCGGCTCGGCTCGGCTCGGCTCGGCGGGTGGACAGGAGGCCCAGTTGCGACGTGGGGTGGCGCCGCCCGGCCGCCCCGCCACCCCGCCCCGCCACCGCCCTCGGAGCTGTCATCTAATCGATCCGAGTGCATGCAAAAGTTTGATGAAATGGACGCCATCCCTGCCGCGCTGCCGCCCTGCCGCCCTGCCTTCCCGGGTGCCGGCGCCGGGCCTGCGCTGCGAGGCTGCGGGGCTGCGGGGGGTGGGGGGAGTGGGCGACAGGGCGCGGCCAAGCGGACGACCTGCTTCTGCTACAGCCTCATCTCGGAACGCAACTACGCAGCTACCACCTGCTTGAGGCAATCGGAAATGGGTACACGCGCACGCAGCGTCTCCCGTCGCCGTGTTGAGTCCCCCCACCCCCTCGCCAGGTTCCCACGCAGTCAATCATCGCTGCTCCTCAGGCCAACAGGTACACTGCGGTACATTGGCGGTGGTACATCGCTACCGCTACCCCGGCGGTCACAGTGTGGTCACCTCGGCACCAGCGCGGCGTTGGCGGCGTTGGCGAGCACGCTGTGGCCAGCGTGACGGCGTGGCCGGCGTGCAGTGTCGCGTGTCCCGGCGCGCATGCGTGCTGGCGTGCCTGGCGTGCCCACGCAGTGGCACGCACGTGGAGGAGGGAGGGAGGGGAGGGGAGGGGAGGCCGGCCGAAAGGGAAAGCCGGGGAGGGGAGGGGCTGGCTGCCATGGCGCACGGCGCTACGCAGCAGAAAGGGCTCCGTCCTTGAGGGCTCCCTCCCTCCCCTCCGCGTCCTCGGCGCGCACGCGACCGAATTCACCGCCTGATCCAGCGAGAGAATTTTGTATAGCCCTGTGGGAGCCCTTGCGGGAGCCCTGTGGGAGACGACAGTTGATTTCTCATGGTTGATCCAGCCTGCAATCACCCGTGCGACGGCCCGGCGGCCCGGCGGCAGGCTGGTTCCGGACGGTCGCTCTGTCTCTCTCGCACCCGCGCGTCGACGCCACCCCGAGCGAGAGAGAGCGAGAGAGACAGAGTCCGGGCGGCGGCGCTGTTTGCCTTTGTTTCCGGCAGCCTGTTTGCCTGTTTGCCCAGGCAGGTTTTTGGCCGCGCGGCTGCCGCGCGGATATCAAACAATCCGTTTTCCATAACGCGGAGAACAATACGAGAGAGAGAAAGGATTTCTTTTTCCAGTGGGGGCGAAACCGGAACCGCGCGTCCGAAGTCCGAAAACATCTAGCAGGTTGGAGCCGCTGGCGGCGGGTCGCGGTGGCGGCGTTGGCGGAGCCACTGCGAATTGCCTCGGCCGCCTTTGTCTGCAAGACGCACGACTCCGTCGACTCCGTCTAGCCTGACAGACACGCCGCCCGGCAGAGCCACGGCCGGCACGAGCGGGTCGGGTTACACGCACGCACGCACACACTTTCCTTTTCATTATTCTTTAACGAACAAAACGGCGTGCGGCTGGTATACGAACCGCCAAACTCCGGCCTGGCCCCGGCGCCGCCAAGACGCCAAGACACGCCCGCAGCTAACAACACTACCGCTCCACTCGTGTTGTGGTGTTATTTATACAGAGCAACAGATGGCCGGCCCGGGCCCCACCCTGCCTTACCCCGCCGGGTTGGCCCGCCGGGTTGCCCTGCCCCGTCCGCCGCCTTCCTTGACACCGCGCGATAAATCACCCGAGCCCCGCCGCGGAGGTAGGGCGCGGCGCGGCGCGGGGCAGAGGCCAACCTGGAGGGCGGTGAGGTGAGGGGCCGCCGGGGCGGCGAGGCGCGGTTGGGGTATCAGCCCGGGCCTCGGGCCTCGGGGCCCTATTTCCCTAAGTAAGTCGTCACTTTCCGAAGTAAGGAGGTTGCCAAGTCGTTTCCGGGTGCTTGGTGGGGCTGCGGGGCCGCGGGGGCGCACCGCACGTCGAGACTGGCGGAACGAATTCGGCACGGCGGATCGCTCGCGACGTCGACGACGGCGAAGCCGGTCCGTCCGATTTGAATAAACCCCGCCAAGTTACTGTGATAATGGGCCGCGTTTTGGCGATGATGCGGCCGCCGTTGCTGTTGGGGTCTTTCGTTCCGAGGGGAACAAATTGTGCAGCAAAGTGGCCCTGCGTTGTGGCGTGCCGGGCCTCCGGCTGCTCGGGCATGACGTGGACGTGGATTCGACACTGGATTCATCGATTCGACGTCCGAGGACGACGCCGACGCTGTGATGAACGCGCAGTCGCGTCTGACCTGTGCTGTGCGTTCGCGTCGCTCGGCCGTCCGTCCGTTCAGCCATCGATTCCCCCTTTTTTTTCCCTTTTTTCCCTTTTGGGCCGCGCTGCCCTGCCCGCTGCCTGCGCTACGCTACGCTGTAAATGATAAAACAGACCCCACGGACGGCCCACGGCAGGCCCACGGCGGCATCGGCCCTGCTGCCTTCGGCCCTTCGGCCGGCTGCCTTTAGCGCGGGCCTTTTGTTCCGAGGCAGACAGGCAGGGCTGGCAGGCAGCACGTCAGGCGGAAAGGCAGGCGGGCAGGCACGGCGGACGGACACACGCGGGAAAAGCAGGAAGACGGGATACAGGGAACCGGAGGGAACCCTGTAAAACTCAAACGCCTCGCGGTGCACCTGGCCGGTAGCGGTGCGTGCTGGCAGAGGTCCTCAAGCGCGACTTTTGGCGGCCGTTGCGTTCAATCCAGACCGTTACTCCAAACACGTATCCCAGCCCGAGGCTTCAAAGTCTCAAAACGCGCCTCCCAGTCCAGCCCAGTCCGCCCGACTGCCACGCCTCTGCAGGCCCGTCGAGCAGGCGCGGCGAGCGGGTTGCCTACTCGCCCGATGACAGGCGCGCTGCTTCACCGAGGGACCGATTCCGAGAGTCGCTCTCGTCGCGCTGTCTCTCTCGCGCCGAAACGGGACGCCCCATGAGTGCGAGAGAGACAGAGCGGCACGAGTCCACAAACCCCCGGGCGAGCGGCTGCAGCCGAAACCAGAGTCAAAGAGAGACGTCTACATGGCCGGAACCAGAAGGGGGAAGGGGAAGGGGTTGTTTGCAAGGCGAGGGAGGCGCTTCGCGCAGCACGCCCCGATGCACGCCTCCGCCGGCAGGTGGCGCTGCAGACACACTGCGAGAGTCGTCGCTCTGTCTCTCTCGCACTCGCGGGGCGCGCCGTACCGGTGCGAGAGAGACGGGGCGACGAAAACGACTCCCGGAATGAGACTGCTCCACCCCAAAATGGACTCGTTACGGCAGTGCTGCTCATGCTACGCCAATTTGCCGGCCGCCTCCCCAAGGAAGGGTAAGGGAGGAGGGAGAAAGAGAGAGACAGAGAGAGAGCGAAAAAAAAAAAGGTTGCGCGGCCTTTGGTGCGGGTCAGCACGTGGGCGTCGTGGACGTCGTGGACGTGGTGGACCCGGGGGCGCGGCGGGGGGCGGCGCCACGGCCTCGGTGTCCTTCGCCAGGGCAATGCACCACCACCGCCACTAACCCACACTAACCAGCCAATCGGGAAGCTCCGTTTCGGCGCCAGTTTCCGAACGGAGGCCCGTGTCTGGCTGCCTGGCCGCCGTGCCGCCGAGGCTGTCCTGTCCAATTAGCACCGGCAGCGCTAGGAGTGTGTGCTGATTGCGGCACGGCCTTGACGGCCTCGCCGGCCTCGGTTGCGGCACTGCTTTTTGTGTGCACACACACTTTCACTCTCGCTACACGCGCCGCGGAGGTCGCGGGTTCGACTACTCGGGGCGGTAATAGCGGGCGGTAAAAAGGGCGTGAGCGAGGGCTGGCGGCGCCTGACACCCCGACACTGCAAAGGGCAAAGCTCCCCCTCCCCCGCCCCTGCGGTTTCGCTAGCTTGGCTCGCTAATGGTGGCGCAGGGCGACGCAGGGCGGGCTGCTCTGGGTGTGTGTCGTCTCGTTACCGGCCTCCTATTTGTGTTCGCGGCGCTGCTCCTCACCCAACTCGCCGACATCAAAAGTGTAGCAATAACTAGCAAACCAATCCCTTGCGCGAGGGGGAGAGAGGGAGAGGCAGTCGTTACGAAAAGGTTTTCCTGCTCCAGCAAAACGCGCTCGAGTTTGGAACTCGCCGCCACCACTCAACATTTTGGCGCGTGAAAAGGCACGCGTTGATCCCCAGTAGGATGATTCCGAAGTCGTCGCTCTGTCTCTCTCGCACCGCCTACGGCACGCGCCACGAGTGCGAGAGAGACAGCGACCGAACCACTGTTGGAGAGCAGCCTGCTGGCCGCAGTGCCGGACGGCCTCCACGGCCTCGACGGCCACCTCGACCCTCGAGAGAGGGCTGGGGCTGAAAGTACAAGCACGGACCGCTCGCCAGACGGCCAGGTACAGTACAGGGGTTTAGCGGCCGTGCCGGGCGGCCGTGCCGGGCCATGGGCGGCCCGTCCAGGCGAGCGGTTCAGAGGATCGCCTTCTCGCTCTGTCTCTCTCGCACCCTCACGGAGAGCCCCGTGAGTGCGAGAGAGACGGAGCGACGAAACGACTCCCAGGCCGAGTCATAAGCGGGCATCGAAAATCGGCCGACCGATGAAAGTTTTGGGCGAAGGGCTGTCGGCCCCGTGGGCCGGAGGTTGTATTAGGCCGGGCGGGCAGGGCGGGCAGGGCCCCAGGCCGCCCTGCCACCGCCGCCTCCACTGCGTTCACTAACATTCTGCCTGTGTCACTTTCATTAACTCCGCCATGAAGTCCGGGGCAGCGCCAGCGCCGGCACCCCGTCAATCAAAAACAACGTCACAAGTCCGGGCCCAGGCCGTCCCGTCCGGGCGGTGCGGCAAGCCGTGGGCCGTCGGCGGCCGTCGGCCTGACGGCCCAACCCCACGGCCCGTCGCCCCGGCGGCCTGGTGGCCTGGCCTGGCCGGGTGTACATGTTTTCCGTATTGATAGGCAGCAGCCCAGGCTGCCGGTCGGGCTGGGCCGCACGCCGGGCCCTTCCGACGGCAGGGCGCGGCGGGGCTGCGGCGGGGCTTTGACAAAGACAAGGACGCTGGGGCAGGACAAAGGGGCCCTGTGCCGGACAGGCGCCCTGCGACCGGCCTGCGACGCAGCCGCGATGCTGGGGCTGCGGAGCTGACGCCGTCCCTCCATATGGACGGACACCGAGAGGCGTTATCGGCGGCCGGCCAGCCCCGCCGCGATGTTTGCTGTGGGCACTGTGAACGCCGTGGACATGAACAAGGAGGCCTTCGTGGCGGTCGCCCCGCAGCCGCGTCCCGGCCGAGGCCCGGAAGGGCGGCAAGAAGGCAACCAGCAGCTCGCCGTCGAGCGGAAGTGTGTGGCAGGCACAAGGCAGGCCGTCGGCAGGCCGGGGTAGGTGTGTAACGCCTGTAACGGGGTTTCTCTCGAAGGGGTGGCATTACGAGGAGATGCAAAAGGGGAGGCGGGGCGGGGCGAGGCCCCGGCACCTCGCTGTCGAGAGCAGCTGCTAAGCCAGCCTGCCAGCGCGCCAGCCCCTGGGCCTACATAACGAGGGCCAAGGGCTCCCGGGGACGGCCGGGGACGAGCGAGGAGGAGGCATCACTCAGCCAGGTGGCCGACGAGGAAGAAGAGGACATCGGATCCCCGACGACAGCTCGCCGCGCGCTGCGCAGCGCGCCGCGACGATACACTCGCGTCGATATGCGTTGGCGTCGATCCCGGGAAAACGGGAGCTCAAAACTTCGCTGAAAACCGGCAAGTTCTCGTCGGCTCTCTCTCGCGCGTGCACACAGTGTTTCAGTTTTCCGAGAATCCGGGCGCGTCGCTCCTCGTTCTCACTTTCCAGCCATCAAGCGGACGTCGGGGTTGGTGGCGCCCGGGCCTCAGCCACCCCGGCCTGCCCCGCCGACCTCGCACTTCGTTCACGTGTGTGTGTGGTGTGTGTGTGAGAGAGAGAGAGAGAGAGAGAGAGAGAGAGAGAGAGAGAGAGAGAGAGAGAGAGAGAGAGAGAGAGAGAGAGAGAGAGTGCGCGCGTGTAGGGGTGGGAAGTGCCGGGGGCGGTCGGCGGTCATACCGCGCCGTCAAAGGACGAGACTCCACTATCGGCCACTCTAGTTAAACAGTGGTGTGCCCGGGATGGACACGTCGTGGACACGTCGTGGACGCGTCCGCCTCGCCGTCGTGCTGTGTCGTGCCATGCGCGCCGGGACCTTTTAATATAGATCACATCACACTCGGATCCACACACACGCACACACACACACAGAGCCTACCCCGGCGCGGCCCCCAGTGCGCGCACACGCGCAAAAACACACACGGACACGTTTCCTTTTACACACACGCGCACGCACACAGGGGCACGCCGTACAAAGGGGCCTATAGGTGCGCTACGCCGCTACACGCGGGGGCTCCGGGCGCCGCACGTCTAAAAGTAAGTCCGCCGCCCGGGGGTCCGACAAAGCGAAGCGCTGCCGCCGCTGTAGTGCCTCGGCGAGTACAAGAGAGCCGTCGCGGCGCACCCTGCCGCCCGGGGAGTGGCGGTCGGTGCCGGAGTCAGTGCCGGCCCGGGGTTGGGTGTCATGATGTCATGATCCTGTCACCACGTCGGCGTGGTGCCCGTGCGGCGGGGCGGGGCGGGGCGGGGCGGCCGCCACCTGGATCCTGGATGTCCTGGATCCACCGGTCCGAGCCTCCCTTTCATCGACAGACATATTGCTCCAACCCCTTTCCAGCCCCGCGGCCTGCACGGCCTCCACCGCGGCCTCCACGGCCTCCAGCGGCAGCAGCCCACCCCCTCGGCCTCCACCGCCCCGCCTCGGCCCCGCCGCCCCGCACGCAAAATCAAAGCGAAGCTCCGGCGGACTGCGCGGTACAGGAGTCCGATAATTACAGCCTGCTAATAACGTGTGCTGTGCCTGGCTGTGCCTCCAGCAGCGCAGCGCCCACCCCACCCCGCCCCACCCCGCCGCACCCCGACGTGTCCAAAGTGAAATCTGACAACCCCACAGCAGCGGCACCAAAATGGAGGGGGAGCGGGGAATTTGATTTGCCGCGCCTTCAATATTGTGTAACGTCGGATTGGAGTAGCCGGGGATCGACTTTGGCCGGCGGCCGGCCCCGGGGAAGCGCGTCCGTTACCGCGAGGCGACTATGGATCACCTCGCCGTAGTCGGGATGAGCGCGGGATCAGCGCGATAATGAGGCGCCAAAAACGAAAACGTCGTCCTCGCCGTTGACGGCGTCCTCGGCGTCCTCGGCGCGCACCTGGGCGCGCTTAAGGGCGCCGTGCCGCTTGTAGATTGAGGATTACAGTTTGATTAGGCCGGATTAGCGGGCTGGCGCGTCAGCCCTCATCCGCGCAGTCTTCTGGAGTTACAAAGGCGGGGAGCAGAGGCAGAGGTGAGCGGGGCGACACTACGTAGTCTACGGCACCACCAGGGCCGTGGCTCGGCCGCAGCGGCGGCGCGGAGGGGAGCGAGGGAGAGCGAGAATCACAGTGGAGGCGCCGCGCGGTCCGGCGATACCCCGCGCGTCCAGTACGCCCGCCAGGCCCGCCGCGCACTACACTGTACTACGTCTTTGCGGACAAAGAACTGGCCCGGCGATACCCCGCCACTGCCGCGACACTGTCAAATAGGGTCTGGAGCGTCTGTCGCCAACTAGGACACAGTGGCTTAGAAAACCGGAGGATGCGGTCAAAACTCTATACGCGTTTTGAGCTCCAGAGTCGCTGAACAGGACTCGAATCGAACGTGTGACCCCACCAATGGATTGAATCCATTGGTGGGGTCACACGTTTGGTTCGAGTCCCATTTAGCGACTCTGGAGCTCAAAACGCGTGTGGACCGCCTCCACCGGTCTTCTGGCCCACTGTGCACGGTGGCGTAATACCATCGCGTCGATTGTTCGGAAGAGAAAGAAATGCGAAACGCACACTGGGAAACAAAGGCGCGGTGGCTGCGGTGCCGGCTGTGCCGGCGCACCCCTGCGCCCCGCAGCATCAATGATGGACGCCGTTTCGTTTATCGGTGCGAATGCGGGGGCCCACAAAACCGCCGCCTTTGTGTTTCCAGCGTAGTCTGGATGAACATAGTGGGACTCGACTGAATGATGCACGAACTACAGGAAAATAAAAATGAAAAGGTTTGGGGGTGGGGGAGGAGGAAGGGGCTGAATCCGGCGCCTTCCAAGCCGATGCGGCCGTGGCCCGAGGAGCGAGTGTTCATTCAGCACGTTAATGAGGCAAATGTAAGTTGCGCTTCGGCGACTTGTGTGAGCTGAAACAGTCAGTGAATGCCATGAGGAAGAAAGACGGCAAGTGTGTCAGGCGTGCGCGCGCGTGATGGAGTGTGCGCGTGTACTCAGTCCGGAGAGTATTACACGCGTCCAACAAGAAGAAGCAGAAGAAGAAGAAGAAGAAGAAGAAGCATGGCGGACGGAGCTGTAATTTTAACGCAGCGGGGAGGATATTGGTGGGGGGTCGGCCGCGTGGGGGGGCAGGCGAGGCTGGGGGCGGGGCGGGGTGTGGTGGGGCGGGCCGGGCTGGGCTGGCACGTGGCAGGTAGGCAGCCTCCCTCCCGCTCCGTCCCACGCACGCCCCCAGCGCGCCCCGCCCCGCCCCGCCCCGTGCTTCCCCACTTTTCAACTCTCAGCCTCCAGCCTGCCAATAAACCAAGAATATTTCCAATATTCGCCGCGGCGCTGCTCACTGCGGACCCGGCAGGACCCGGCGGGCCTGCGCCTGGCTCGGCGCTCCTCGCGCCGCCGGGCCCCGTCCGGGGACCGTGTCCCCGCGTCCCCCCTCGCCCCCCTCGCCCCCCCCTCGTCCCCGGGACGCGCTGGAGTGGCCTGGACGGCCAGGATGGCCTCCACGGCCTGGAGACTCCAGCGCGCACCAGCGTCGTCCTGGGGAAAGTGGCCAGAGACGGTGAGGCCAAACCTGCAAATCAAGCCTGGTTTTCCATTCCAATGCCCAGTCTTGATGGACAGTGTAGAAGGTGAGACGTTCAGCGTGACCAATTGGGCCGTTTACTGCCTCCGACAGACAGGCAGCCAGTCAGGCAGGCAGGCAGCCAGCGCGTCGCCTTGGCCCGGCCGACCGGAAATGCCGGAAGTGGCGCCGAAGGTGTTTGCTTCCGGTCGCTAATCTTATCTCATCCCGGCGCGCGGCCTTTTTCGACCTTCCAGGAAGCCGTTGTCTGATTGGTCGCCGTATTGGGAGGCGTGAGGGAGTCGCGCTCGTCGAGGCGGAGCGCGGAGCGGGAAGCACAGCAGACTGATTCCGTCGCTCTGTCTCTCTCGCACTCATGGGGCGTCCCGCACAGGTGCGAGAGAGACAGAGCGACGGAAACGACTCTCGGAATCAGTCTTCAGCGGGAAGAAATGTCGAGGAGGACCGGGCGGGAGAAGGGCGAAGGAAAGGGGAGGCAGGGCTCGACGGGGCACGACGGGGCTCGGCCACCGAAATTAGTACGATAATGAATACGTCGGATTCCTCTCCTGGAATGTAATGATGTTGCTGGCGGTGCGTGGAGGTGGGGATGGCAGCATGGCGGCAAGGCAGGTGGGGGCTCTACAGCCCCTCCAGCAGCCCCTCCAGCAGCAGCCCTTCGAGCAGCAGCCCCTCCAGCAGCAGCCCCTCCAGCAGCAGCCCCTCCAGCAGCCCCTCCAGCAGCCCCTCCAGCAGCCCCTCCAGCAGCCCCTCCAGCAGCCCCTCCAGCAGCCCCTCCAGCAGCCCCTCCAGCAGCCCCTTCCCTCCTTAGGACGCCTGGCGACGCCTGGGCAGGATTCGCTGGCGGGAACCTTTGTGCGTCGTGCGCCTCGTGCCCAGTGAATCCACTCCGGCGCAAATTCGAGAAGCCGAGCGTGGAGCAGCGGAGCAGCGTGGGCCGAGGGGGCTGGAAATCTAACGTCATCAGCCAGCAGTACCCACCCGGGAGGCGCGCCGCCGCCACGCTCGGTGCGCACGGCCCCCGGGGGAGTACCTCGCCTCGTCGGCCAGGGCGGGCATGGCCAGGGCCAGGCAGACCGGCAGGTACGCAGTGAGGCGACGACCGGCCGGCCAGCTAAGCGCCGTCCGCTGTTAGCGTCCACTCCGAATTCACTCAGCGCGAAATCCACTCAGGATCGGCTAAGGATTAATGAGGGCGTCGGTATCCTGTCGGGGCAGGACGCCGCGACACGTGACAAGAGAGAGAGAGAGAGAGAGAGAGAGAGAGAGAGAGAGAGAGAGAGAGAGAGAGAGAGAGAGAGAGAGAGAGGCCCCACGTGGCAGCGTACTCTGCCGGCGATACGGACAAGCGAGTGTCGCGTCGTCCTGGTGGAGCGCAGGCCCTCCTTGTTGTCGTCCAGGACCTTCCAGGGGACTTCCAGGAGCTTGACAGCCTGCCTGCCGCGCTCTCGCCCTCGAAGAGCCGGAACGAGCTCGAAGTGCGTAGCGGCGTAGGCGCAGCGGCGTGCGTGCGTCACCGGGGACTCGAGCTGGGTGACACACACGCCTCGGTCTAATTGTGTCGCGATAAGTACACACACTCGCAGGCAGGCCGAGTCAGGCCGAAGGCACGCATCCCGAGACGCACATTAATTATTGGCTCGACACGGCACAGCGACGCGGCGGCGCGGCGGCGCGGAGCAAAAAGGGCAACAGGACGACGCGGGCCTCGACGCGGGCCTCGACGCGGCGTCGTGTCACCGTGTCGCAGTGCGCGCCTCGCCGCCAACCCCGCACGCGGAACGGCCTAACGGCCCGACGGCAGCCGACGGCGTGCATTTACAAGCAGGCAGCCTGTCACTCCGGGT
The DNA here is from genome assembly GCF_012932325.1 of Thrips palmi. Classification (NCBI taxonomy): domain Eukaryota; kingdom Metazoa; phylum Arthropoda; class Insecta; order Thysanoptera; family Thripidae; genus Thrips; species Thrips palmi. The sequence goes on along the minus strand of NW_023144629.1, from coordinate 4,991,616 downwards.
TCCGCCCCAAAGTGTCGGCCTCCTGCACGCCTGGCCGTCCGCACCGCCCTGTCCGTCAGCCCCGTGTCCGTCCGGCCGCCTGTCCGTCTGGCCGTCTGCAGTCGGTCTCGTCGTCCTGTCTCTCTCGCACTCATGGGGCGTGTCGTTGGTTTTCGGTCGTCGACTGTAGGGACACAGACTGGCGGAATCGGTCCACTGACGGCGTCCTCACCCGGCGGAGGCGGGCCGCGCGCCTGCAGTGGGCCGGGTAGGCAACCCGGCGATCGGCTGTTCGTGACGGGCCGGCCTGCCTCCGTTTCGCAGGCGCTGAGACACCCGAAGCATCGGTATTTCATCGCTCTGTCTCTCTCGCACCCCCACGAGCCACCAGAGCGAGAAAGAGACGAAACGAATCAGCCTGCACGTGAGACGGAACACGCACCGCCCGGTCCCCCTTTTTCGGTTTAGTTTTAAATTTTAAATTAATCCGCCACTTCCCGCGTCGCGTCCCCTACCTCCCCTTCACACGCCGGTTACCTTGCCGTGCCGTGCCGTGCCGTGCCGTGCCGTGCCGCCGTCCTCGCCGGGCCGGGACCCTCCGCGAACCCCATCTGCTCGGGATCAGCCGCGCGGCTAACCCGATTGTCAGCGAGCGACTCAGAAATTAACGAAATCTCCCAGCGACCTAATTATCACAGGGCCCCGGTGACACCCTGACAGACGGGACGAGTCAGCTACTGCCGAAGTGCGTTCGTCATCTCACTGTTAAATTTAGGAAAATAGTGTAGGTGTGCCAGAAAAGTGGGCCACAACTTAACACGAATTTTATGAAAAACTCGTATTTGTAATGAAAATTCAGACTGTGGGAGACGGCGTACCTCTGGCTTGAAATTGAGTTCTAAATGCGCGACTCGCTTTAGAGCCTTCACTCAAAGGAGTGTGCATTGCCACACCACCATCGGACCAATTACGTCCACGCGCTGAGCTCACGCCACTCGCGGGGAAAGGTGTTGTTGCGGCCTGGATGAGGGAGGGAGAGGGAGAAGGAGACGGAGACGGAGAGAGAGAGAGAGAGAGAGAGAGAGAAGGAGACGGAGACGGAGAGAGAGAGAGAGAGAGAGAGAGAGAGAGAGAGAGAGAGAGAGAGAGAGAGAGAGAGAGTCAGTCCGCCTGCCTTTTGTCACTGCGAGCGATATTGCTTTGCTCTCGGAAGCCGATTCTGAAGTCTTTATCGCACCCTTGCGGGCCCCCCTTAAGTGCGAGAGGGACAGAGGCACCGTTCGGGACCGGCCTGCTGGAGCGGGCTGGGCGGGCCTCCTGGAATGCCCGGCCGAGCAGGGAGCCTTTCTCTGGAAGGCCGCCCGGCGTGCCGCCCGGCGCGCACGGGACTCATGCCATTCCAAAATAATATTCACTGCGCGGCCAACAGTCTCGTTTCGTTTCGTCTCCTTTCGCGGCCAAAAACAAACCGAGTCGTCACCGTCGCGGCCTCCCTCGCTCAAGAGACTCTGCATACACGCCTGCGGACACAAGGGACGCTGGGTGCTGCGTGCGTGGCCCAGTTTCACTGGCCGAGAGACCCAGTCCGGCGTCTCGCGTTGCCTCCGGGTTCGAATACCGACTGCCGCCGATTTTCCCCTTTTCCTTCCGCATCTCTCTCGCGGAGTTCTCCGCTCCTTTCTCGCTCTCTCCTCGTGTTCCGCGCCCCCGGCTGCCCCCCGGCACGCCGCCAGCACCGCCAGCCCTGCCCCCAGGCCCCAGGGTGCTCCCCGGGGCCGCTGATAATTGAACAACACATCCTGGGGGCCATCCGCCGCCATCCGCGGTCCCGGGGCGCCAGGCTTCTGAAGAGTCGTGTCGTCGCTCTGTCTCTGTCGCACTCATGGGGCCCTCCGTAAGGGTGCGAGAGAGACAGAGCGACGGACCGATTCTTCCGAATCGGCCGGCGGGCCAGGCGGCGTGGCTACTGGCCGGGCCAGGCATAGGGCCCCGCCGAGACGCTGGAAGCAAGGAGGTGTCCCTGGAGGCACCGGCCTAAAGGAAGGGCTCCACCGGGCCCCGAGCTCCCCGAGCTCCACGTCGGCACGGCGATGGCAGCGAACGGGACGCCCAGGGACCGGTACATTGGCTGGGCTTGTATATACGGCCTAAAAGTGAAGGGCGCCCCCGCGTTCGCTTGTGTGTGTGTGTGTGTGTGCGCGTGCGTGCGGGCCGGCACACCGTATCGGCACATGCATACCACTTGGCCATCCAGCCTGCCTGTTGCATAAGGAGGGCAGATGTGTACACCACTCGACGAAGGGTCCAAAGTCCGAGGGCGTCGCGACGGCGTGTGCTGTCGCCACCAGGCCGTCGAGACCGTCTCCAGCCCCGCGGCCTTTCCCTCCAGCTCCAGGGGCCATTTCGCGAAAGTGGCCGCCGCCGTGCCGCGGTGGAGGCTGGGGACTGGGGAGGGGGCTGCTCTCCAGACTTGATCTGGGACTTGTTGTCCAGCCGGCCCGGCCCGGCCCGGCCCCGCGGTGTAGGGTGTGTATGGATTATTGGGGTTTAGCAGGAAAATGAGAAGGTCCCCAGGGCGCGTTGGCACGGCCAGGCACGGCCAGGGTCGGGGCGGCTCCGGACGACTTGGGGCGAGTCAACACTAGTCCCTGTAGTAGTCTGGCCCACCGTCAGCCCTGCTCTGTTGTGGCCCGTTCGACATTGTTTTGTTTTTTTGCGTGAGTGTCACTTTCGTTCGACAGCCCATTAATACGGAAGTTCCCACTGAAAGAAAATGGTTCTGCAGTAACGAAGAACTCCTTGACTCCTTAATGACCCTGGTGGATTTTTTTTCATCTTGTGGGATGAATTTTTCAGATGGGATCACACGCGTTCGCGCTTCACGCCATCCTCTTCATCTCGCTTTTCCAAATGTTTCATCAGTGTGGGAGCGGGGGAATGCCGCGCTAGCCGCACACCCGATATCGGGCCCGATAATTACACACCTTTTAATTAAACCTTTACATGTACATATTTTTGTGGCAGTACATTTTATTTTGACTCCGGCAGTGCGACGACGACTCCAGCGCGCGTGAAAGCAACAGCAACGACACGCCGACATGACTCCAGCAGTATTTTTCGCTCCTCCGGTCGCCGCCGCTGACGCGTGCGGCTGCGGCACTGCGGCCCCCAAGCCTCTGGCAGTCTCTGGAGTGGGCGATAACTTTCAACAGCAGCCGGGAGTGTTTGGCGTTGGTAAAACCAGGGCCAAGTAATTAGCGGGCCACCGCGTCAAATCGCAGCGACCAGACACTCCAGACACCGACGGCGACGAAAGGAAGGACGGAGAGAGAAAGGCTCAGCACAGCAGCGCTCGGCTCGCACGGCGACGCGCGTCGGCGCACAAATTTTTCAAGAGCACAAAAGTTAAATGGAATTTCGGCTTCCTGACAGAACGTGATCGGGAACGATAAAGCTAGCGCGCTCATCCCACGGCGGCAATTACAGAGCCTCTTTTTTTGCGCTCTCTCTCTCTCTCTCTCTCTCTCTCTCTCTCTCTCTCTCTCTCTCTCTCTCTCTCTCCTCTCCCTCTCCCGACACAGAGAGGCTTTCCTGTCCAGCGCAGCAATCTCGGTCGCCTTTTTAGCTCTCGAACGTTTTGCCAGGGTAAATCACTTTGTTCACTTTGTGCTAATGAAGGATGACGTCACCGGATTAGACTCGAGCCGGATGCCCGGTGGGCCTTTTTGTCTTCGGAGGCGAGAACGTCTTTACACTGGCGACCGAGAGTCGTCTTCGTCGCTCCGTCTCTCTCGCACCTGTACGAAACGCCCCGGGAGTGCGGGAGAGACAGCGCGACGAAAACGACTCTCGGAATCAGTCCGCTGGACGGTGAGGGACACCGCGAGTCGCGGGGAGAACAACAACTCGACGGGGCGCCGCAGCATTGCGACAGCATAGCGGGGGTTTTTGTCCTTTCTTAATTTGCCGTCGTCTGACTTGCCCTTTGGGATACGAACGCCTCCTGGCGCGAGGCGTGGGCCGTCCTCGCCGTCGCGTCGCGGGGGCGCACAGCGCGCTCAGGCACAGTCAAGTTAGAGTTGTTGGAGCCGCAGCGACACTTGACCCGAGCGATCGCGCGTCCCCGTCGCGAGCCAGGCAAGGCCAGGCAAGGCCAGGCAAGGCCAGGCAAGGCCAACCAGGCGAGGGCGGTCTGCGGAGGGGACCGGGCAGAGGCCCGCCTCGCCCGCTTCGCTTTGCCAAACTTTGTTTATTATTTGGCGTTGGCAATACTGGTGCCTCATTGCCGTGCTCGGCTGCTCGCCTGCTCCGCGGGGCCGTGGGGGTTGGCTCCCCTGTTGTTGTACTCTCAGGTCGTGCTTCTCCGCCCTCGCTTTCGCTTTCGCCTCCTTTGTTGTGGTCCTCACGGTCCTCATGGTCCTCACGCGCGCCCCTCACCCCCCCCCCCCCCCCCCCTCGCGCCTCGCGCCTCGCCGCCACCCCTCCCCGTGCTCGGCGCTGTTCGCGGCGCCGCCGCCAGGGGGCAGCACCGCGCTGGGCTGCGAGGCCTCGGCAGCGCACTCATTCCGAGAGTCGTCGCTCTGTCTCTCTCGCACCCATCGCGCGTTCCCTGCAGGTGCGAGAGAGACAGAGCGACGAGGTGCGGAATCCAGCCCGCAGGCTTGCCAGCACCGGGGCACCGGGCTGGGCCAGGCCAGGCCCCGGGCCCGCTGGGCTGCGAGGCCAACAAGTGGTTCGCTCCACCAACTTATCATCGCCACTTTGGATTTGTGAAGCAGCAAGCCAGCAAGCCGCTCCCCGCGGTGGCTCCGAGGAAGGGTGACCGTCCACCCCGAGTGCTGCCAGCAGGCGGGTAAACCGCCGCGCTCCGAGGAACGGCGACGAAAAAAAAAAATAACTGGAGCGCAAACTTTTTAACGCTTTTGCAATGAGAAGTCTCGTCCTTTGCGCGCGGACTGGATGGAAGAGACACTGTGGCCACTGAGGGTGGGAGGTGGGCGATGACGCTAGAGGCGCAGCGCCGCCAAGGCGAAGCTCAGCACCGCCGCGGGGGCCAAGGACGCCAAGGCCGCGCGGCGACGCGGCGCGCCGCCCGACGCCAGCGAAGGCAACGACGGCAACCCCCTCTCCCTGATGACGTCCCTCAAGAAGAACAGCGAGTCCTTGGGCGTGCGGCGGAGCGACCCTGACGCGTGGTCCACGTGCACCACGCCGAACTTGAGCCTGGCCGAACACAACAACAACGAGGGGGTGCTTTAGTTTTCGTTGCCAGTGACGCAGCAGGTACCACACCACGGCACGCACTTGAAGCCGACGCCCCACTCCCAGCTGTCGAGCAGCGACCACGCGAAGTAGCCCTTCACGTCGTGCTTGTCCTCGTGCAGGGCGGCCAGGACCTCGCCGAGGTGCGCCTGCGGGGGAGGAGGGAACAGCGGGCTGCGTTTTACACACGCTTCACAGTGGGCCAGAAGAGCGACGGAGGCGGTTAAAATTCTAGACGCGTTTTGAGCTCCACAGTCGCTGAATGGGACTCGAAGCGAAAGTGTGACTCTCCGAACGAGGAATCCGTTGATGGGGTCACACGCTCGATTCGAGCCCTGATTGGCGACTAGAGTTTTGGCCGCCGGCGCCGCTCTTCTGGCCCACAGCGACGATGGGGCAACTCTGTTGTCAGTGTGGGGAGTACGGACGTGCAAGAAGGCCACCCTGGTGGCGTCGTGGAGGCCCTCCGCGCCGTCGTCGCCGAAGCCGTTCTCGGTGATGATGATGCTCAGGTTGCCGTACCTGCTCCGCAGCCAGTCCAGGGTGGCCCGCATGGACCACGGCGTGCTCTGACCAAAACCACCCAAATTAAAATCAACTTTCTGAAAAAAAAAATGTGTGGGTTTCGAACCCGCGAGGGACTCACCCGGAAGGGCCCGGGCGGCAGGAACTGGTCGTGGGTGCCCTTGATGGTGAAGGCGGCGTCGCGCTCCACGGAGGGCTTGCCGGCGCCGTCGGGCACGCCGTCGCAGGCCTCCCAGCCGAAGTACAGGTTCAGGCCGAGGAAGTCCAGCGCGCCTGCGTCCGTTCCATCCCATTCAAACGCAAGTAACTTTAAAATTTTGGTTTTTGTTTTTTAAAGCGCGCACCTTTCAGTACTTTCCGCTCCGTGGCGGTGAAGGTCGGCAGCCTGGACGCCGCGAGGCCCTCCCGCGCGCTCTGGGCGTCCACCTTGCGCCGCATGGCCTCGGGGTAGTCGCCGGTCGGCGACAGCAGCGGCTCCAGGAACCAGCCCAGCTCGAACTGCTGGTGCGCGTCCGCGGCGGCACGGTCCGCGGCCGACCCGCTGCACGGCCGCGTGAAGAAGTTCTGCAGCGTGATGCCCACCGACCCTGGACACACAGTGCACCAGGCGGCACAACGTGACTACCACTGCCGCCGCCACAGTTGGCCTCGTGCCCATCGACTTCCCCGAATCCTTCACATTCTCAATGACAAAGTCAAAGAAAATGCATGAGAAAAAAAGTCCCGAAAAGACAGATTTGAACCCGCGATCCTGCCACTGGGAGTCCACCTCTTAACCCATGCGGCCACGGCGTCTGGGTACTGACCGTGGTGGTAGGCGAAGTGGTTCTTGTAGGCGCGGTAGGCCCTGGCGTGCGCCAGCAGCATGTGGTGGCCGCAGACGTACTCGCCGTGGCCCGGCCAGGTCTTGACGGCGCCCAGGCGGCCGTGGCCCACGCCGTACAAGCAGTACATGAAGGGCTCGTTGAGGGTGACCCAGTACCGCACCTGCAGTGGGGTGACAAGGCGCGTCAAGCGACCAGCACACAGTGGGCCAGCAGGCCGGCCAAAACTCTAGACGCGTTTTGAGCTCCAGAGTCGCTAAACAGGACTCGAACCGAGCGTGTGACCCCACCAATGGATTCCTCGTTCCGAGGGCAATCCATTGGTGGGGTCACACGCTCGATTCGAGCCCCGCACAGAAGCACTCGCCGGAAAACGTACCGGCCGCCGAACAGCCGGAATGCGGTGACGGCGTACGCCACGAAGTAGTCCACCATCTGGGGGCTGAGCCAGCCCTCGAACTTGTCGTCCAGCGCGGCGGGGACGTCCATGTGGTACAGCGTCACCTACAAGCAGTACGCCAAAAAAAAAACCTTACGCAACGGAAAACGAAATTGGCGCGCAAATTTTCTCAGTATTGACCTATCGGCTTTGATTCGGGCTATCTCCCTCCCCTCCCCCCATCCACTGCTTTAAGTGAGGTGCACGAGGAGTAACTAACAACTCTTCAACTCGGAGCTCCGCTTGCTGGCTCCGGGCCGGGCCGGCTCCGGGCCTGACTTCGGGCCCGGCTCCAGCGGCTCCAGTCGGCAGCTGGTGGCGAGAGAGGCACGCGCAAAGTTGTCAGGACTTTGAAGCTCCCACCCCCTACTTAACCATCCACTCCGGCGTCCCCCCGGCCCCTCCGCCCCTCCCGCCACCTTTTCAACATCCTCTCCAGCCCCAGTTCGTGCATTCCTTTATGCATCAAGGACCCGAAAGGCCGTACGCTACGCCGCTACGCCGGTGCGTAACGCCGAATGCCAGATTCGCGCGTCTGTTCCCCGTTCCCGGGGGCTGGAGGCTGGAGGGACTGGAGGACTGGGGGACTGGAGCGAGAAACTCGGCCGGAGCTCTCGCCGTAATTATCACGAAAAAAAATGTAGGCCACGCGGAAGGAAAATGGCGGGCTGCAGGCTGATTCCGAAAGCGACCCCGTCGTCGCCTCTCGCTCGCTCCCATTCAGCGGCCCACAGGGCGCCGCACCACTACACGCACGTACCACGGGCTCGATGCCGCTGGCCTCCAGCTCGTCCAGCAAGTCGTTGTAGTAGTCCACGCCGGCCTGGTTCACGTTGTCCGACTCACCGGTCGGCAGCAGGCGCGCCCATGCCAGCGAGAAGCGGTAGTGGGTAGCCTGCGCAGGGGGAGAGAGAGAATGGGTCGCCGAACCGAGCGCCCGAGCCGAGCGCCTGCGAATGTCGGTAGGCAACCCCGCGACACGCGCGCTGGCCGGGTTGCCTACCCGACGTTCCGCGGGCGCTCGGTGGACTGGCAACTTTTTCTTTTTTTATTGAAAACAGAAAAGGCAACGCTGCGTCGCCGCCTGTGCTCCCTCCTCACCCCCATTAGCTTGAGCATCTCGATGTCCTCCCGGAAGCGGTGGTACGAGTCGCAGGCCACATTGCCGCCACCGTCCGTCCTGCGGCTGTAGGCGCGGTCCAGGTTGCTGAGCCCCTTGCCTGCCAAGGTCATCGGCAAGGTCATCGGCAAGGTCATCGACATGGTCATGCCGCGCTCTAGCCACTCACCACTGACGTTCCAAGCCCCCTCGATCTGGTAGGCCGAGGACCCGGCCCCGAGCAAGAAGCCCTCCGGGAACTTCCACTCGCTGGAGAGACCCGCGGCCCGCCCCGTCACCGCGACGACCGCCACGGCCACCATGGCCGTCACCGGGAACATGCTGCCAACCAGCTTCGCGGCCCGAGGAAAGAGAAAAAAACGCCTCCAGCATTTATTTGTGTTTTCAAAATGAAAAAAAGATAGAATAAAAAGTTTACTGGTCAGTCATAATTCTGCGAACATCAACCTGTCCGAGCTGTTTGTGTTTTTTTGCCCGAGCCAAACTGAAAAGCGGGAAAAAGTCCTCTTTGACAGGAGGCCGTCGGTCCAATTTTTATGCGCCGTGAAATTTTCTCTGGAGCGGAAGAGAGAGGGGGAGGGGATGGGGAGTGCGAGAGGCAACTCACCTAGGCTGCTGGCTGGGACGTGGACTGGACGTGGACTGCGGGGCTCGGCGAACGCCTGCGGCCGTGCCTCCGCGCCCCCAGAGTACAGCAGCACCTGTCTGACGGACGGGCCTGGCCGGGCCGGGCAGGCCGACGGCATGCCGACGGCCGAGCCCTGCAGGCCCGATCCTTGATCCCCTTCCCCTTTCCCCGCCCTGATCCCTACTAGGATCGGCAACAGGCATCCCCTCCGCACCTTGCCCGCCGTGCCGACAAACAGGGCGCGTGGTCAGTAGCTGTCGAGGCTGGGCCAGGCAGGGCGTTCACGTCGCCCGCGGCGGCGTCCGAGACCTCGAGCACGCCGTCGAGGCCGCCGCCGCCGGGGTGGAGGCTTTGGACGCCCCCCTTCGTAGAAGCACGGACCGATTCCGAGATTCGTCGCTCTGTCTCTCTCGCACTCGTGGGGCGTCTCGTAAAGGTGCGAGAGAGACAGAGCGACGAATCTCGGAACCGGTGTGCCGGCCCGGCATGGACTTCCTCTTCCTTGACAGGAGGCGATGACGTGTGGGCCGCGCCGCAGCACCGCAGCGGCCAAGCGACTCCGAGGAGCCGTTTCGTCTCTCTCGCGCCGCCACGGAACGCCCCGTGAGTGGGACAGAGACAGGGCGATGAAACAGCGACTCCGGAACCAGCGGCACGCTTCGCGCGGCTCCCCGCGATGAAGGCCAGGAGGCTTTCTGCCCCGGCCCGCTTCTACACCGCAATTTATCCTCCAATTCTGCTGAAAATATCCGACAGTGCCGGGGCAGAATTTGGGTGCAAGCGCAAACTGCATCGGGAGGTCCGGCCCTGCCCTGCCGCTGCCGCGCAGTGGTTTGAACCTTGGCGCCTTTTCTTGACATATCGATGGTGACATCGAGATCTCGGAGCGATCGTCGTCTGTTCGCGCAGTGCTGTCTGCTGTCTGTTTGTCATTGTTTTGGTTGAGATGGCAAGGACGACATAACCACAACGAGTGTCCCTCGTTTTCATGTAATTTGTCTTCCCTGGGACTCCGTGCCTTTTGACAATGGAGGAGACGAGTGACTTGACAGCTGAGAGCTTGCTGGGCGTGGCGAAGTATGTCATGGAGATGCTCAGCCCCAGCCACAAACTGGTGATTCGCAATCTGGAAGAAGTTCAGACCGCCTTCAGACACGATTTTAGAAGCAAACGGACCCGGTTAAAAACCGTGGCAGTGCCGCAGGAAGTCATACAGAGTCTGGTGACTTCCTCGTCGCCCAGTGACAGCGTAGCTGACCATGAGATGTGTGTTGTTGTTGGTCTCCGAGCTGCGGTCAAGCTGGGTGTCCCTGTTGGAGGGGCCTGTTTGGGCTTTGTCTCAAAGTGCTCCTGTCCCCTGCTCTCAGAGAAGGAGTGTGGACCATCATGTCAGACGGCAAGACAAACCCCCAAGGTGTACGCAGTCCAAATCATGTCCAATCGTAGAGTGCCTCCGTACCAAATGTTGGTCAATGAAACTGTGCATCATAATGTGATAACGTCTCTGTATGGTTCCTCCCACCGCACTGAGAAAAGCATAGTTTTAAATGTGAGGCGGTGTGATAAAGTTATTGGAGAAGGGCGAGTGGGTCTGAAGTATGCTTCCCATGCCGCAGTCTCATGGATTCAGCAGCCTCAAGTTGCCGATGACAGCATTATCTCTGCATGTCTCAGTGGCTTCTTCGAAGTTCCTCGTCATTTACACAAGGGTGATGTGTTTAGGATAAAATTATCGGAACATGCCCCAGAGGTGTTGCTGGCACCAGGAAAGTTTGGCTTGAAAGATTTTTATTTTGTGATTTTAAGTATTGATGGACCAAGATACAGAGGTATTCAAAAGGCGGAAGATAGCATTGGCTACCTTGTTGCCAAGGGAGAGACAACACTAGTTCAAGATGTCAATAAGAACAGCTTTCTTCCCTGTTGTACATTATCTAGCAAAAGCACTCTAACATACTTCTTGCAAAAACATCCTGTAGGACTGAAAAATGTTTATAACAAACTGACAAATGCTCTTACTCCTTTTCTCAAAGGTGCCTCCCCTGGTAAGCTAATATTACAGTTGCTAAAAAGAGAACAGTATTAATATTAAATATGAAATGGTTTCAATACATTTTTCTTCGCATGTTTCCAGGTTTGAAACCAGCTTTCTTGATGACTGGCCCAGCAGGCTGTGGAAAACGTAGTATTGTGTCCAGTGCAGCTGCCCAATTTGGAATGAATTTTTGGGCAGTTGACTGTGCAGAAATTAAAGGGGGTACCTCAGGACAAACTGTTGGTAAATTACGTGCAGTGCTTGCCAAAGCAAAACAGTATGCTCCTTGTATTGTACTGATGTCCAATATTCAAGTAAGTAAATTCAGCACACAACATTTTTCGGTGCAGTAGTAACTCTCGGTGACATTTATAATTTTTTGTGCCTTTCTCTTTTTAGATTCTTTCTCATGATCAAGATGGACGAAACGATTCTCGCGTTCTTGACGAGTTCCAAGATCAGTTGGCCGTGTTGAAATCATCCAAATTGCCAATAGTGCTGGTTGCAACTGCTGCATCCTCAACAGATCTCACCTCTGCCTTTGCTCGAACATTTCTATTAGAGATCCCTGTCATTTCCATGGAGAAAGAGGAGAGAAAAATTCAGTTGAAACAGTTGATTGCGGAGCATTGTGCTTCTGCCAGTGAAGAATGTCTTGAAGATATTGCATCTCGCTGCTCAGGATTTCTGCTTGGAGATCTAAATGAGCTTGTGTCCCTGGCAATAAGGTTAGGAAGAATTAAATTAAATACAAGATCTATTTTATACCTAAATACTGTTTAACCGTTTGTTTGAACCATCAGGAACAATTTGTGTGGAAAACAACAGTTGGAGCAAACTGTGAGTGAAAGTCCATGCTTGAATTTGACTGCAAGTAACTTTGGTGATGCACTAGGTAAGCATTGAAATTAATAAAATATAAGTAATGCTATTTGATCATAGAGTAAGCAACCATCCTCTAAAATAAATTTTTAAATTTTGTAGAAAAAATGCAGAGTGCTTATGCTGGTTCCATTGGAGCTCCAAAAATCCCCTCCGTGAAGTGGAATGATGTGGGTGGCCTTGAAAGTGTCAAAAAAGAAATTCTTCAAACTGTCACCCTACCCCTGAAATACCCAGAACTGACTGCTGGAGGTCTTGGGCGCTCAGGTCTGGAATATATGTCTACACTTGCGCTGATAATCTGCAAACTTTACTAGAATTGTTTATCATTATTTAAATTTTTACAGGAATTTTGCTTTATGGCCCTCCTGGGACAGGGAAAACTTTATTGGCCAAGGCTGTGGCTACAGAGTGTAATTTGAACTTCCTCTCTGTGAAAGGTCCTGAGCTATTAAATATGTACGTTGGCCAAAGTGAAGCTAATGTAAGAGAAAGTAAGTAATCCAACTGATAAAGTATACTTTAATTTCAAATCAACTTCATAGTGCTAAAGACTCACAAAATCTTATTTTTAATTTTGTGTTATCAGTATTTGAAAGAGCTCGAGGAGCATCACCATGCATCATATTTTTTGATGAGCTGGATGCTCTGGCGCCAAATAGGGGTCGCAGTGGGGATTCTGGTGGTGTTATGGACAGGTATGCATAGTGAACAGTGAGTCGCACGGACATCATTCAAGAAAAGATTTCGGTAACATTTTCATCGTTCCTTTTTCAGAGTTGTGTCTCAATTACTGTCTGAAATGGATGGACTCAACAAATCAAGCCTATTATTTGTGATTGGTGCTACAAATAGGCCAGATCTGATAGATCCGGCCCTCCTACGACCTGGAAGGTTGGCAAAGACTGAAGTTAAAACTTTTTAGGGCTAATTTTCCTTTGCCATTTCCGTACATAATTTAATTCAATTGCTCTGTCATGTCACAGGTTTGATAAGCTGCTGTATGTAGGGGCATATGAAGATTCAAGCTCCAAATTGAGTGTTTTGAATGCACTCACAAGGAAGTGAGTGAACTGCATGGAACAATCGCTGATCTTTGTTATGTTGGTCCAGAAGTTGTAAAAATTATCTCTTGTCTCAGGTTCAAGCTTACTTCGGATGTGAACTTGGAAGAAATATCCAAAAAGCTACCACATGAAGTAACTGGAGCTGACATGTATGCTGTGTGCTCTGGTGCCTGGCTGGGGGCCGTTAGGCGTATCATCAAACAAAATGAGGAGAGGAAAACACAACCTTCGACTGAGGTGGAGGTTAACCAGGAAGATTTCATCCAAGCAGTTTCAAACATGGTGCCATCTGTCAGTTCAGAGGATATGCTTTACTTCAAAGGCCTTCGGGAACAAATGTCTGCAGTTCCTGCTAAATAAATTTAAATTTGTTCAAGTTTAGAAAAAATTGTAGCAGAGGAGCTAAAATTGGTGGGAAAATCTGGGATGGGTTGTCTCTTAATGTGGTGTAATGAAGGTATGGGCGGGCACACTTGCTTTAAAATGATTTTGGGTAGGGTATACGTGGTTTAAACTGTAGGTAAATGGCCATTGCAACCATGATTACAGAAATCTGTTCCCAGCCACTCTGACAATGATTTTTGTCTATTTGTCACCTGTGATAACAACTACCCTGTACAAAACAAATGTGTTTTTGATAATTAATTTTACTTTGACTGTCATGCACCTGTGATGTGATTTTTTTTAAGAATATTTTTCCATTTTTTGTACCAATTGTTATGCTTGAAATATATAGTATTTTGAAAGAGCAGCCTGGAGGAATACATCCAGAAGTTTCTCTTTAAAAGTACAAATGTTACCAAAATCTGTGAAAAATATTTTTTACTGCATCCTACTTTATCTGGATTTTAAGGATTTCAAATCATGACATAATACTTAACAGACTTCCACTTTAATTCAACAGCAAATTTAAAATTATTATAACATTAATAATTGTCATAAAATATCTGTCAATCTGGAATGGGGCGTGAGACAACTCTGCATAATACATGATAGAGTAGATCTACGTCAATTTGTTTTCAGCTTATATATTCTGCATACCCCTCTTACCAGAAACATCATTCAATTCGTACAATGGCATGTATAAGAAATTCATTATGGCACTCATAAAATAGAGTCGAAATCAACACATCTTTATACTTGTTATGGCATTACAAATACATACTCAATGATCCAAGAATGATGAAATGATCGAACTTCACCCACATTACTTAGAAGTCATATTCAAGTATATGGCAAACCTGTAAAAATTGTCATCAGTCGCAGGTATACATTGTGAACAATGAAACCAAATTGAGGCCTTGTCACTTAAAATTGGAAACCAAATAAATGTCATAGATCATGACCCTTTCTCACATCACTTCCTAATTACATGAAATAAATAAATAACACTGCACAGGGAAACAGTAAAAACAAGACAATGTACATTCACAACAATGTACAGCGTTAATTAAAAATATACAAGTTTGGCAAAGTAAACCAAATCTTCCCCGTGTGGAAAGGTTTCAAAAATACACACACTTTAGGAAGAGACGGCTTAAAAATATATCTCTGGGTCTGTCTCGGTCTCAAAAGAAACCCGGGTTGGTGTGTTCGATGATACACCGCTTGCAGTACTTCTTGACGGCCCGGTAGCCCTCCAGCGAGATCTGGCAGTCCTGGATGTTGAGCTGCTGCAGGCCGCGGCAGTAGTAGGCGATACACTGGATGCCGCGGTCCGTCACCAGCTCGCACGCGCGCACGCTCAGCTTCTTGAGGTTCGGGCAGCTCTCGGCGAGCGCCCGGAGCCCCGAGTCGCTCACGTCGCACTTGCCGATGTCCAGGGCGCGGAGGCGCGGGCAGGACCGCGCCAGCACCGTGATGGCGTCGTCGCTCACGGCCTCGCAGCCGCGGGCGTTCAGGTACCTGCACAGGAAGCGGCAGGTGTGGGTTCGAATACCGGCAGGGGTCGTCCTTTTTCGCCGTTTATCGCCGCCGTCCGGAGCGAGGGTAGGCAACGCCGTCGCCAGGGCAGTGCAGCGGGCTGCCTACCCTCGCTCGACAGGCGCTCCGCCTCCTTGCACGCGTGGGGCTTCTCCCTTCGTCCTCCCCTTACCTCAGTTTGTAGCACCGCCGGCTGAGGACCTTGAGGCCCGCGTCCGACACCTGATCGCACTTGGCGACGGACAGGTACCGCAGCGTGGCCCCCAGCTTGGCCAGCTCGTACAGGCCGAAGTCCGTCACCTGGCTGCAGTCCGACACGCTCAGCTCGCGCAGCTGGGAGCAGAAGCTGGGCACGAACTTGATGCCGGCGTCTGGAATGGGAGCGAGAACAGGGGCGCGTTAGTTTGGGGCTTCCCGGACACGGGTGTGGCGACGCCAGGCGACGCGCTGCAGCGCCCTAGGCTCACCTGTGATGTGCACGCAGCGGCGCAGGTAGAGGTACACGAGCTGCGGGCAGTTGCGTACGATGATGCGCAGGCCGGCGTCCTCCACGGCGTCGCAGTCCGTCAGGTCCAGGTACTGCAGCAGCAGGCGGCGCGGCGGCTCGGGCCCCGGCGTCACGGTGAGCGTGGACACGTTGGAGCAGCCGGTGAGGTCGAGGCGGTGCAGGCTGGTGCACCGGGCCGCGATCTCCGCCAGCGCGGCGTCGCCCAGCTGCGGGCAGTTGTGCAGCTGCAGGTGCTGCAGGCCGGGGCAGCGCCTCGCCAGCTGCGTGAGGCCGCGGTCCGTGAGGGTGGCGCCGTCGGACACCTGCAGGCGCTGGATGGTGGCGCCGCAGCCGCCCAGGCGCCGCAGGATGCCCCGGACGGCGCGGTCGCCGCTCACGCCGGGGCCGCGCAGCCGCACGGAGCGCCACAGCGTCGGCTCCCACGCCAGCGAGCTCCAGCGCCGGCACACGCGGGCGCAGCGGCCCAGCGTCAGGCTGTCCAGCCACGAGAACACCTGCAACAAAGAGCCGAAGGGTTAGCGCGGCGCCGAGCGGCCTAGCGGTAGCGTCGAGTCCGCCCGGGGCTACCGAGGCGGAGGTCGCGGGATCGACTCCGTACCTGCAGCACGACGTCGTCCTGCAGGCTGTCGAAGGCGGGCGTGGTGCTGGACGGCGTGGCGGAGCGCACCGCGATCTGCGTCGACGGCGTGCCCCGGGGCAGTCCGTTGTTGGCGTTGCCGGCGATGCCTGCGTTGCGGTCCCACGGCAGGTCGGGCCAGGGCTGCGGCGGCTGCGGCTCGGGCCAGCCTTCGCCGTGCCGCCACGGACTGCACGGACTGCACGGACTGCACCACCCCAGCGTGTGGTAGCCTTGGTCCACGCACGGCGACGCGCGCCCCGTCACCAGCCGGGGGAAGCCTGGGGAGCAAGGTCAAGGGTTCAAGCCTCGTCTGTCTCGCCATTTTAGCGTGGTGGTGGCGTCGTCGCTTACCTGGTGACGGGAAGGCGGCGGGCGGCCGGTACTTGTAGCAGCTGCTCTGCGGCGGGGCTCCCGGCGCCCCGACGGGGGACGGTCGTCCCGGGGTCGGCCGGGGGCTGCGCAGCTGTGACCGCGACTCCCGGCCCCGCGACCCCAGTGACTCCCGGCCGAGGGAGCCAAGCGACTCCCGGCCGAGGGAGCCAAGCGACTCCCGGCCGAGCGATCCCAGCGACTCCCGGCCCAGCGATCCAAGGGACTCCCGGCCGAGGGAGCCAAGCGACTCCCGGCCCAGCGACCCCAGTGACTCCCGGCCGAGAGAGCCAAGCGATTCCCGGCCCAGCGACCCCAGCGACTCCCGCTTGAGTGAGTCCCGGGCCAGCTTCTTGGGCGGGCAGGGCCGAGGCGCGGGCCGCGGCGGGGCCACATGGTGAGTCATTCCACCTGCAACAAAAGGCAAAGGCTCGGTCAGACTCCACGCAACAGGAATTGAAGAACGTCAACTATTCTCCAGTCATTTTTCGCTGTCCTGGAGGCTCCAGGGCGCAGGGCGCGCAGGGCGCGCAGGCTGGAGGCACGCGTGGAATGCGAGGCGGGGCCGGCGGCCTGGCGGGGCCGGCCGCATGGGAGTCGACATGATACACGTCGCGTCTCCTCGTCGCGTCGCGTCACTACCGGTTTGCTCCACTCCAGGATGACGGTTCCCGTTCGGACTTCCTCCCTCGGGAGGGCTGCGGGGTTGCCTACCGCCAGGCAGGCGGGCAACGCGCGGCCGCGGGCAAGAGCTTGCGGGGCGAGGCACTCGCTACTCGCCCCCGGCGATGCTTCGATTTGGATTCGGCCGCCCCAGCCGCCCGAGCAGGTCTCCATTGTGTACGAGGCCTGGCGTGCTGGACCAGGCTGGGCACGCCCTGGACGCCGTCCTGGCCCTGGCGCGGCCTCCGCCCGGATCCTCGGGGAAGCCTCGTGTCCCCGGGATACGTCCCGGATCTCTCCCCCGGCCGGCCCAAAGTACCCGGCCGGCGTTTATAGCCCGGCGCGCCGCGCTGCGCCCGCTGTGCCGAGCCGGTTGCACGCCGTGCAGGCCGCCGCGCCGTCGGCAGCCGTGGGGGACTTGTTGGACTCGCGGGGCTGCTTCGGGACTTTGTCGGGCCCCAATGGCCTGGCAGTGCCTGGCACCGGTGCACCACACTGTAGCGCGGCGACGCGGCGTCGCGGTCTACGGGTGTACACACTTGGTGCGCGGCCATGGCAGTCATGGCGGGGGGACGGCGGACAACTTCACAAATCAACCGGCACTTGAAGAAACGGCCCCGGCAGGGCGGACCGCGGCACCGCGGGACTGGATATGACTGGGCGGCGCGGCGGCATGGCGGCGGCGCGGCGGGGACACTGTAGGGCATTGCCTGAGCAGCCCGAGCACGGCGGTGCGGCACTGTAGAGAAGGACGCGGAGACCAGCCAATCAAAGGAGACTCCGACCGGAACCGAGGGACAGCGAGATCGTGACCGAAAGGGAGTCGCTCCGGGGAAAACGAGGCACTTGGCAAATTGAAGGTCTCATCTCCCTCGGAGAAAAAGAAAGTGTTGTACACAGAAAAGCTGTCCTTTTAAATTATTTTCGATATCGTTCCTGTTGTTTATTTCTGTATAGTGTCGTGAGTGTCCGAGTGAGAATGTGTGCGTGTCTGTGTGTGAGTGAGTGTGCCCGCCGGGGCTCGCGCCACGCCCAAAATAAAAACATGATTGTGTAATTTTTTAACTGTCTGGGTCAGAAGGAAAGGAAGGGTGTATCAAGGAGTCGAGATCACGACAAACAGGATAAGCCAAGCCCGAGGGGGGAGGGAGGGGCGGGGGGCCACCACACTGTACGGCACCGCGGGGGGGAGGGGGAGGGGATCCCGCAGGGACTCCAGGACTCCAGCGGGGCGGCGGCTGTCACTTATCTTCCAGCTTGGCGCAGACGGCGCGGACGGGGACGGGGCCCGGCGAGCAGGGTCGGGGAAGGCCAGCCGGTGACTTCAATTTTTGAATTTATGCATTATTAAACACGCCCCAGACACACACACGGGCGCACACTCAGACACACCACAAGGTTGCGTGAGCTGACATTCCTCCTCTTCGTGGTGTATCGGAATGCCGATAATGCCTCGACACGAATTCCGGCCGTTGTCTCGCTGGCTGTGGCTGGCTGTGGCGTACCGGCGCACCGTCGCCGGCCTAAACGATTCCCTTAAGGTAATTAAGCCCTTGAGGCACTGCCTGATGTGCGCCAGGCATGTGACAGTGGCCCTGCAGTGGCCCTGGACCGGACGGACAGGCGCTGTGTGTGTGTGTGTCTGTGTACGTACCCGGCGGCAAAGTCTCAGAATAAAAAAAAAAAACAACAACGAATAATAATCAACATCTGGCGCACGCTCGAACTTGAATGCAAATTGCATCGCAGCAGATCACACACACACAAAAATAAAAGAACGAAAAGGGGGAAAAAAATCGAATCAGCGAATCATTAAAGTGTGTGACGGCCATTCGGACGCATGCTGAAGAGCAAACCAATCGGCGGGGTTGTTTTGTTGCTATTAATTTGGCTTGTTGGCAGTGTCCCGATCTGCGTGCACGGCCATGGCGCGACCGCGAGTCCGCGTTCGAGTTGGAGTTGGCGTTTGCGCGGACTTGCCACCTTTCTCCGCGTGGCATGCAGCAGCGTGCTCCCCGCGCTCGCTTTGCTTCTCACAGTGTAGGGGCTAACGCAGGCCTCGCAGGCCGCGCAGGCCGGAGCGCTGGAGCGGCTGGCTGGAGACCCGGAGAGAGAGACTCGCTGGAAGCACGCTGGAAGGCTAGCCGCAGCCTACCGCAGCCCGGCAGCCAGCCGAGTCCGGGCGGGGCGGGGCGGGGCGGGGCGGGGCGGTGCGCGAGGCTGAGTCGAGTCGTGCTCCTCGCCCCCATTCCGATCGCAGGCTCACTTTCTAGGCCCCGGCAAATCTCAGCCGCTCAGCCTCGGCGAGCACTGCGTCAACACAGCCGCCGGCCGCCGGCCCATTGGCGGCATGCTGCAGCACTGCAAGCACTGCACACTGCGGGCATGTCAGACATGTGCACCGCAGCTGGTGCCGCCGCGCCACCAAGGTGGCTGCGAAGCTGCTCACCTGTTGCTTGTGCGGCGTCACGGCCTTCGCGGCCTCGGCCGGGGCGGTGGAGGGCTCGCTGCACCGCGAGGTCCGCGAGGTCCGCGAGGTGCGACGCCTCCGTCTCCTGCTGCAGCTGCTGCTGGTGGTGGTGGAGGTGGAGGAGGTCCGCGGCGCACCGGCCATGGCGGCCCCGTGGGTGCTGGCCCTCCAGGCCCTCCGGGCGCACGCCGTCTTGCACTACACTCCACGCATCCTCGCCGATGCACCGTTGCACCGTTGCACTGTGGCACTGCACTTCTTGTAGCGCGACGCAGCGACGCCGCTGCCGTCTGGCCTGCAGCCTGCAGCAGCCGTGCGGTTCGGCCTCGGCCCAACTGAACTGACAAACTGACTTGACTCGTGGTGCGCCGCCTTGGCCGCGCCGACGTCCGCCCGTCTGTCCGCCTTCCAGCCGCCCGGCCGTCCTCGGCACCAGCCTGGCACCAGCAAGCCAGCCAGCAAGCCAGCAACACGTTCTCTGGCTTGTCCCCACCGCGCCCCTCCCCCCGCCTCCCCCACGTCCCTCACCTGCCAGGTACGGGCCGCAGCGGCCGCAGCCCGCGGGGGCACCTGGCTCGGCGCCGCGGCCCCGGCTGGACCGGCTGGGCGGATGCTCGACTCGGCACCAGAACATAAAAGAGAGGAGAACCAAGGAGGAGGCGGAGGAGGAGGAAGACGGGGACGACGAGGACGAGGAGGAGGAGGTCGGTGACGGCAGGCGTGGCCGTCCGGCCGTCCGCCAGGTGGAGGGAGGGGAGGGGGTTCACATATGCAGAGGTTGGGCCCGCAGCCCGCAGCCCGCAGGGTGGTAACCATGGCAACGCAACAACTGGAAAATCGGCGCACCCTGGTGCTTCTGCTGCTGGGCGAGTGGATCCAAATTCCAGCGAGCTGGCAGCGGAGCCAGCATGCCGGACCTCTCCACGGCGGTTCCGCGGCACGGCGGCACGGCGAGCTGCAGGCCGAGGCTGGAGTTCCCCCTGGAGGGCATCACCGTTTACCCGCCGCCCTGCACACTTTCCTGGCCAAGCACGCCGCCGGGTTCTAGTTTCAAGATCGCGATGCCACGTCACGCGCACGCACGCACGCGCACGCCGAGGGCTTGGCGATGCTCCGCGCTGCTCGGCCGGCCCGCTCCGACAACGTCCAACAATGGCCGATTAGGCTGGAATGCCGGGCCTTGCCGGGCGTTCATCGCGCGGGGGAGCCCCCAGGGCGATCTGGGCGTGGCAGGGCGGCGGGCCGGGCCGGGGCGCGGCGGGGCGGATACCAACAACAAACGTTCGATCGTGTTCGGCCGATCAAAACGGGCCGCAGCTCCGCAGCCGTTCGAATCCACCCTCCGGTCCCATCCCGAGTACGCCGGAAGGCAGTCATCTAGATGGACTGGTCTAGATTCTGGATTCTGTTATTGTGGGCCGGACCGCCCGGTGCCGCCGCCCCGCCGGGCCCAGGGTTTGGCCCGTTTCGCAAATTAGTGTGGCCGCGATACGTATTCAAATTGGGAGACCTCGACGCGCGGGCCGCACGAAAGCTCCGCCGGGGAAAAACGGAACCGGTCCGAGGTCCGCGAACCAGGGCGATTTATTAGGGATGAACTGCTGGCCGGTGACACCGGGCTTGGCCGCGTGCAGCGTGCACTCGGGCACCGGAAGGGGGAAGGGACTACCACCACACCGCCACATCGGCGACCGCGTTTGAACGGCGCGCGCTGGCAAGGACACTTCGCGCTGCGGCCGACAGAGGGCAGCACCACCCGGAGCGCGCCGAACGCGGCGCCCGAAGCGGACCCGAAGCGCACCCGAAGAGGACCCGAAGTCGCGGCCGCTTCGGGAGCCCTCGGGAGCTCGGCGGCGCGCGGCGCGCCTCCTTTTCAAAGTCAGTGGCCGGCCAGTCGAGTTCGAGTCAGGGATCTTGGCGTACATCGCCGTCAGGAGCGTCCCGTCCTCGACTTCGCGCCGTCGTCGGCGAGCTGTGAATCGGCGCGGAACTAACAGTGGTGCAGCGGGCAGTGCAGGCCACCAGCACCATGGCGTCCAGCGTGGTCATGCTGGACAGGGGCAACAACACGACGTGCACCGTGAACCTGCACGGTGAGTGAGACTGGTCAGGCCGCGGCGCGGTGCAGCGCGGCGCGGCGACTGCAGCACTGCTGCAGCAGGCGACGCCGCGCCGCGCCCCGACGGCCAGCCTGGTCAGCTGATCGACTCGCTGACCGATGATGCATGTGTGCGTGTTTGTGTTCCGCAGGCGCCACCGTGGTGTCGTGGAGGGTGAACAACCAGGAGCAGCTGTTTGTCAGGTGAGTACTCCACAGCGCGGCCCGTCCTAGCCGTCCGCGCGCGGCGCACCTAACCTAAATTCAACAGGTGCCTCTGCTTGAAAATTAAGGCCTGCTTTGCTTTAAGGCGACCTTGGGACTTGGTCAGAATTAAGGTGGGGGAAAGTAATTTCTGACTTGGTTTTAACTGCTGTAGTCTTTGACAGTCTCTCTGTGGTGTTGTATTTATCATTTGCACTTATGGTAAAACAATAATGTGATCAAAATAGTGTTGTTACGCAAAGCATTTTGAGCGTATGTGAGGACAAAATAAATTGTCTTGCTAATGAAACCTTATGCATGCATTAAACATTAGAAGTATTGGAGAGGCATTTATATGTATTTAAACTGAAACATGGGATATATCTTTTCCGTAGTTAATACCCGTTAATTTTGTCAGAGCAATGCCTAGGTTACGGAAAGCTGGCTAGCACTCCTCGTCATTTCCCCGCAACAAAATCCAAAACTGCACACGTAGTTTCTGCTAGCCCTGATAGTTCCTGCGGACACCTCGAGTGTTGTGATTGTGTTCTAGTTTTTATCTGGACCATTCGGCCAGGTCTTGGGCTTATCTGGGCTCCTCGCGGGGGCAGCTCAGCTCAGCAGCCTCGTTAGAAGAAGCCGGCCGCCGCTCTGTCGCAACCCATCAAGGGGTCGTCTAATCTCGAGTGCGTCTGAGGAAAGACTGCGCAGGCGAGGCAGGCGATGACCCACCGCCTCGCGCCTCGCCCACCGTAGGCGTCGGTTAGGTCCCTCTGGCCTGCAGTTTGCGCCCGTTTGTGCTGTGAGGCCCTTTGCGAAGGGGCCTTGCCGGGCCGCCCAGCTCCGCACAGCCTGTTTTTGCTCTGCACTGTGCTGCGCGCTGCGAGCCACCAGTTTTTGCAACCCCCTGCCGCCCCTGCCGCCCCCGCCGCCCCCGCCCCGCGCCGTGTACTCGGGGGAGGCCAGCAGCGGCGGCGCTGGCGGCAGGGGCGTCGCTCCGCTGGCTACGCGTCGCCAAAGCCCCAAGCCCAGCCCGTGTTGTGTGCGTGTCGTGTGTCGTGCGAGCCGTCCATCTCCGGGGAGTGCAGCGTGCTGCTGCAGCGGCGGGGCGCGGAGAGCGGCCCGAGTTTCGAGGCAGCAATTAAAGGAGCGATTAATCATCGCCCCACGCCGGCCCGCCGGATAGGCCCGCCGGATAGGCCCACCGGATAGGCGCACGCGGTGGCTGCTCACGCCACGAGGACGTCGCGGACCAGGAGGGTCTTGGCGGGCTCCTGGGCGGTCCTGGGGCGGGCGAGGGCGCGGCGCCCCCTGCACCTGTTTGGCGCCGGAGATCGCTCTCCAAGTCCGTCCTCCAACAGTGGAGTTGCAGCACGTCGACGGGACGCCGGACGCGCTGGACACTGGACGCGCGGCCAGACAGTGTACGCGGCCGGCCGCGTCCGAAGTCCGAACCGCCGCCGCTCAAAGTGAATTTTGGGCCGGCCGTGGTTGCAGCGTTCCCGAGGGACGTGGATAGAGAGAGCAACGCCCTCTCGTGTCTCTCGGCGACTCGGAGGCAGCCCTCGTGGTTTTTGCTTACCCCCATCCCTGCCCTGCCCTTCCCTCTTCCCTCAGCGGGCCCGCTTCATTTATCCATCCCATCAGGATGGCTGGCCGCCCGCCCCGCCCCGCCCCGCCCCGGCTCGCGGCTCGGCCCGGCTCGGCTCGGCTCGGCCGCCGCTCTGCTCGGCTCGAACTGGCGTGACAAATGGCGGGGAAGCAGTACAGCGCGGCTTCTTATGAACGAGTTAGAGTGCACCCAGTGCTGGCTGTGTTGGCCGCCGCACTGCCGCGCCCTGCCTGCCTGCCCGCCTGCCTGCCTGCCCGCCGCGCGTCTTCGCGCTGTCTTAACCCTTTCCCCTCTCACCCCCTCGCCGTCGTCACCCCTTTCGGCATGGGAAACTAAGAGGGGTGCGAGAGTGCGCGAACGCCTTGTGTTTTGTTGTATCTCCATCTCTCTCTCTCTCTCTCTGTCCTGTCCGCGCCTCGCGGGCCGCGGCCGCCGCGGCGACGCGTTGCCCTCCCCGTCGGCATGCATCTAGGTCATGGTGCACCGCCCTGCGTTCGGCGTAGACGTTGTACACACTGTGGGGGGTTCAACGTTGAACCGCCAATGTTAGAACAGTCGTTTCCTCGCTCTGTCCTCCGTCGCACTCTGGGGCTGTCCAAAAGGGTGCGATAGAGACAGAACGACTAACCGCTCTCGAACCGGGCGGCCTGGCTGGCCAGCACTTGCCACCGACCGAGCGGCCAAAGCCCGCGCTGTGGCACACTGTTTGCCTGTGCACCAGGGGCAAAGTACCCCCCTCCCTCCCCCCGTTCCTCCAGCAGCCAGAGCCACTTGTTTTTTGGTGCAGAGCACAGCATAGCAGCCCGCCGCTACACCCCCGCCCACCCCGCCCGCGAGCCCCGCGCCCACGTGTTTTTGCCCCGCCTCTGTTGCCCGGAACGCAATCTACTCGCCCCGCCCGCCCCGCCCCACCCCGCCACGCCCCGCCACGCCCCTCCCCGCCACGCCGTCCAGGTTTTTTGCCCCGCCGTCATCCGGCTCAGCCCCCTTCCCCCTTCCCTCCCTCACTGTAGGACCTAATTTCTGCTCCCGATCCGTTCCACAGTCCTCCAGACTCCAGCAGGACTCCAGCAAGACTCGAGGGGGCGTAGGAGGCAGTTGGCGGCTACCGGGGGACCGGAGGGGCAGGGGGCGTCTACAAATTACCATCGCTTAGCGGGGACGGCCCGCCACGCCGTGGCCACGCCGCCGCAGACGAGCCCCGCAGCCGGCAGCCCCGGCAGCACCCCCTGGAGGCCCCTAGGCCCCTTGAACAACCGCCGCCTTGGCTATTGCCTCCCTTGCCTCGCTAGCCGCGCTCATCCAGTGCACCAACGAGGCCGAGACCTGAGGCGCCACCTTGGAGGCGGGCCCGTGTCCAACCATTGACCTGTCCGGCGAGGACGAGAGCGTGGACTTCCCCGCTCCGGCCTAGAGTCCTGCACTGTTAGTCCCCCGGCGTCCTACACTGTCCTCCAGGTCCCGGCTGCACTGTTGGTAAATCTTAGACGGGCCCTCTCCCGGCCCTTCCCGCGCGAGTGCACGAAGACCGCCCAGTCATACCCTTCTTCTACCTGTGCCCAGTGTGCCCGCACTGCCTGCACCCGAAATGCCTTCACTTGCCCCTGGCGGCCCTGGGCGGCCCTGGGCCCTTGCCGCGACCGAGAAGGACCGAGGGCACACAGCTCGCAGTGCACACAGGGCTGCCGGCCAGATGCAGCAGCGGCACAGCGGCGGCACAGGGCCGGGGGAAAGGGCTACTGCAGCCATCTCCCTCGCACCCCCACGGGACGACCCGCGAGTGCGACTGAGACGGAGCGACGCAACGAGTCTTCGCAGCTACCCGGCAATAAACGCCGCCGGAGCACTTCTCATAACTGCGGCACGGCATGTCGCACCTGCCTGTCTGTCCGTCCGTCCGTCCGTCTATCTGCTCCCAATTCGATTACACCGAAGAAAAGGGAAAAGAGCGAAACAGCTCGACAAAAAAGTCCGAGTCACTGATTTGCCCCCCTCCCCCTCTCCCCGCTCCCACACCTCAGCTCATCCGTGACGTCTCTAGCTCTGGGGTCTCAAGTGGCTGATGCTTTATGCATGTCGAGTTGATAACCCTGGCGAGCCCCGACGAGGCGTTCGCGCTTCGCGCCGGTCGCGAGTTCGATACGTCGATGCCACCACACTGTACTACGACTGTACAGTGTGCCCGCCTGCCCGCGCCTCCCTCTTTCTCTTTCCCGCCGCCTTGGATTAGTTTGAACTGACGGCCACCCGCTTCTGTTGCAGCAAGCAGGCGGTGTTCGACGGCAAGAAGGCCATCCGAGGAGGCATCCCCTTCGTCTTTCGTAAGTCCAAAACTTTCCTTCCTGCTCGATCATCCCGTCGAAGTAAAAGGCCAAAGAGCAAAAACAGAGTCGGGCGCGCGCGGGTATTTGAAACCCGCGGCCACGATTTCACGTAGAGCAGTCATCGTGACAGTTGCCCGCGTCTTCCCCCCGGGGAAGGGCTCGTCCTTCTGTTTTCCTTTTTCTGTTCTTCCCAGTAATCCTAACTGTACACTTTGCAAAGAAAGAAAAAAGAAAAGATCCCTTTTTCTTTTCCCTTTCTCCTTTTTTGTGGGCCTTCCCTCCCGCGCCGTGGAAATGAATCCGGCGTGTTTGCGATGTCCGTGGCGTTTTCTTTTCTTTCCGCAGCGCACTTCGGGTCGTGGCCGTGCGGGCCGCAGCACGGCTTCGCGCGCGTCCTGCCCTGGACGCTGGAGCGACCGCCGGAACGCAACCCCGCCACCGGCGACGTGGAGGCCGCCTTCATCCTCACCGACAACGAGCACACGCAGCACTACTGGAACCACGCGTAAGCCTCCGACCGTCTCCGTCTCGTTCAAACGCCCAAATTTCGGGGCTAAAAAAAAAAAAAAAAGGCTCCGGGTGTGATTCGAACCCGTGACGTTGCAGGTTCCGCGTGACGTACCGACTCATCCTCCGGGAGAAGGAGCTGCACTGCCACGTCCAGGTGGTGAACCCGAGCAGGGACCGGGAGCTGTGCTTCCAGCTGCTGCTGCACACCTACCTCAAGGTGCCCGACGTCACCCGCTGCCAGATCACCGGCCTGCGCGGCTGCACCTACACTGACAAGGTACTGCACGCGACTGCACAGCAATCCATTGGTGGGGGTCACACGCTCAGCTCGAGTCCCATTTAGCGACTCTGGAGCTCAAAACGCGTCCGCGATATTTTTTTTTACCGCCTCCACCGGTCTTCTGGCCCTCGCGGCCAACCACCCAAAAAAATAAAAATAAAGTGGTATTTGAACCGTTGACCTGTCGGCCTGTTGCAGACGCGGGATGAGGCCGTCTTCCAGGAGGCGAGCGAGGGCGTGCAGGTGACGGAGTGGACCGACCGGGTGTACCGGAACACGCCGTCGGAGCACATCGTCACCAACGTGGTGTCCGGCCGCAAGATGCGCGTCCTCAAGTACAACCTGGCGGACACAGGTATGTATAGTGCAGCAGGCTCCCGTCTGTTTCTCGGCTGTTTTCAAACTCAGTTTCGACATCATTTTGATGACTCTGCTCTGTGTTGTTTCAGTGCTCTGGAACCCTTGGTCCCAGGACGTGCAGCGGCTGTCAGACCTGTGCGCAGAGGAGTACCGCAGTATGCTATGCGTTGAGCCTGGACAAGTGACTTCGCCTGTGATGCTATTGCCTGGCACAGCCTACGAGGGAAGCATGATGCTTCAGGTGAGTTTGGAGTCTTTTCAATCCGAAGTTTGTACAACTCTGTGGGACAGTCCTCTTATGTTAAAAGTCGTTCGTTCCAGGTGATGTGAAATCTATGAAAGCTACTGGGCCTGCGGCTGACTTAGTTCCTAAACTCCTGCTCTGGGTCGTCAAACCAGCTTATTGTGCAAGTGAACACCTGGACAGCAGTGAAAACATCATT
This sequence comes from Thrips palmi, assembly GCF_012932325.1. Lineage (NCBI taxonomy): Eukaryota > Metazoa > Arthropoda > Insecta > Thysanoptera > Thripidae > Thrips > Thrips palmi. Next base: position 4,964,472 of record NW_023144629.1, on the reverse strand, counting down.
AATGCAAATTGCAATTTATAATTTTTGTCCCTCTAAGAAAATGAAACAAAAACATTGTACTGTGCCCTATTAAATTCTGTGATAGGATCCAACCACAATTTTTAATTGTTTTCTGCATGCCTGATGGCTGTTGGAAAAATTTGAGTGATGACATGGTGAGGATCTTGTTCCTTTTATGAATTGGTCACCATTGAATTGTGAACAATTCAGTCATTGTTACTATGATTAATTTTTAAGTTTGAAATTTTCCTTTATCATGAGAGTTGTCGTCTCAAATGTTTTTGAAACAGCTCCAATCTTGTGTTTAATTTATTGATTCTAGGTAAAAGTAGATAGCTAATGTCTCTTTTATTTGTTAGATGACTTTTCTCTGGCAAGTTTGCTGGATTTCCATATATTGTATACGATAGATTTAACTATCCTAATTTTAATTCTCAAATTTATGTAGTATTGCTTGGTTTTAAATAAATTTTTATCCAGAGGATGTGAAGTCTAATCATCTTTATGGACCACTGATTTATGTTGTTTGGATATAATAGAATATGCTTGTGGATTGTATAAAACTTTAGTAATTGCCAAAGAAATTTTTTTTTCAACTAAAATGATTTGTCTCTAGAGTTTCACAGTAAAATTTTCTGCACAAATTGATCTCTTACAAGCAAGATCTCTCATGATTGTTAAGTTTTATTCCGCTGTGTAACTGGAAAACAAACTTTGTAATTTGGTTATGAGTAAAAAATACTGTGATTAGTACGGTAAAATTGATGTTCTTCTTTATTGGTCCTCTTACACTTTGGAAAAGTTACAGTAACTCCTCTGCTTAAAAATATACGTTTGAGAGGTGCCCGTTGGGTGGCCTACCTCACCGGCGGCCTGTTTCGATTTCATTTTAAGCCACCTTTCTGTACCGCACGCCCCACCACCGACATGAATTCTTACAGAGAAACGAATTTCCCTGCTTGTGTGCGTGATCAGTACTGCTCGGTCTTCCCCCGGCTCACGCCGTTCCCAACTTCAAAACGCGCGCGCTCCCGCGAAACGACACATCCGCCGTCGCGCGAGTTCTCTGCGTCGAAACAAGTGAAAGTCTTTTCCGGTCCATCTGTCTTCTGCCGTCGTCTGCTGCCCGTCTGTCCTCCCTCTGGTCCTCCTTCAAACCCTCACCTCTCAAACGAAAGCTCTGACATGTTACGAAAAACTTTGATTCGAAATGAAGTGGTGCAATTCTGCAAGAGGGCAGTCCAGCCGACCTCCGTGCGCCTCGTCGGCCCAGCGTGCGTGAAGGCTTGCCAATTCCACAGGTAATCTGGAGACTGGTGTAGGGTTAGTGTGACCTTCCTGTTACGGCCACATACAGTCTTATCCGTTTGACCTTAAACTAGACTTCCATATCGCAACCAGCCAAGATGCTCTTGGCTCTTGTCCAATTCTACACTCCTTGAATTAAAAGTCATCCCCAGGGATTCCACTTTCTGTTCGATATATCCTGACAGTATAACCTAGTTATTGAGAAAGAATTGATGTGTTTTCTGGTATTGGAACATGTCAATTTGCATACGACTCAGTTTCGCCAAGCGACCCTGTGCGAAAAAGCTGATATCGACACTGATGATTTGAAGGATATTGATGATGGCTGTTTGACATTTCATCCTGGCTCCTTCATAATGACATTGACAGCTAAAGTGATGTTGGTTTAATTTTCAGTTTAAAAGTTAGCCAGCCATGTGTCCTCACTGGAAGCCACCATTTGGTGGAAACTCGGCAGCCAGTGCGACACTACTGTCCCGATTTACCTCCCCACAACAAAGTTTTGCTGCCAGCTTTGTCGCCAACCATGGAGTTGGGTACGATTATCAGCTGGGAGAAAAAGGAAGGTATGTTGCATCACCGTCATGTCACCTTGCTCTGGTCTCTTTTCACTGGGCCTGCAATGCGCTTCATTAAATTAGCACGAGTTCATTTTCATCAATGACAATATTTTTACTAACTTTAGGTGACAAGCTCAATGAAGGAGATCTCTTAGCTGAGATTGAAACAGACAAAGCTACGATGGGATTTGAGACCCCAGAGGAAGGCTACCTAGCGAAGATCATCATCCCCGCAGGAACTAAAGAGGTGCCGATTGGCAAGGTGAGTCAAGGGAACCTGAACAACTGTAACTTTAACAGTATTGATTATTTTTGTTGTTTCCTGCAGTTTTTGTTTTATCTGATCACATGCATTGCCTATTTCAGCTGGTCTGCATTATTGTCGAGAATGAATCAGATATTGCCGCTTTCAAAGACTACAAGGACGACGGCTCCAGTGCTCCAGCCCCACCAAAGGCTGCGCCTGCTGCCCCCGCACCAACCCCTTCTCCTGCTCCAAGGGCAGCTGCACCCCCACCACCCCCATCTGCCCCCTCTGTCTCCATCCCTGCTCCAGGTGCTGGAGACCGAGTTTACGCCAGTCCTCTCGCCAAGCGACTTGCTGCTGAAAAGGGGCTTAGCTTAGCGGTACGTAAACCAGTGAGTCTGTTCCAATTCTCTTTCTTGTTGGATTATGATTTGATTCTGAATGGGCTTTTGTCTGCAGTCTGTAGGTACTGGGTCTGGCCTGTTTGGATCCGTAACTGCTGCAGATCTCTCCAAAGCCACTTCAGGGTCACCAGCGGCGGCTCCAGCTGGCGCTGCTGCAGCTGCTGCGGCACCATCTGGTTCATTTACTGATATTCCCCTCTCTAGCATGCGAAATGTTATCGCCAAGCGACTTCTTCAATCCAAACAAGTAAGTCCTACTGAAGGCTCTTGGCATCTACATGTTCCCTGAATACGCTTAAAAATAAATTTTGTTCTTCAGACAATTCCTCATTATTACTTAACGGTCGATATTAAAATGGACGAAGTATTGAATTTACGTAAGAAGCTCAATAGTATGACAGAAAAGGATGGTGTCAAACTCAGTGTAAATGACTTCATTGTCAAAGCAACTGCCCTGGCATGCAAGAAGGTCCCTGAGGCCAACTCTGCATGGATGGACACCTTTATTCGAGAGTAAGTATTAATTCATGTAGTCAAGCTTCTACAATTAGATGTGAACTAGAGTTGTGATCTGTAAGAAAAACAAAACATAAATGAAACACACATTTCTTTTCAGATTCCATTCAGTTGATGTCAGTATAGCTGTAGCAACAGACAAGGGCCTGATCACACCTATTGTATTTGGAGCTGACAAAAAAGGTCTGTCTAGGATCAGGCAAGAAACTAACTTGCTTGTTTCCAAGGCAAAGGAGGGCAAGCTTCAGCCTAGTGAATTCCAGGTGAGACAGTCTACATGCATTGTTTGAAAGATTTAGGTATATGTATTGCAATCTTTGTAATAATCCTTCCTCTCTTCTGTGTAGGGTGGCACCATCTCTATCTCTAACCTTGGCATGTTTGGAGTCAAGAACTTTGCTGCCATTGTGAATCCCCCTCAAGCATGTATATTGGCTGTTGGAGGAACAAGAACACAGCTTCTCCCTGACAAAGACTCAGAATCTGGGTATGTCTTCTTGAACAAATAATTATCAAATAAGCAAAGATCTCTTGCTTGTTTTTGTAACAGTTGACACTCGTCCTTTTTTCTGTTTTTCTTGCCAACAGATTCAGGAAATGCGACATTATGTCTGTCACACTTAGTTGTGATCATCGTGTCATTGACGGAGCTGTTGGAGCCCAGTGGCTATCTGCCTTCAGGGAGCTGCTGGAGAAGCCCCACTCCATGCTGCTATAGGAAATTAAAAAATGAAACAGCAAGTTATTACAAGACTTACAATTTAAACCTGCCAATCCAGTCCAACTGGCATCAATATTCAATTGTGACAGTGATGAAACTCCAGTTCCACCTTGTTAAGATGATAGTTACACAGGGTCATTACTTGTCCAACAAATTATGTTATCATGTTATCTGTTATTTTTGTTGTTTTATTTTTTATGAAAATTATTATTTCTAATCAAAGTATTTGATATCCGGTGTACCATAACTCATGGTTTTAGTTCATTTTTTTGAAAATGTGATGCTGTGCAGAAATTTATCAACCAATGTGTACAAAATGCATAATGAATGTTATTTGTATTCAGTTTTCCTTCTTAAAGAAGTGTAAAGTAGATTTTAAAAAGAATATTTATTGTAAAGTGTTAATATTTGCCACAGCACAAGGGTACCCACTAGCTTTCCTGTTGCCAGTATAAAGTTGTGCCCTTCCAATAGCAAGAAAGTAGGTTTGCTTCAATCTTTTGTTTATAAGTGAACAAATGCCTCTCTTCAATGGTTGTAGTACGTAAGTCAACAGCACTTCTACCCTTTTGGATGTAGCTGGCAAATGATAATGTTAAATATGTGAATGTTCTCAATTGAGTAAATTGTAAAGGAAGGTACCTCTGTGCTTAAGTATTAGCAGTTACCTCTGTGAGGACAATTTTAATGTACCAATGTAGATTTGAATGAGTGTGAAATTTTGACTGAAGGGGAATCATGAGCAAGGTTTTTCTTTTTTTTTCATAGAGCCAATAACATTCATTGTGTTTAGAAGTTGAATGCAATGTGAAGTACTTTTACACTGCCGCTATTTATTGAAGTATTTCCAATGCTGTTTTCTGAAACGTTTCTGTTAGAATGTTAAATAGTTGCTATTGCCTCAGAAAGAAAGCCATTTGCAGGCCATTTTCAGTTACCTCTGTATTTATTGAAAATATATATATGTGTATTTTTTTTGTAAAGTACGTAATGAGTAATGTATATTCTAAAAATTTATAAATACTCCATTGCTTTCCTTTCTGTTTTCAGCAACTTGCTCATTCATCTTCACTGTCTACATCTGTTAATGGACCTAATGTACAAACGATGTTTCCGTTATGAAATACAACTGTGCCACAGCACATAAAATTTGTTAAAATATGATTCTTTTGAAACTACTTGCTGCTAGATTGAACAGAATTCAAGTTGGGGAAGTCCATTAGATTGGGCCTCAGCCTTTGGTTGTCATGATGATTCAGATCTTCACACATTGCATTCCTTCATGAGGAAGAAGCCCTTTTCTCATGATTTCTTTTTCACTTCCTTCGTAAGTCTAATTTTGGTTTACTACAAGTCCAACGCACATTTTGGAACAGAGAGAAAACTTAAAACCGCTGGCCAAACTGGTAACTTCCGGTTTTTGCAAAGCAAAACACACTCCAACAAACATAACATTCAGATTCAGATGCCCGGCAGCCGATAACAACTAGGTTAGTGAGTGTCAAAGATTTGAGTACTGTCATTAACGCTGTGCGTAATTGTGGATTTGCTTAAGAGCTCTGCAATTAGCCTCCTTCTGTATCTGCTAAATTACCGTATTGTTTGCTGCAAGTTTCAGTAATGTCCTACTTCTTTGCACTAAGGAACCCAAACACCTTTTCTCTGTCAATTTTCTGTGATTTTTCTTTATCTCAAACCATTATAAACTGAACCTACATTTTTGCTTCTTTACGACATATGTCCTATCCTTTTTAAATTTATGGGGCTTTGCAGTCAAATCCGTGCTCAATTTTTTGAAAAGTAGAGGTTATGAATGAATGGGAATTGATTTTAGGTACATGTCAGGATGTCCTTGTTTATCTTTGATAACTTATGTTTGAACGTGTTCCAGGTCAAAATGACGTACCAACTGTATAGAAATACAACACTAGGCAGTACACTTCAAGAAAGTCTGGACGAACTCATTCAGGTAATTTCAGTTTTTTAACTTAGCTACAGCCACTAGTTTGTACTGTATCTGAGAGTTTTTATCTCATATCCTTTCTAATTTTTGCCTATTTTTGTATTGCAGTATGGTCAAATCACTCCACAATTAGCAATGAAGGTCCTTTTGCAGTTTGATAAATCTGTGAACAGTGCTCTTGCTGGTCGAGTACGATCACGGTTGTCTTTTAAGGTAATGTTGTTGAAAATGTGACATGTTTCTCATGTTAACTGAAACGGTACCTAATAATCTTGTTTCATTTTCAGGCAGGAAAACTGAACACTTACAGATTTTGTGATAATGTTTGGACTTTTATGCTAAACGATGTAGAATTTCGTGAAGTGCAGGAAATAGCGAAAGTGTCTAAAGTAAAAGTTGTGGCTTGTGATGGGAAAGGTGAGTAAAAAATTAAATTTTTCTTCTTGGCTTTTATTGATAAATTAATCTTCCCATTATGAAATATTTTGAGTACCAATAATCATTTTTTACAAATTCTCTGCATTTTTGTTTCAGCTGTAGTGGAAGAAGCCTCAAGGCGTTAAAAATGTTGCTGGCATAGATTTAAAAAAAATCTCTTCATGACAGTCAACAACTACAAGTGATATTTAAGTTAGGCATAATTTTCTGATGTAAATAATGCTGGTTGAGGGTTGGTAGAAATTTAAGATTTTACTCCCTCAAATATTTAGCTGGCCATCCTTCACTTTGCTTTCTTGACTGGCTGAACTGAAGACATGAGCTTAAGAGCTTGTCAGCCTGCCCTAGTGGCTTGTCGATTCAATTTTTCTCCTATGTGAAGAAGTTCTTATCATTTTATGAACGGACTGTAAATGCCCATCATTAATTGTTGTCATCATATCTCTTATTTAGTTTCTAACATCCTGATAGTACTTACTGTAGTACTTTTTGTTTTGTTAAATGTGGTATTCCTTGAGCTAAGACTGAATCAGTTTCAGAAATGTTATTTAACATAGTGGAGCTTCTGCAATGTTGACTATGTGTAGAGGAATACTGCCAGAATTCTTATTATATTCCTAGGTTTTTTTGATTCTATTTCTAAAGTTGTTCTTTTGGTGTTCATTGACTTTGGTTGTTAAGAACATATTGTTCAATAGATCCGGCAACTTTGTTCATTCAAGCCTCTTAAAAATGATGTATATTTCAAATATTTCAAATTGTAGTAAAATTCAAAATGTTGAATATTGTTTTTCAATTACTGACTGTTCTTTACTCACAACACTTAACAATTCCTTTAATATGTTCACAGTTATGTTTTCAATGATGTTAAAACATTGCTGTCCTGGAAAGATGTATCCACTTTACTTTTAACTAGATGAACAGCTGGAAGTAATGCGGAGCCGCAGGCACACTTGGATTGCGACACAAAGTCAAAGGACCCAACCCGAGCTTCGCAGTTAGGACAGTTCAGCTTTCCCTTGGTCCAATCGCACTGAAAAAGCACAAACAAATAAATCAATAGGGTGGAGATGAGATTCAAATGTTGAAAGCACAATCACCAAGGAACACAAGGAACAAAGACGACAAGATCCAAGGATTCAGTAAGGTAGAGAGATAGGCACCTTTTCGATAATATCTGAAATCCACGGCGTTCCTGTTTCTTCAAGGAAATATAAAGAATCTTGTTCAGAATTGGAGCAAGTAGCGTCTTTGGAGTGTAAATCAAGCCTTTCCCCATGGAAAGAGACAACTATATGCCGAGTGGCAGTTTCTCTCACTAACTCGTGACGGCATTTTCTGCACTTCAAAATTACAATCATATCTTTGTAGGGTTCAAAAGGCTTCTGGAAATATTTTGATTAACGATAACCAAGAAGTTGGAACAAAAATAGTATCACAGAAGATTCGAGAGGAGGGTTATGTTGTACACATGTTTTCAAGTTTGTGTCGTCTGCCCCGCTTTGCTTTGTGATTGCTTTTGTTCTTTTGCCACTTTGTGGTCAAGTTTGCCCACTGACCTTTACATTTGGAGTTAGTTTCGACTAGAGAATGACAATTTTAGCCGTTTTTTCACTCGACAATTCAAAGATTTGTATTTGTGACACAATCACCTCAAAATCGACTTGTTTATGAGATCTTTACCAGGTTGCTAACGTCGATGTTTTTGGTACGGTGTCGTTCGTGTTTGAAGATCATGAAATATGGCGTTGCTGTTGTAGCGTCCGACTAATTTTCGTCGATGTTGTGAATGATTAATGGAATTCGTGAGGAACTAGATGAAATTTTTTATGCACGCAACGAAATGGTTTGTTTTCTGCACTAGACGGCGACCTCATGATTCAATGTGAAGGTAAAAATTATTCTGCCAAAGGAACACGTCGGTCTCGAACCTAGCTGTCTGTTGAGAGGTTGAGGCCATATGAATATATTGTGAAGGCTATTCATATTTGTTCAGGGAGCAAGGCATTTCTTGTAACATTGGGGTTTTTATGGCTCGAATCTATTCAGTATTTTTCTGATCTCACCCGGCTTTGCCCAGCCGTACAGAGCCGAGGAGGCGGTCAGCATGTGAGATTTTACAGCAGTTACCCAAAGGGCACTAGCAATCAACACATCCCTCTGCATATCCCTCGTAGCATGCCCGAGTGATTTGCTTGTTTCGAGGGGCCTCGGCAGAGTATTGTTAATTATGACATCATCAATTTTAGTTCTTTAGACGGTAACTTGGTATTGATTTGTATAGACAGGAACAGTCCCTGTCCAGTTCAGTCAGTACCATTTTCGTTTTCGTTTTTCTGGGGCAGGATATTCTCTTTCAACTGTAAATGTATTTGTTTTCAAGTCACATCTGTGTTGTGGTTGAATTCTACAAACCTACAACCGACCGGCAAAGCCCCTTAGCACGGTTCAATAGAGATTTATTAGGTGGCCTCAGAAACTCAATGGGTACAGGACCATGCCCTGTTTTTTTGGTAATGGCTATTTGCTTTTAAATCTTTTTTCTTGTCGTATTTTAAGTTTACTATAGCACTCACTGGTTGTGTTGGTCCTCAGAAAAAGTCGTTTTTAATTTGTATCCTTCCTAATTTTTGGAAACTTATATATAAATCCATTATCTGCTCATCTGCCCCCTCCCATTTTGATTGGGGTTTGTGTGTTATTAATTACATTGGAAATATTGCTTTTATAAGTCCTGCTTTAAAATCATTGTCTATCTTGTGTCTATATATTTTGAGTTAGTTTACCCTCATAAAGGGTTGACTTTTATTTTTTTCCTTGTAATTTTGCTGTTTTTGGAGGTTAGGAGGGGAATAAGTTTTCCTATTTCATTTTTGTGGACTAATTTACTTGTTTTAGCTCTGAAATTTGAGAAATTGACTGTAGTCTTCATGCCTCTTCCCTAAAAAAGCTTTTTTAAAATTTTACAACTTTTTGTTTTCATGAGTTTTTAATTTTTTGTCGGACAATATACAAATTTGTGAGATATTCAAATCATTAGTGACTTTTATGTGTGGCTTCGTATCATTTTTTCAATTAATACTAAAAATATAATGCCGAGAATTGTGACAAAATTTTCATAGCAAACATTATTTTTGTTGTAGTGAGGTTATGTGATTGTTCCAGTTCCCAAATTAATTTTTAATCTTCTTTTATTTGCAGCCCTCAACGTGACTCCATCTATCATCAAATTGTTAGGATGGCCCGGAGAAAAAAATCCCAAGTTGATGAGAGTGAGCAGTCGCCTATGCAAAAATGTCGTGGTCCTAAAGTGAATGGCTTATCTGACAATAATGTGAATGGTGACTCGGAGTCTGACGATGGTCATGATGATGAAGAAGTGAGGTCTACCTATTCATCTCAAGCCTCTAAAGATTCAACAATGTCTCCCTCAACTACGGTTGTACACAAGAAATTTGGTAAAATCAATTGCTTGCCTCCAGAATCACAGGACGATGATCCTACTGTGGACTCTGAGGGTTCAAGTCACGACCAGGAAGACGTTCAAATGGATGAAGACACCAGAAATGATGATGCTTGTGATGGCACTGAACTGTTGGAAGTGGTCTTGGCACACGAACAAGGTGAAACGGGGGGTTGCAGTGTTGACGATGTGGAAGGCATGGAAGATGCCGACACTGAAACAATTGTAGTTGAGGTTGAAGAGGGGATGGTGGATGAAATTGACCATCAAAACACAGTTATTGTGCAGGTTGTTGATGAAGAGTTGATGTACTCTGAAGAAGATGGTGCAACTATCTGGGAGGTGGAGGCTGTGGAAGAGGTAGACAATGAGGGCAATGAGTCGGACGATGCATCAGGGCAAGAGGAGGTTGTTCTGATGGAAAAGGTAGATGAGACTGTAGAAACCTTCGAGACATTTGAAGCCTCTGAAGATGTTGCTGTGAATAACGTTTCATCTTCTGGTATCACAGAGAAGAGTGAAGGACTGGACCCTGACATGTCATCTCTAGCCAGCCGGCATCCATCAACCCTTGACAGTGACATGTCAGACAGGGAAGTGGATGATGACCAATCTGCCCTGAGAAATAAACTTTCTCCCGATGAGATAACTCAAATGGTTCTTGGTCTTAACTGTGGAAGTGCAAACGTGGCAGTGGAACGTAAATTGTGTGAAGTTAGTAAAGACAAGCAAGAAAGTTCAGTTACTAATCAACGTAGAGAAAGTGTTATTACCCGAAGAAGTAGTGAAGAAATCGATATGGATGTAGACATGAACTCTAGACTGAAAGGGAATCCCATTCATGTGTATGGTAATCCTAAGAAAAATAAGTCGCCAACAAAAACACCTGAAAGCTCTGTGATTAAAAACAATTGTGGATTAACTACCCCTCCAAGAAAAAATGTGATATGCATAGATGATTCACCTTCAATATTTACTCCTGGCGGTTCAAGTAAGAAGGAAGAAGTTAGTTGTAATGAATTGCCAATTTCAAGCATTGGGGGCAACCTGTATAATGTAGATTTAAATTCCGTCACCCTAAAGAAAGAAATCTCAGTTAAACCCGCTTCCAAAGATGGGCACGCTTATTTGGGTATAGAACCAATCAGAAAGGAATCAAAATTAACTGAAGAAGAGTTTAAAGCTGCTAATCTTCTTCGTAATCGTAGTGGCAGTAGTGATACTACAGGATCAGACAGTGGGTCTCGGAGTCCGACGGTACGCCGCAGTACACGAATCCGCGCACCACCTGCTGTGAAGAAACAAACTACACCAAAGAATTCGTCTTCAGATTCTGTGGATTCCACCAAAGAGAATCCCTCATCTTCAACAAATGCCTCATCAAATCGCTCTTCTTCAAACACCTCCCTTGCAGAAGTTTCTATGCCAGTCAAAGTGAAATCACGGTGGCGGAGATCAAGTGAGCTAGAAATGGGAGGCATGGCCACTTCAGACCAAGATATAGGAACCACCGTCCCTTCACCTTCCCAACCACCTGAACCTCCCATGGCATGCACCCCACCTGCCTCTAGTAGAATTTTGTCAGAGAAAGAGTTAAAGGCTAAACAAGAAGAGGAGCAGAGAGAACTTTCAGAAAGACTGAAAGGTTATGAAATCTTGAAGGAGAATTTATATTTGACTGAAAGGTACATTATTTTTAAAATTATCATTACAATGTGTTGTTTTGACTCCTGGCCATTATGTAAATTCCATTCAACATTCACCAAATATGCATTAATTGTAAGTTTGTTTTTTCGTTCTGTTTTTACAGAATTAAAAGCAAAGAAGCAAAGCGTATGGTTTGCGATTGTTCATTGAGTAAAGAAGAAATTTCTCGGTCTGAAATGGGATGTGGAGAAGATTGTCTTAACAGACTCCTTATGATTGAATGGTAAATAATTTCCTTTTTCTTATTTATCATTTCTCTGTTTGTATTTTTCTTCATATGTTTTGTAAAATCTATTACAGTGGTTCTCGGTGTCCTGTGAAGAACATGTGCTCAAACAAAAGATTTCAATCTGCTGAATATGCCAAATGCGAGGTTTTTAAAACTGAAAAGAAAGGCTTTGGTTTACGAACAACAGAGGATCTTCCAGGGTGTGTGTCTTGCAATGAATCAATCTATCTAGTGGATTTCTTTCTAGAATATTGGTTAATTTTGGTGATCAAATTATTTCATGTCACTGACTGTTCTTTGGTGTTTCTCTTTTGACAGTGGCTCGTTCATAATGGAGTATGTGGGGGAAGTATTGGATCCAAAGGAATTCCGGAAACGTGCCAAAGAGTATTCCAAAGACCAAAACAAACATTATTATTTTATGGCCCTAAAATCTGATGCAATTATTGATGCTACCACCAAGGGAAACATTTCAAGATTCATAAACCATAGTTGTGAGCCCAATGCTGAAACTCAAAAGGTAAATTCAAGTGTTGATTACTGCTTTGTATTTTATATTATTATCTAATAAGTGTATGATTTGTTACAAATTTTTGGGGGTATGTCCCTTTTCTGGATGTTACTAACAACTTTTGATTTATTTTAGTGGACTGTGAATGGGGAACTTCGCATTGGGTTTTTCACCACAAAATCCATCCGAGCTGGAGAGGAAATCACCTTTGACTACCAGTTCCAAAGGTATGGGAAGGATGCTCAAAGATGTTACTGTGAGACCAGTTCTTGCCGCGGTTGGATTGGAGGAGATCCGGACTCTGAGAAGAGCCAAAGTCAGTGGCAAGAATGGAAGTACAAAGATTCTGCAAAGAAGAAACGTGATAAAGACAAAGACAAGGACAAACGTAGAGAGGATATAGATGTGAGTACATTTTATGATTTGTGTGTGGTGCATGTTTTGAGAATATGCTGTTTTTAATTAAGTTATTGTAATTTCAGCTTGAAGAAGAAATTGAAAAGTTATGTTCCACTGGACTGAAGAGCCGTGCTCACACACTGACACTATGTAGGCTTATGGTACGAGCAGAAGATGTTGATTCTCGAGGGAAATTATTGAAGCTTTTAAGAGATGGAGAAGCAGCCTGTTGCCGGTTGTTCCTAGATTATCATGGTTTGCGCCTCATTTGGAGTTGGATGATTGATGTTAGAACAGCTGATAATGTGCAAGCAAAAACAGAGGTAATATTTCCTTAAATCAACCAAAGCAGTGAACAGAAGAAGGTTGAATGTATATTAACTTCCGCTTTGCTTCTGTGTTTGCCTTCTCTTTAGATTCTGCGAACCTTAAAGAAATTGCCTATACCAAACAAAACTATGCTTATGGATAGTAAAGTATGGGGTGTAGTTGAAAGATGGTCTCAGTGTAAACTGAGTGCTGAACCGAGTCCTCCAGATGCTGACAGGTATTTACTATTTGTTTCTTTAGATATTTTTTTAATTTGGTTAAAGTTTTTAATCCTACAGTTTCTAATACAATGTATTAATGTTTCTCCCTTCCCTTTTTTAGAGCATTTGAAGAGGAATCTAGCAATGACCTGTCAGACAAAGTCGAGTCTGATGAGAAAAAGACAATATCTCCAGTGAATGATGCACCATCAGCTGACATCAAGCCACCTTTGGACTCTGGCATGGAAGTAGATGGAGAACCAAAGGAAGAAGTAGCTAGCTCTGATGCTGGAGCCAAAGCCTGCGCTGAACTGGCTGCACTCATAATGCAGGCATGGAACAGCTTGAAGGAAGTCTTCCGCATTCCCAAGAAAGAGCGCATAGAACAAATGAAGGAACATGAAAGGGAAGCTGACCAGCACTTCGGAGAGTTAGATGAAAGGTACAAAGATGACGAGAAGCCGTCCTACGACAGGTATGACAGGCATAGAGATGACCGGAGGAAACGATCAAGGGAGTCCCCCGAACATGACCGGTACCGACGCCCGAGACTAGAGGAACGATCTCGGTACGATGATCGGCGCCATGACGAACGATCTCGCTATGGAGAGAGATCAAGATACGAAGAAAGGAAGTACGACGACAGAAGATATGACGAGAGGAAGTACGAAGACAGAAGACACGACGAAAGAAGATATGAAGATCGTCCCAGGACTTTAGAGGAAGTTCCCCGCGTAGATGATAGACAAATTGATGTCAAACTAAGTAAAGAAGCTCGCCGGAAAGCATTTGCTATGAAAGTTCAGCAGGAGGAGGAAGAGCGAGAAGCCAGACGCATTCAAGCGGAGAAGGATGCGGAAGCTCAGAGACATGCACAGGAAGAGTGGTGGCGTTATCATGAGGAAAGGTGCAGGCAATTGAGCTTGGATCCTCACGTCACTGCTGCCATTTTCAATTCTCAGTATTACAACCCAACAACCAATCAGTGGGTGGCGTACACTCATCCCCAAGGTTGGTGCTGTTCTATTCTTGAAAAACTTATCCATGATATTTCTGCAAATTTAATTTTTTTCAATTCTTTCCAGATCCTAATCTTCCACAAAACTCATATCAATCTGAAGTTGGTCAAAACCCTGTACTGTTCCCAACTGATCCCAACAGTCCGATACCGACTCAGCTTCAAGCAGCCGCGTTCCCTGGCATGTACACTGCTGCTCCTACTCAGCCGTCACCCTATGATCCTACTCACTTACCCCCTGGAATACCTGGTGTGTCACCTGTACCAAATGGAGTCTCCCCCGGAGTGTTGGTGGCAATTCCCCACAGTTCTAGTGCCACCGCCACGACTGCAGATACATCCCTAATGGTGCAGGCGGGAGCTGTGGATCCTCAGTCAGCCACGTACCAACTGCCGCAAGGAACTGAGGATTCTTTCAGAGCCCAGGTAAGCACAGCATTTTTTGCTGTACTTCAATTTGCCATATTTTAAAATTTGCACTGACCAAAAATTATCTGTTTTAGGATGCTCTACCACAGGCTTATGCTGGCTCTGGAATTCCTGCGGAAAGTCAGCAACCAGCCGCTCAGTACTTGCCACCCCCTGTACCTGTGAAGCTTCCACCAAAGTGGAAATGTGCCAAGGATGCTGAGGGCCGCACTTATTACTACCATGTGAAAACTAGAATTTCTCAATGGGAGCCACCGCCATTGCCTGTCTCTGTCCCGGAGACTGTAGACAGTGAGTCCTCTTCAAGTTCTAGCGAAGAGGAAAATGAAGATGAAAACGAAAATGAAGAGGAGGAGTCAGATTCTAGCGAGCCTGAGGAGAACAAGGTATGTTGGACTTGAGAGCCACATAAGATTTTTTAAGCATTGGTTTTATTTCTCTCTCTCTCTCTCTTTAAAAAAAAAAAAAAAAAAACATCATTGTAATGAAACATATTTTTCTTTTTCTAATTATTTTAGTTGGAAGAAGAGGAGGAAGAGGAGGAGGAAGATCCAGAGGCGGATGTGGACATGCCCTTGGTTGTCGAGCAGGGCTTAGGAATGGCGACTCACCATCAACAGCTGATGCTGGCGGATCCAGACTATCCCAACTTCAGTCCTAGACCGGGCGTGGATGCCAAAAAGAAACGGCGTGTAGGACTAGTGCAAGAGCATATCATCAGTGTGAGTTACTAACCCTTCATTCAAATTAGTACCACTAAATGAAGTATTGTTGTCCATTAGCTAACGTGCTCTTTTTTTAAAATTTCAGCCTCGAAGAGACGAGGAGAGAACAGATCCTAAAGTTTACAAGCAGATTAAGGAGAAGCTTCGTCGTCAGAAAGAGAAAAGGAGACAGAGAGATAGAGATGGCAAAAGCAGCAAAAAACGTCACAGAGACAGTGACAAATCTAAAACTGTGTACTCACTTGAAAAGCCTGTAACTGTTGCTGCAGATACTTCTAGTGATGCTGCACGTCGCATCAAAGACCAATTTAGACTAAATATGGCAGGTGTGATAGTGACACATCTGAATCCATACCGCAAACCTGATTGTAAAATGGGTCGTATTACCAATACTGAAGATTTCAAGCACTTAGCTAGAAAGGTAAGTGGCACAGATTGACTCCTTTTTAAAGTTAGTGCTGAATATTGTATTTCTGTTAACACACTCTCTTTCTTTTGTCTAGCTTACCCATTTTGTGATGCTGAAAGAATTAAAGCACTGCAGGAATGTTGATGACTTAGAGTGCAATGACAATGTTAAACACAAAGCCCGAGACTTCATTAAGAAATACATGGCCAAATTCGGTGAAGTGTATGTGAGACCGAAGGACGACGACTGACAACACAATTCCCCAGCCCCTGGTATGTATATCTTATTCAATCTATTCAGGGATGAATTCAAAAGTCTCAGTAATCCATTCTAATCCAAGCTTCTTTTTTTTTCTTTTGTCTTAAAGGTGAGAGTCTTGAGCTGGGGCTGGGGATGGGAATTGGCGAATTTCTGGAGTGGCAGGATGCTGCCCAACAAAATGCCGTCGATGATGATAGCACTGGCACACCACCAGCAGGTCCAAGCCAAGGCCCGGACCGTGTCGTCAGGCATCCTCAAAACGCCCTCGTTTTCCCATGGAACGGCCAAGAAGGTGACAAGTTTGGCTACACTGTGGAAGAAACCTACATGCCCTACAAGCTGAAGATGATCTCAATGTGATGTGAGACAGAGCTCAAAGAAAACATGGTTTTTTAATGTCAAAGTTTTCTAAAACTTTTCTGTTGGATGCCTAATGTCAGTTAAGCAACAAATCTTTTACAATATATCAGATTATTCTCAAGTGTGATAGTAGAAGAAAAAATCCTTTTGTTGAAATAGTAGCACTGAACTGAGAAACATCAAAGGTTCAAACAATTGTGAAGGTATTCTTTTCAGTTTTATCTTGTATCTTGATTCATTGAGATGAATATGGGAGCAAAATCATGATAACATGAATTGACCGGTTGTCAATATTTGCCAAATGAAATATTGTAATGAACTTTATAAACTGTAAAGGCAGTGACAGTTCTGTCTTGTCCATTAATTGCCCAATTTGAGTCAATTCTGATCAGCTTCACTGCTCTAGTGCAGTTTGTTTTTGGTTCTTCAGTGGGCAAAAATACTCTTTTCTATTAGGAAATTTTTCTAGATGTATATTGTTCATTCCTTTTTGCATAATATAGGAAATAAAGAGCATGTTTGGCGTTCCCCATGTGCTCTTCTTGTTGACATTTAACTTAACCATTTCATGAGAATATTTTCTTGCCTAATTTTAAGGTTTTTAACTTGGAAACTGCTTTTTATAAGCATGACAACATAGAGTTTGGTATTGAAAACGCGTTGAATAATGAACTTTGTTTTTCCTTTTTTTTTCCTTTTTTTTTTTCAAATGAAGTGTCAAACTCTTGAGACTAGTTTATTATCCTGAGATTTTTATTACTGAAATTTTGTCAGACTAGGCAGTGATTTTATTGTACAGAATGTGATTTATGTATATTGTGTACATTTACTCTGCAATGTACAGATACAGTCAACTTCTTTCTTGATGTAAGATAATTATAGGTAATATACTAGTCTTCATTGGTCATCAGCTAAATCTGCTTTCTATGATTAGGCTGATTAAAATAAAATGTGAGTATAATGTTTGCTTGTACAAAATAATTTATCATATTTCTCCTTAATCTCCCTAGGATAATTGTGATAGCTTAGATTTGTTGTGCTTTTCAGAACATTTAGGTCTGTAAAGTGTTACCTTGATTCTTTGTACAAATATTTTTTGTCAATAAATTTCTCAGAAAATGTTGTCTTCTTTATTACGCTGTTCGTTTTTCTAAGTTTTTAAAAATAACTTAGTATATTTCAGAATGCTTGGTAATTAGTGCTATGGGCATGTTTGGACTAATCATGTATGTATATCTTGGGAGCAGACAAGGAGTCTGGTCTGTATATCACTGCCTTTATTGTTAAAACATGCATCCAAATCTAGCTCCTACTGCAACCTACTGCATGTGATCTGGCTCTGTCATTCTTCATGAAGAATGAACTTCTCATTTTCTTCGGGATTCACATCAATTCTGATATAGTCATCTATCCTGTATTCTCTTGATATTGTTACAAGGAGACCCATAAGTTAACAGAGAAACAAACTTGTTAGACTCATCTCCTCCATCTGTAATATTTTCATGGTTAGACTTTATTTATGGTCTTCATTTTAAAAAAATTGTTCATATCTGTGTACATACTGTTTGTAAAGTATAGTTTGTTCATTCTTCATGTATTTGTGATGTTTTATTGCAATTATAATTACTATTATCACGTATGCTACGTGACTACTTATTTTGGTGTAAAAATTTGTTTTTATATACTGTACTTACAAAAAACTCTATTAAACTGGAGTGTACAGATCGACATGCCTTTTGTCATGATTTAAAATCCTTGTCCTCAAATCACATACGAGCCGACCGGCAAATATTGCACTCATTTTTGGTGGTGAAAAAAAAAGAGGAAGGAGCCATTGGTACCAGAAAAAGACCGTCACCCAGCACCGAATGAAAAGTGGAAAAGTGGCGGGGGTCTGTGCCTGCGGGGGCTTGTGAAAGGATATCCGGCGAACGTTGCGGGAGACCCGGGGAAGGAGTTACGGGGCAAAAAGGGTAAAGGGGGAGGGGGAGGGGGCATTCCTGCAAATGACACACCGGGGAAAGCTAGGACGAACAAGGTGTGGGCTGGGCCGGGCTGGGCACGGCCTCAGGCAATTGCATATTCATACTGCAAGGGTGCCGGCTCGGCTCGGCTCCATGGCGCGGGCTGCGCGGGCCGCGGGGCGACTAGTCTTTCCCTATGCCTGGAGCGGGGGGGAGGGGGGGGGCTGAACTGCACTGCAGGGAGAGCTACCTACCGCCGCGCGTCGCTTCTCGCGGGTCTCCAGGGCCATGCTGGCCGTGCTCTGGAATTGCACCGGCACCTTCCACTCTTTTCCGCCATCGCTCTCCAGCCTCTACGCCACGCCACGCCAGGACGCGAGCACCGCGAGCACGCAGGAGGAAGAAGAGCACTCACCACTCCCCCCATTCAGCAGTTTTTGTGTCTTTTCATATTTTTTTTGGATGAGTCGAGTGATTTGGGCAGTGGGAAACAGCTTTCCGGCCTGAGCGGGCCTGTCCATGCGGACACATCGGCCGCAACGCGCAACAGCCGTATGCGAAGCGCGAAGCGGAACGGAGCACACCAACTCGCGGAAGCGCGCGCGGAGGGTGTTTGAACCTTGACCGGTGGCGTGGCGGGTGGCAGCTGGCCCCGGCCGCCTCCACTAGAGGCATCGCACGCGGGTTCCGGTTCCAGACTCGGCCGAGGCAGGCAAGCTGGGGCAAGCGAAGCGCGCATCGCCACGCGAAACGCGAATCACACGTCCGGGGCTGTAATGCAATTGTTGGGGCACAACAAAGGAGCGGAGCGGGGCTCGCACACCGTGTCACCGCGCACCGCCGACCCCGCCCCGCCCCGCCCCGCCGCGGAGAACCGCCGCCGGCATTCGCAATGAGGAAGGGTGCCGTGCCGCACCGCGCCGCCACCGCACCCCTCCGACTCCACCCCGTCGCCGCGTCTCGCCGCGTCTCGCCGCGCCGCGTGGTCGCGGGGCGCCGTGGCGGCCGTTCACGAAAGTGCCTTGCACCGCGCCTCCTCCAAGACTAATAAGCTGGTGCTGGCGGTGGCGGCGGTGTGCGGCCTGGCGTTATTCAAACCCCGCGCTAAAGGCCTCGGCTGTCCTCCTTTTTCCTCGTCCGGGATAAAAAGGGGCAGCTCCGTATATAAAGTGAGGACGGCGATGGCTGAGCGGCTCAGGCCGGAGTCCATGGCCCAGGTCGTCCCGGCCGGTTGGCGGGGCGCAGAGCGGCGCGGAGCCGATCCGTTTGAGTAATGTCTTACGCGCCGTGCCCGCCCCGCCGCGCCCCGCCGTGCGGCAACCCTCTCGCCCCGCCGCCACCCCTCGGTGCGGTTTGCTACAGATACCCCGGGCCGTCGCCGCCGTCCCCCTGGCGGCATGGCGGCAGCGCGTGCGACGGAGACGACGTCGGCGAGGCGGGGGAGGCTGCGGAGGGCGCACTGCACCGCGGCGGCGGCTGGGCCGGGCCGGGCGGCGTGTGGTGTCTTGCTTGCACAGCACGTATGCATAAAGCTTGCGCGGGCCGAGGGCAGGGCGGGCAGGGCGGGCAGGGGAGCGGCGGCCAGGGGGTTATAAGGTGCCTAGGCTCGCGCGTGGGCGCTCGTGGAGCTCGGCGATATCGGCTTCGGAGGACTTATGTGTCGCCATATGGGATCGGGCGTGTGTGTTTGGACACCTAGGCGGTCCCGGGCCCCGGCGGCTGCAGGACCATCCCGCTGCCTTTGCCGGCCCCAGCCCCAGCAGACTGATTCCGAGAGGCGTTCTGTCTCTCTCGCACCTTCAGGGGCCACCCGATGAGAGCGAGAGAGACAGCGCGACGAAAACGACTCTCGGAATCAGTCCACAGGCCTGATATACGTCATCACGTCCACGTCCCTCGCGCTGCTTCCGGCGCCCACCTTTTTGCGGTGCCCCAGCCCAGTGTTTTTCCTGCCGCCACCTCCACGTGCTCCAGCAGCATGTGTGCCCCTGCCTCGTCCTGCCCGGCGCGATTTCGGGCCGGCTCGATCCGCATTAGGCCGCGTGGCTGGTCTCGGAGAGTCTCGAAATCAGTCCACTGCTTCGCCTGCTGCAAGGTCGCCGTCGCGTCGCGCGCCGCCAGGGCGACGAATGTCCGAGGGGTCTGGCGTACTTCCGGTCTGGCGGCGGGGACGTTTGGGGTTGGCCCGGGGGGGGGGGGCCTCACCGCAATCCCGGAACACTTTGGGGATAACCTCTGGCATTATTCCGGTCGCTCCCGGGGAGTTGGAGGGGGAGGGGAGGGGGGCACCGTTTGGCAGCAGTCAAGCTTGATGGGCAGTCATGGTTCTTGGAGCCACCGAGGGAGGGGGAGGGGGGGGGGGTGATGCGTGCGCGGCGCGGGAATCTGTTGTAATGGGCCAGAACCCACGGCGGCGTCGAGGACCGCCCCAGGAATAAATGTGAGGCCTGGGGAGGGAATGTGCCCGTGGGGAGGCCGGGCCGCCGGGCCGCCGAGAGGAGGGCGAAGTCTTGAAGGAAATTGGGAGGGGAGGGGGGAGGGGAGGGCGACGTGCAGCACGAGGTGAGTGGGAACGCGGGTGGCGCGAGGAAATCAAATTTTCCGGCGCGAGCGCGCGCGTCGTGTCTGGGACGGAAACGGCTGCTTAGCCTACTTGTCGAGGCCCGTCGCCCCGTCCCGTCGCCCCGTCGCCCGCCCCTACACGTCCCCTGTCACGCGCTGACCAGCAAGGCCGCCGACGCCGCCGACGCCGTGACTGTCGTTTGGAGCGCGGCGTGGCCCTGAGTGGCACGGAGCGCCTGGCAGGTAGGCAGGCCCATCGCGCGGCGGTGCGTGACGCGCGCAGCGACGGCCTGCCTGCCAGGCGCCTGCCCGCCTGGATTCATGTATGGATGGACTGCAGACGGACAGACAGACAGACAGACGGACAGGCAGTCGGAACGGGGTGGGCCGACGGATGGACGGGCAGAGCTGTAAAATGCAGAAGCTTCGGTCGCTGCGTGCCAGCGATCGGTCACGGCGTGGTGCTGCATGCAGTGGCCGGGGCCTTGCCGGGGCCCAGCTAGCAGGCAGCCGTGCTTCCCTCGGCCCTACCCGTGGCCACCCCCACCCCACCCCGCCCCGCCCCGCCCCGCCGCCGCTCCGTGAGGCGTTACTAGGTGATTTGGAGGCGTGCCGCGTACCCTGCGGCTGTGTGACCATGGCGGGGCGGGGCGGGGCGGGGCGGGGTGGAGCGATCCTTGTGCGGCCTCCAGAATCCCGCTCGACCCCAACCAGGCCGCCGAGGTGTACTCCATAACCGACCCCGCCCTCCAGGCCAGCGGGCCAGGCCGAAGGGCCAGACCACTACCTACACATCCATGACCCCGCCGCATTTTCTTCTTCTTCTTTTCACTCGCCTTGTGGAAATGGAACACATTTTTTTGTGCGTGCGCGTTGGCAGTGGGGCGGCGCGGCGGCGCAGCGCGTAGTCCACCGCGGCGGACTTGATGCCCTGGGAACACGATCCGTGGGATTGGCCTAAGTGCGGCCTCTGCATGCGTGCCCAGTGTGCCCAGCCTCCTCCCCCGCCTGCGCGCCGCGCGTGTTGGGGCAGTCCAGGTGCTAAAAGCTTTTAAGCGCACCGGGGCGGGGCGGGGCGGGGCGGGGCGGCAGCCTCGCAGCTTCCTCGCTGGCTACGCCGGGCCACGCCGGGCTACGCCACCACTCCTTCCAGTCCACTAATGGACTGAAACGCCCCTCTGAAACGGAAAATATACGGGCCAGAAAGTTGGGATGAGCCGGCCGCCGGCTGGCCCACACGGCCACACGCCGCGCCCCGCTTGTACAGCACGGCGGGGCGGGGCGGGGCGGGGCGGGGAGCGCCCCAATTGTTCCACCCCGTGCCGCGCGGGCGCCGCTCGCCATATCCGGCGCCGCTTTTTACCTGCCGAAAGATTTCGGCGACAGAATTGGAGCGGACCTCTTAATGGCTCCTCCCCCCTCCCCCTCCCCTCCCCCCGCGACAAACGGTGTTAGCATACGGCCACCTGAATCCGCCGCCACGGACCAGCGCGGCGGCACAGCGCGGCGTCCGCGGGGATGCTGTCGTTGCCGTGCAGCTAGACATGGTGTCCGTCCTGCCCCCTCTGGCGCCGCCGTACGCACCGCACACTGCCGAAGATTTCGATTTTAACGGTGTACACCCCCTGTAATAGGAAGGGGCTCCGGAGTAGTCCGTCCACGTGCATGCAGGTGTGGGGGGCGGCACACACACCAACATACTCACACACACGCACACACACACACACACCGGACGCGCGCGCACACACACACAGTAACGAGCTGCAGTGCCGGAGTGCCGCAGAGGACCGGAGCTGGCCAGGGCCGGGCCAGGGCTGCCCGGGGATGGGGGCTAAAGGACCCTGGCCCGCCCGGCCCGCCCGGGAAGAGACAGGAAAATGGCCATGAATTCTTGACGCGTTACGAATTGCATATTAAGTATTCAAGTGATCGCCCGGCGCGCCGCACCGCCCCCCTCCCCCTTTCCGCGCTGACACCAGTGGAGGACACGTCAGTGTGTGGAGGCGAGGGGCCGGATGAATTTCAACCAAATTACTACACGTGTGCACGCACGCACGCGCACTCACAGACACCTACACGCGCGCGCACACACACACCCTCACATTTCCACACACACACGCGTGCGCGAGTTTGCGGTGGGCCGTGCGATATGGGAGTCCGTCCCGAAGTCATTAACACCGTGTTTGCAGTGGGGAGCCGCTTCCGGCCTTGGCCGAGGCGAGGTGTGCGGTTGATCGCAACGCGGTCTGTTTCCGCTCCACTTTTATTTCCGCACCTGGAGTCGCGCTAAATGGGACTCGAACCGAGCGTGTGACCCCACCAATGGATTGCTCTCCGAACGAGGAATCCATTGGTGGGGTCACACGTCCGGTTCGAGTCCTGTTCAGCGACTCTGGAGCTCAAAACGCGTCTGGAGGGAAGGCGGCCTGCGCCGGTCTTCTGGCCCACTGTGCGGCCCTTGTCACAAGAGCGCCGACTTTTCGGCGGGGGTGTTGTTGGTGCGGCAGCGCGGCAGCAGCTTGGCTGGCGGTTTGGAACAACTACGAGTCCGTGACTTCACGACCTATGTCCTCCCCCACCCCTCCCCCCTCCCCCTCCCTGGGGCACCGCGCGCCGAAACCAGTACAGCGCTCCCCACAGTGCTGTAAGAGTGAGTGTTGTGTGAGTGTTGGCGGAACATCGCCCCGCCCCGCCCCGCCCCACCCCTTCCCTCGGCGCCGCTCCCCGCCCCACCCCGCCCCGCGGCCGGGGCAGGCAAGACTGTTAGTTTCATAATCCTCCGCTCCGCCACGCACGGCGCCACCGCCGACGAAGAAACGCACACACCGTTTCCGAAACACAAACAAATTTATTTTATTTGGAAAACACGCAGTCGCAGGTGCCGCAGTGGCGCGGCTAGTAGTAGCAGTGGCACTTCTTGCAGAGGCACAGCCCCCAGTTGTAGCCCCGCTTCGTGCACGACTTCCAGCACCAGCGCAGGTGGCACCGGGGCGGCGGCCGGGGCGTCGTCGGCATGTCGGCGTCCTCGACGTCCACGTCCAGCTCCACGACGAAGCCCCCGGCGTCGTCCAGCTCGGTCTGCAGACACCGACAGTGAGCAGTGCAGTCTACTCGGCGTGTCTCGCGCGCGACACACTGGTGGCGACGTACCTCGTCCGCCTGGTCGTCCGTGGCCAGGACGTCGTTGTCCTCGTCGCGCACCTCGCCGACGGCCACCCGGCGCACCACGTCCACGTCGGTGGACTCCTGCTCCACCTCGCGCACCACCAGCATGGTGCCGCCGCCCGCGGCCATCACTGCGCAAGGAGGCAAGTCTGGAGGAACGCGCGGCGGAAACGAAAAGGGGAACAAAACAACAACAAAAAGAGGGGCGTGCGTACCGTGCGGCTTGGCCCAGCCCGGCTGCAGCGCGCAGAGCGCCGCCACGCCGACCAGCAGCACCGCCAGGGAGAATCGCATCGTCACACTGCCAAGGAAAGGCCGCCGTCAGTTGTCTGTCTCTCTCGCACCCACACGCCGCCCTGCGGCCCGCCCCGTGAGTGCGACAGAGACAGAGAGAGAGGCGGAATGACGGAATCGCTCGGCCGGCCGAACATTTCCTGAATAAAGACAAGTCTGTACAGTGGAGGCACTGCGACGCACCGGCCAGACGGGCCGCTCTAAATCCACATGCAAAAGGCGGCCTGGTTTTGTTGACGTGACCTGCCCAATAGTACAGCCAACCACTCAAAAAAAAAAAAAAAAAAAAAAAAAAAGAAGATTGAGTCAGCATGCTTTACTTTTACATCAAAGCTTTAATCCATGAGAGTAAGCCAGTGTGTCCAAGTGTCCACCACCAGATCGCGCGAGACATGCATTTTGTTAACAACAGTGGACTAGTTTTCCAACACTGACCAACAATGGCCGATGCGCTATGAAATTTCACACTCTCGCTCTTTGGGGAACTGCAGCGGGTAGGCCGTCGCGTTCTCTAAGCCTCACTATACGACGGCTTCTTGTTCACCCTTCACTCACCGACTAGGTTGGCTTCGACGTGATGAACTGTGCGGCCCAAGAGTCCGCGGGGCACTCTGGGGGCAGTCTCGGACTTGGCCGAGGATTTAAAACTGAGGCCCCACCACTCCGCATGACGTGACCACTCCGACTCAGGTCCCCCCCCCCCCCCCCAACTGTATGGTGTGTGTACAGTGCTCACTTAAGGCCGGTCACTCTGGCCATAAATTGTTTTTCTCTCTCTGAGTGTGTGTGTGTATGTTCCCCCTCCATTTTATTTTCTGACCGAAATCTTACCTGTGGAGGATGAGAGGGTAAAACTAGAAAGACACCATGAAACTAATGGGAAATTTGTTTTACTGATTTATTTATTTTTTTGGACAATTTCGAGCAGGCATAATACAAATATACAGCAACTTGGATTTTATTCGTAACATAATTTTTCGTAGGTTTAGTTTTTTTTTACGGGGAAAAGAAGAGTCTCACAAAAAGCTTGCAGGAGAGGTTTATCGGGGTTTCGAAATTATCATCCAAAAACTACTAACAGTTACGTCACCTTTCCTCGCACCCCAGTGGCAAAGTCCACGTGAGTGTTCTTTTCTCTTTTGGTCTGCATCACGTCGTACCCACACTCGGCGACACTATGCAGCAAGCCACAGACAAAGCAAATCAATATTTTGGCACAAACCTGCTAACGACGAGTACGACGCCTAGTTCTGTACATAAAGGACATATTTTATTTACACGAAACGCAATTAATTTATTAATTAACAACCATCATCATGCCGAGTCGTTCATCACAGCGCTAGCTATTGCCACACCCTCACGGCGTTGTATTCCCCACGTTCCCACACTTGAGCAAACTAAACCAAAAACGAAACAGAAATCAAAAGTTACAACAACAACAACAAAAACACATGTTTCGCTCCCCTTCGCGCCGCCTCTATTTACATTGACAGGCCAGTTGTTTCAACTGACTTTTTTTTACACTCCAAGCGACAGCGAGGACATTTATGAAGCGATAGATGTCGACAACGTGTATCCAATCTGTTTTCTACTAGCAAGAGGAATAGAAAGAAGTTTATAAAATACTGTTTGACCGTGAATCACTATAAAGTGCCCCTTCTACGCAAATCACGACTACAGCAAACTTTAGTCGGAAACAAAACAGCGAAATCCGGCCGCGGCTCGGGCCAGGCGACCGCGACAAAAGAAAAGAAAACATTCAACAAGTTAATTTTCTTTAAACTTAAACAGTCTTAGTGCTATACGTTGGGTCTAGATATGTTTCATGAAGGTATACTATGACACAGTTCAGGTGACGATCCTGTTCCTCGCAGGCCAACTGTGAACATTTACTTGAGTAATTTCTGAAATTACTTTAATAAAACGTTTTGGACAGCATCATGTTGGTGTGATTTCCTTGCTTTCTGAAAGGGAAGTACGAAGTACGCACATTGCAGCGTTACACAGGTAACCGGATACATTCCTCACAACCATTCGTATCTTGAAGAGAACCACTTTGACCGTTCCCTGACCACTCGCGGCGCAGCTCAGTGTCGCGCTGACGAATACACACACACGCACACACACGCACACACACGCACACACACGCCTCTCTAGTGCTAGCCGGTGCCTCTAGCCCGGCCCGTTGTCTCTGAAGTCTCTCGTGTCCAGTTCGAGCACTCGACGCACTCGCGTTGGTCCTGAACCTCTCCGAAACGCACACCGTGGAGCGAACCCGCTCTCTGCCGCCAGCCCGGGGGTCTTCTTGGTGACGGGGACGTTGTCTTTTTGCTCGCGGCTCTTCGCCACTGGTAACCACACCAGCCACGCGGCACAAACAAAAACAACACGAAACGTAAGCTAGAGCACTGTTTTCAAAGAGTCCGGCTCGGCCCGTCCCGTCTCGCGATTGGCGGAGCCGCGGAGCCCGGCGCAGCCTCAGCCAATAGCAGCGCGTTCCAGCCGCCGATGACGTCACTCGGCCAAATGGCGGCCAATGGCAGCTCAGTTGAGGACGCCGACCAGCACCGGCAGCCCCACGGCCAGGGCGGCGAACGTGGAGACGGCGACGCCCGAACCTGGAACACGGCAAGGGGAACGCGTCAAGGGGGCTCCGTTCGGCAGCGAGCCACCATGCTCAGAACACCTGCGAGATTTGCAAACGTTTTTTTTTAAGAAAAAAAAGAAAAAAGAATTATTTTTTTTCAAAATTCAAAAAAAATATTTTCTTTGATCGAAGAAAGGTTTCAAAAAGCAATGGTGCGTAAAACAAGAAGCAAAAGGCGTGGAGAGAGACACTGACGAAACATTCCATTTCACACTCTTACAAAAAACAAAACAAAAAAACACAACAATTTGAAATACTGGGCGGCTTTTTGGCGGGAGAGGGAGTACAAAACAGAGTATATCATTAGGCGAATTAGGACGTATGGTCACAGGGCAGCTGCATAAAGCCCAGCATTCCCTTCCTCCTGCTCTCTCTCTCTCTCTCTCTCTCTCTCTCTCTCTCTCTCTCTCTCTCTCTCTCTCTCTCTCTCTCTCTCTCTCCCGCTCACCGCAGACAGAACCACGAGGTTCACGCCAGCGGGAAACGACTCCAATGATTAATCAAGCACGATGCAGAGGCCTTTGCCCCCCCTCCCTCTCTCTCTCCCCCTCCCTCCCTCTCTCCCTCCTCTACACCCTCTTCTTTCCCCTGGCGGCACGTGTGGGCGTGCACCTGCTCCACAGCTTGCTCCACCTCGTATGAGAAATGGTGCGTGGCGCCGTGTCGCGTCGTGTCGCGTCGTGTCGCGTCGTGTCGCGTCGTGTCGCGTCGTGTCGCGTCGTGTCGCGTCGTGTCGCGTCGTGTCGCGTCGTGTCGCGTCGTGTCGCGTCGTGTCGCGTCAGGGGAACAGGCGGCAGCAACAGTGTGCCGCCGACCCGACCAGCGATTCGATTAATCGATTAATCGCTCGCCTCTCCTTTCCCGCGGTTTCTGTACCCGCGTGATGTGTACCGCGGGGAGTGATAGGTCACTAAAGCACGTGACAGGTCACTGAAGCGAGTGACAGGTCACTGAAGAAAGTGACGCGCCGTCTCTGATATTCCGGGTAAGTAACGTGAAAATATTGCGGCATACTATGAGCATTTTCGCGGTTGCTTTGAACCGGCCTCGACTGGCATGTGTGTCAGTTGGTGGTGCATGCATGTGAGAGTGTGCGTTTGCGTGTGTCTGGTAGAGAGAGAGAAAGAGAGGCTGGTGCAGCACGAGCAGCTGTGCGAGAGAGAGCCCACATGACAAAGTTGGCGGTCACGCTGCAGTCCCGTGACCTGTAATCACACTCCGTTTGTGTCGGGCCAGCCGAACCAGCCGAACCAGTGAAAATAAATCAGTTTGCAAACGATGCAATCGTCATACATCCTCCCCCCCCCCCCGCGCACCGACCGCGGAAACAACAAGCCACCACTTACCCGTCACCGCCTAAACTCAACATCAACATACTGTGCCAAACAAAAGCTAGAGTAAACAAACGAGTTTCAAATGGGTGCAAGATTACTGGAACGTGTGTGGGAGTGGAACCTCTCTGTGCAGGGTGAGTGGTGAGTGGGCACCCCAGTGAGATCGCCCGCAGAACTTCTTCTCGTCTGGTCATTTTTGATTCGTTCATCCGAGATTGTCTTTCATTGTGAGAGAAACTGCGGAGTTCTGGCGGGGGTCCCAACAGAGTGGTAGCTACAAGTGCTCTGGGTGCAGACAGTGCGGGGGTGCTCAACACGGTGACATTTCATGCGGCGCAGCGCCACCTCGCGGAAACCTCAGCAAGGAAACCACTTAACGCTTTGATGACGGAAGTGAAAAAGAATTTCAAACGACGGAGAGAACTTGAATGGCGGTCCGGCGGCGGTCCGGCGACGAGGTCGATTGGCTCGCCGCGTGAACCGCGCGGAGCTTGGCCGAGCGTCGGGATTGAGCTGTTAGTTGCTGAGGTCTCCGCCAGGCGCGCTGCGGGGGGCTGCGGGGGGCTGCGGGGGGCTGCGTCCACAAAGTGACACGTACGCCCCCAGGAGGCCCCCCTGGGGGTACTGCCGTGGCATGCCGTACCTGCCGAGTGCGCCGGGGGGCCCGGGGAGGCGCCGGGCTGAGGCCGGGGCCGCGGGGGGCTAGCGGTGGGGGCCCTCTTGGGGGCCAGGGGGGCTATGGTGTTGCCTTCGGCCGAGGAGGTCTTCGTCACCCGGAAACCCGGGCTGAGGGTCACAGGGCGCTCTGGAACAACACGTGGAACAACACGTGGTACAGCACGTGGAACAGCACGTGGAACAGCATGGGGAACAACACGCGAGCGGTGGGCCGGGCAAGAACACAGCGCGAGGGCGGGGGATAACGTCTCTTGTTCTTGCCCCAGAGTAATCGTGGTTTTTCTTTATTCTTTTCCTTTTCGTCCACCAGGTGGCGCCGCATGGGGCGACGCGGCGACGCCCCCGCCTTCTCGGTGTGGTGTGTCGAGTGTCGGGGACGTCCGGGGACGGCGCGACGCGAATCCAACCAATCAGCGGCTAGTCTTACCTTCCTTCGGGGAGCCGCTGCGCACTTCCGTGGCCTTGGGTGCCGAGGACGGCATGGGGATCTCTGCAACAGCGGAACAACCGTACAGCAAACGTGCAGGCTCGACGAAACAACGAAAACAACATGAGCACGGCGACGTGGACTCACCGTAGAGCCGGATAGAGCCCTCCGTCTCGCCCAGCGAGTTCTTGGAGATGCACTTGTAGCTGCCGAAGTCCTTGGCCTTGAGGTCGCGCACCGTGAGCTGCATGTGCGACCGGTACGAGTTCTCCGTGGTGACGGGCGTGTGCTTGGAGGTGGTCAGCACCATCTGGCCGTCGTACACCCAGTAGCTGATGGCGCGCGGGAAGGCCTCCGTGTGGCAGTCCACGGTCACGTTGGTGCCGGCGGGCGCGCCCACCAGCTGGTTGGGCACCCAGATCATGGGCGGGACTGCGGCAGACAGACGGCCAAGGGTCAGGCGGGCGTACAGTGGACCAGAAGAACGGCGCCGGCGGCCAAAACTCCAGACGCGTTTTCAGCTAGGCAATCCGGCATTTGACCGATTCAGAAGTCGTCTTCGTCGCTCTATGGGGCACTCCGTGAGTGCGAGGGAGACAGAGCGACGAACCGCTCTTCTGAATCGCTCGACAGGCGGACGGTTTAACAATTAATTGCCTCTCGCGCGAGGCAAGGACAGAGACAGAGACACGGAGACAGAGACGCATCGGGCTGCCTTGTTTGGCGCGCATAAGGGGGGCGGGAGAGAGAGAAACTCCACTAACTCTTTTTACAAGATGTAAAGACTCCGCGGGGGAGGGAAGCTGAAGTTGCTGTTGTGTGTGTGTACACGCGCGGGTACGTGAGTGTGTGTGCGCGTACGTGTGGGTATGTCTGTGTGCGTACGTGCGTGCCGGGGCGCGCGCGCGTATGTGTGTGCGTGTGAGAGAGAGAGCATGTGTGTTTCTGAAAGAGGCGAGAGGAATGCAAAACGCGCGAAGAACACGAGACAAGCATCCCCCCCACCAGGAGCAGGCCTATCAGTGGGGGAGAAGAAAGGGAGTCAATTTGACAGTGTGGGGGAGGGGCCGCGACGCCGCGACCCGCCACGGCATTCCAAGACCAGCCCTAATTAGGATGAACGCCTGTTTCTCTCTCTCTCTCCCTCTCTCTCTGCGGTAATGTGCTGACACACTCTAACCTCTGCCGCGCTCCGTTGATGCGATATAATGTGCTTACGGTGTGTGTGCGCACTACCTGGCCGCTCACACGTCGCACGGGGAAGATGAGTGGCCTGTTTCTGGGACGTGAGTGTGTGTGTGTGTGTCCCGATCACAATCAGCTTATCTCTATTTCAGCCACGTGGCTCTAATACCTGCCTGGTTGTGCAGTGCTGCGGGCAGACACCCCCCCCCCCCCTTCCCCAGCACGTCTCCGACTCCAGGGTGGAAATTCTTCCCCCTCCCCTTTCGCGCTGCTTGCTCGCGAGACGCCGAGCCAAGCCTCGTTATCGACAGATGCCTGGCGAAATGATGCAAACGCCGACGTCGGTGTGATGACAGAGAAGAGAGTGTTCTCGTCACTGGCTTGCCGGTCCGGCAGAGGGAGAGAGACAGGGCGCGCCTCGCGATAAGGGAAACAAGGCAGAGGAGAGAAAAGAAAAAGAGTTGACGAGGAGCGTGTGTTTGAACCAAGGACTATACGCGCGCGCCGTCACAAGAAGTCGATTAATCGAAACGCTCCGCCGCACACCGCTGCCTCTCTCGCTCTCATGGGGCACCCCGTCGGGTCGCGAGAGAGACAGAGCGACGAGAGTCTCAGCGGAAGCACCCCGAACGGCGTGACGTGGTTTGTGGACGGCCTCGGTGAACGTGCCATAATGATTAAGCCTGATCCCCGGGGACCTCGTGCTCGTCCAGGCCGTCGTCCTGGCCGTCGTCCTGGCCGCCGTCCTGGCCCTCCTCGCCCTGGGCCGCACGGCGGCCCAATGAATCGGATCAGCGGCAATCCCTAGCCAGTCCCCGGCAGAGCCCCGGCAGGGCCACGGGCATGCCGATGAGGACGACGCCGAGCCGCGCCCCGCCCCCGAGGGGACGACGACGGCGTCCTCGGCGCGCGGAGGGCGGCGGACATCCCGCCGCGTGCCGCCGGCCGCTCGGTCCCAGCCCCAGCGGTATACCGCTAAATTTTCCACAACTCATCACTTTTTCATGAACAGTGTGCCGGGCGGGGCAGCCTGGCCCCGAACCATCAATATGTTGCATCCAGATTGAATGGCTGAGCAGCAGCAGCAGCAGTGTGCCGGATAGTTTGACTTATTCAACTCGAAGCCCGGCGTGCTCGGCGTGCCTGGCGTGCCCGGCCCGGCGACGCGGCGCCCCTAAACGGACCGTTCTGTTTTTAGCTCCAGTTTCGCGACGAGGAAAACAAGCAGCCCGCCAGGTCCGCGTCCAGGAGCGCCATCACTGTAATTACATTCTTACGTCGCTGTCGGCGCGGCCAGGCCGGCCGACGCACAGTGGGCCAGAAGGCCGGCGCAGGTGGCCAAAACTCTAGACGCGTTTCGAGCTCCAGAGTCGCTAAGCAGGACTCAGACCGAACGTGTGACCCCACCAATGGATTGCTCTCCGAACTCGGAATCCATTGGTGGGGTCACACGCACGGTTCGATTCCTGCTTAGCGACTCTGGAGCTCAAACCACGTCCGGGATTTCGATCGCCTCCACCGGCCTTCTGGCCCACTGTGCTCTGACCAAGAAGAGCGCCATCACTTATGCACGGCCTCTAATGCTATCTCTCGCTGTCTCTTTCGCTCTGCCGGTCAAACATGCATGCCATAGTTGCAGAGCAGCGCGCCTAGAGGGCGCTGTAACTCGCCTGGCGCGCTGGCGGCGCCCTGGAGGCCCATCCAGGGCCCGGGGGCACGCCTCTGCGCCGTGCCGGCCTTGTCAGAGGAGCGGCCGAAAGTGGCCGAAGTGGCCGAGGTAAGTACACTGGAAAAGGGAGTTGGTCGCAGCGGCCGGAGTAGCTTTTGATTGATGGGGGCCAACCATCCCGATATTGCGCTTCGATGGTGGCAATCGGATGTCGACGACACTGGAAGTTCGTCCGACGCGCAGCCAGCCTGTCGACGAAGTCGATTCCCTGCGACCGATCCTTGCGACCGATCCTTGCGACCGAACTTATTTTCCCGTGTAGCTCGCGCGAGTCGAGTTGAGTTTCGGCCAATGGCGGAGCCCGTCCACGTCCATCGGCCCGGCCTCCAGTCGGCCTCCAGTCGGCCTCCAGGGACGACGCGGACTCCCCCCTCCCCCACCCCCTATTTACCCCGCCATCTTACCGACCCGCCTTGCGCCCGTATCGCCCGTATCCATCCATATTCATCCGCTCTCCGGCCTGATCCAGCGCTGGCCTCCGCCCCCCCCCTCCCCCTCCCGGTCCTAAATCCACCCGCTTGCCTGCCCGTCCCCGTGCAGTGGCGATGGCACACTGTAGCGCCGCCGCGCCGCGCTGTGTCGGTACGTCGACCACCGGGCTGCTAATTGCTATCTCCGTGGAGTGCTTCTCTGCTCGAAGCTGGTGCTTCCGCCTCCACCAGTCTTCTGGCCCACTGTGCGACTGGCAGGGTAGAAAATGGCCGAGTAGGTTTTTTTTCGAATTTCTCTCCCGTGTGAGTGTAGCGACTGCTCCTTCCAAACTCGAGTATGCATTCGGGAAACTTTCTCCCCGCGCCCACCCCCATGACGATGCTGGCTGCTCGCAGTGTACAGTGTGTAGTCCCGCCGCGGCGGGAGGACTCGAAGCACTCACACTCGACGTCCACGGTGATCCTCTTGCTGACGGTGGGCGGCACGCCGTTGCTGGCGATGCACAAGTAGACCCCCATCTCAGCGCGCGTGATCCGAGACAGGTGAAGGGTGTCGCCGACGAGCTCGGTGGCTGGAAAAGACAGAGACGGACGATCGGTGTTAATTGAAATCATTATTAGTGCTGTTATCATGTGATGCGTCTCTCTCTCTCTTCGAACAGCAGACCATTTCCTTCTCGACTCTCTGTCAGTGTTGCCGACGACAGCAAAAAAAAAAAGTTGAATCAAACCGTGTTTTCACAAACACTTACACAATCTGGAGGGCACTCTCATTCGTCGGACAATTATCGCAAAACGACAATCGAGGCGCGAGAGTGCGGGATGTATTAAAAACGACAGCAAGGAAATAAAGTGACTTTCAGAGGGGCGAAAGCAAATGCGGAAAAGCCTTTCACGCTCCCTTTTTTTCCCTTCTTTTTTTTTGCCCCTCATCTTTCGCGGAAATCAATCAATCGACCAATCGTCCAAAACGGCTTCACAATCGTTTCGAAACAAAAGCACTGCGACACGGCGGCTGGCCCGGTCGGCGTCGACGCTCCGCGAAAATACTACAAAGTGCCGCGACGGCGAGGGTAGAGGGGGGGGGGGCAGATATATGAATTCGGCCGACACAAAATGAAGAATTCCCTTTTAATACTCGCGACGCGGCCGACGCGGTACGGCAGGCTTTCGATAAATGATGGCCGAACCGAAATGAAGTCGCATTCATCATCCTTATAGTGAAGGGATTATTTTCTGATAGTCTTTTTCGGCGGGCAACAATCGCCCGGCCGGGAACAATGCATCGCGTGGCCCGCGCTACGAGTGCGAGAGAGAGGGAGCCTCGCCATGGACGACGAGCCGGAGCGGGAGCCGGAGCCGGCCGCCGAGCCGCCCCCGGAGCAGCCCCCGGAGCAGCCTGCCGAAGAACCCCCGGAACAACCCCCCGGACAACCCCCCGAACAACCCCCCGAACAACCCCCCGAACAACCCTCGGAACAACCCCCCGAACAACCCTCGGAACAGCCTGCAGAACAATCCCCAGGGCCGCCCCCCGAGTCATCGCAACCCTCCGAGCCTCCACAACCCTCCGCGACGGTCCCCGTGCAAAGGTTAGCAGGCTGCATGCATAGTTCCCAAGCGTTCCTCAGCGGACGCGCTAAATATGCAACTAGAGTCGCGGCAGATGTCCTCTCGGATGTCCTGGCGCCGACGCGATGGTCTCGACTCGCTCACTCGAGCGGCGAGCGCCTGCGAGGTAGGCACCGTCGCCGTGCTCCACGCACCGCGGCGCGGCGGGACTGCCTACCTCGCAGGCGCCCCGCTGCACCGTTACCATTACCATTAAGGGCTAGACCGCCCTCCCGTTGCAGCTCGAGGAGGTCGAGCGCGTCCACCGCCGCGGCCGCGCAGCCCCGCGACGCCAGCCCCGACACGCGGCAGTCGTTCCTCAACGCCCTGGACACCGAGTTCATCTACTACGCGGCCGCACTGCGGGTCTGTACCGACTGTGAGCTTCGCTAGTCGGCACCACCGGTCGGGAAGGCAGTGGGACTCATGCACTGCCTCCTCTCCGTCCGTGTTCTGGGTCGTCTCGCTAGCCAGGAGCTCTCCCCGCGCCTGGGTAGCCCGGAGCAGCGCGCCAGCCTGGAGCAGTGGGTGCGGCGGCTGTTCAGCCCCGAGTACTGCAGCGAGGCGCTCAAGGAGAAAAGGAACCGGTTGGAAAAAAAAACTGCCATTTTCCCCTCAATTTTTTCTTCAAATTTTTTTTTTCAAAAAAAATTTTTTCTTCAAATTTTTTTTTCAAAAAAATTTTTTTCTTCAAATTTTTTTTTAAATTTTTTTTTACCCCAAAATTATTTTTTTTTTTCAAAAAATTGTTTTCTTAAAAAAAATTTCTTCAAAATATTTTACTACTTTTTTTGCAGCCTGGTGTGCTACATCACGGTGTGGCTGTGCGGCGCGCTGGGCGACGACTCGGTGCTGCCGGAGTGCCCGAGGCGCGGCCCGCCCCCCACGCCGCAGGAGCTGGGGCCGGGCCCCTACAGCACGGCGTCCTGGGAGCTGGACAACCAGTGGCTGCACTTCCTCAAAAGTAAAGTGCAGCGGCGACGCGCCCCACAGTGGGCCAGAAGGCCAGAAGGCCCACTGTGCGCTAGTGCCTGCCGCTGCCTCGGATTTATTTGAACCGGCCCGCAGGCGTGTCCAGCAAGGAGAAGGCCCTGTGCGGCCAGCACCAGGACGGCTGCCCGCCCGACGAGTCCAGCCAGAGCTGGGAGCTGGATCAGGTAGTTGTCCTCTCCATCCATATTCCAGTGCAGGCGTGGCCAGCGCGCTGCCGCCTCTTGTTTACCAATTGAATATTTGGCGCGTGGAGTGATAACATTTGCTCGGCCCGTCCGCCCGTCCGCCGGTCGCGGGAAATGGCGCGTTCGTTAAACTTGCACCGTCGTCGTCGCGCGGTGGGTTTCGCACGCGCGTTCATATTTCCTCTCCGCCTCTGGTTGTTGTTGTTGTTGACGACTGACTGCGTGTCCAGGAGCTGAAGCTGCTGCTGCACCTGTCGGCGCCGCTGCGTCCGCAGCTCGGCTCCCCCGGGGAGCGGCGCCTGTGCAGCCTGTGGCTGCGCTTCTTGTGCTCCGCCACACCGCAGGACTGCCCGGCGTTCAGGAGCCTGCGCAACCAATACGCCAGGGTGCGAGATCAAAGACCTCTCTCCCTCCCCTCCCTCTCCCCTCCGCCCGTCCTCCCTCCCTCCCTCCGCCACAACCCGATTTTATCGTTTTCAGATTTCGATGCGCGCGGCAGGGCACGCCACGCGTTGTAGTAAAGTGACGGGACAGGGCTTGCCGCGGTTTGCCCCGCACGCACGCACGCACGCACGCACGCGCACACTCCGCGCTACCGAAACACGCGGGGCAAATTACTTGAGGGTCGTCGCTACACTGTAGGCGCGCTCCAACGCCAGTAATCCTGCTGGGATCAAAAACTTGTGTAGCTTGGCCGCTCCGCCGCCCCGCCGCTTCGCCGCCGCCGAGTTGGGTCGTAAGGACGGCGGGGCCACGGCGGGCCGCCTCGCCGGATGTACTTATTGGCCGGTAAATAATGGGTATCGCTTCGGAAGGCACTCGGCTTTGGGGCGTCGGGCTCGGCTCGGCAGGGCTCGGTGTTCTCCGAGTCGATACCGACGGCTTTGCAATTAGGTCCAAAATAAAGCCGTCGTAATTAATCATAGTGGGAGACGCGTGCGTGCTTGAGGGCGCCGCGGAGGGAGCAGGGCGGGTGACCTAACCTAACCTCACCGAACGGAACCCGTTGGTTTCGTTTTCGAGAGGAATCGCCAGTGTGTCGCCGCAGCCGAGACGGCGGCGTTGCCACTTTTTCCCCCTTGCGTCTTCTGCCCTATTTTTAGAGTGTCGCGTTACCGGCCCCAGGTGCTGCTGGGATACCTCCACGGCGGCGAGCTTCAGGGCCCCTTCTGCACCGAGCCCCCCTGGGGGCAGGCCCTGCCCGCCCTGGGGGCCCCGGGGGGCTCGGACGGGGTCACCGGGCCGGACGGGGGCGGCGCGGGGCTCGGCGCGGGGGCGGCTGCAGACGAGGGTGGCGTCGGGGACTTCTTGTCGATGCAACCGGTCCCCGAGGAGGGCGCCTTCTGCTACGTGGTGGTGGACGGCGTGGTCCCGGTGGACTTCAAGTGCTGAGCCGGTGCGGGGCGGTGCGGGGCGGTGCCGGGCAAGCACGCCGTCAACACTCCGTTTGTCCAGGGCAAACGGGCACCGCGCACCGCGAGCGGATTTTCCGCGGCTGTCCGATCGTGTCTCCTCGTGTTTGCGTTGACCGGGGCGTCGTCTGCTTTCCAATCGGCATTCCGGCCAGGACATTGAAAATAAATAGAGTGGTAGTTCCCCCACTGCTTGTCCTCGTCCAGGGAACGGCCGCCTGCGGCGCCAGCAAGCGGTCGGCCTCGGCCCCGGGGAGGACCCAGGCAAGGCCAGCAAGTTAAACTAAGTCGCCGACCCGAACTGAACAATGTCCCGCCAGAGCTGCGCGAGGGGCCCGGGCCCGGCCGGAGCCCTAAGTCGGCCCACAGTGTCATCTCCAACACCCCACCGGCTTAGGCCCGGCCCACGCCCTGCCCACGGCCCGCCCACGGCCCGGCCGCCAACTTTTCACGTGCGTGCTGCCTGGCTGCTTTGGCCGGGCCGTTCCCGACAAGTGCAAGTAGTGGCGCGGCGGAGAAGTAAGTCGGAAAGTGGAAGAGGCGGGAAAAAGGCGGGGAAAAGGCGCGCTCTACCTCGCGTCCCGCTCCGCTCCATTTCATCTTCATCACGCTGAAAGTCTGCAAGTCGCACGGCCACCTGGCTGGCGGTGCTGGCGCGCAATACGGCGGCCTGCTGGAGTAGACCGCCCAGCCGCACGCCGCATGTGTCTCGTCCCGAGGCAGAGGCAGACGACACAAGGCAGCACCAAACAGCGCTGTGTAAACGCCGTCCGCGCGTCCCCGGCCGTCTCGGGACCGAATGCAGGCACTGGCTGGGCGGGGCCGGGACGGGCGCGGCGGTCCACAAAGGCAGGCCGGATCCACACGACGACGCACGACGCGCGAGGCGCCCCGCAGCAGCAGCGCGCTCCGTCTCTCTCGCACTCACGGCGCGGCCCGCAGGGGTGCGAGAGGGACGGAGCGAGCCCTGCTGGCCTACCCCAAGCCCCAAGCGCGCGTCGGCGGTGGTCGTCGGCAACCTTTGAGGCGGCCCGGTCCCACGCGGCGTGCCGCCGCCGGGGACACAACACAAAAACAACAACAACAAGAAAAGCTGCGCAAATGGAGATTGCACATCGCCGACGACGAGGAAGGTAACCTACTTTTGTTTTTCCGGTCGAGTGGGATGGGCTGCTGGTCCTCGCGCTTCCATCGTATCCGCGGCTCCGGGAAGCCGTCGGCCCGGCAGGTCAGCGAGATGTTCTGGTTCTCGCGGACCGCCACGGCGGACGGCGTGCTGGCGTCGTCCAGGATGTTGGGCGGCACTGCGGGCAAAACACACACACACATACTCAGAATCAGGACTCGAACCGAGCGTGTGACCCCACCAATGGACTGCTCTCCGAACGAGGAATCCATTGGTGGGGTCACACGTTCGATTCGAGTCCTGTTTAGCGACTCTGGAGCTCAAAACGCGTCCCGAATTTCGGCCGCCTCCGCCGGTCTTCTGGCCCACTGTGGGGCGTACGGTAACGCGCCGTGCCACGGCGTGCCACGCCCGGCTATGGCGCTATGGCTGTATGGCGGCCGGTATGGCGCATGAAGGCGTGACGAGCTTCCGCAAGCGGCGTCCCCGCCCGGCTCGGCACGGCTCGGCTGGCTCGGCTGGGCCTCACCCCGCGGCCCTGCTCCGCTCGCACCGCCACCATTGTCTCCCCTGGCAAAAGTCGGCCGTGCAAGGGTTAGGGCGCGTAGCGCGTAGCGCCGCGTAGCGCGCACTCGTTGTAATGTGTGCCAGCGTCGTCGCACGCCGCGCCGAGCCGAGCCGAGCCGAGCCGAGCCGAGCCGGGCCGAGCCGAGCCGAGCCGAGCCGAGCCGCAAGGTGCATCCCCTTCATAAGCCACCTGCGCTGTGCGCCGGGCAATTCGCAGTTAGGCAATTCGCATGCCGTAGAAACGAGTCAACTTCCATTAAACGTCCCGTCTAACTGGCGCGCCGAACAGCGCAGCAGCAACAACAACAACTGCATCTGCCTCACGGCGGTGCTGGTGCTGCAGGTGCCAACCCCTCCAGCGAGGAGGTCGCACCTGCGGACCGCGCCAGCGTCGGACTAATTAAAACGAATGAAAAAAGAGGAAGAAGAAGAAGGAGGAAAAAGTACTTTCCAGAATTTGGAAGCTGGGTGGACTCACCGACGACTTGCAGGTAGCCGACCTGGTTGATCATGGGGTTGGTGTTGACCTGGCACATGTAGTAGCCGCGGTCCTCCTGCTGCACCTGGTTGACGTGCAGCCGCCACGTCTTCTGGTTGTCGTGCGACACGCTGAAGCGGCTGATGCGCGCGATCACGTGCCGGTGGATGGTGAGGATCATCTGGCGGTCGATGTGGATCCACGCCACCTGCAATCAGGGAGCGCAGCGAGCCGTCAGCGGGTTAAGCGAGCACCATGACGGAGTGCCTGCGATCCGTTATGCGGGGTCCCGATGAACTGTCGCCGCTGTCTCGGGGGGTAAAAATATTCCCCCCTCGAGTTTGTTTTGGCGCTGCTGATCCGTGACTTGGGCGACATGTTTCCGCCACGGCGCGGCGCGCATCCCCGAAGAGCGCTCGTGCATGGCGCGCGGCCGTACAGTGGGCCAGAAGACCGGTGGCGGCGGCCAAAACTCTAGACGCGTTTTGAGCTCCAGAGTCGCTAAATGGGACTCGAAGCGAACGTGTGACCCCACCAATGGATTGGTCTCCGAAAGACGAATCCATTGGTGGGGTCACACGTTCGGTTCGAGTCCCATTAAGCGACTTTGGAGCTCAAAACGCGTCTAGAATATTTGCCGCCTCCACCGGTCTTCTGGCCCACTGTACGGCCGGGGCGTGTGTCAACATTGTGCATTGGCTGGTGAAATTCACAATTTGGCTTCCATCAGAATCGAATCCGGCCCGAGCCAAGCGGAGCCAAGGGACTGCGGCCCGCGCGGTTCGCTTGGCTCGCGCGTGCGTACCAGAGAGAGAGACACAGAGAGAGAGAGAGAGAGAGAGAGAGAGAGAGAGAGAGAGAGAGAGAGAGAGAGAGAGGAGAGAGAGAGAGAGAGAGACACGTGGTCGCATGGTGAGCCCCACGGAATGCGCGCGCGGTTTTGGCGTTTTCTTGTTTTCGCTTCCCGGTTGGCAACATTGGCCGATCGGATTGGCGCGTACCGCAGCGCGGGGCGCGCGGACAGGCCGGGCAACACGACGACAAACACGACAATGTCATGCGGCTCGCTCTGCAGCGTCTGCAACGCGCGGCACGCCCTGACGGGGCGCCGCGGCTCTTTCGCCGAACCGGCAGACAAGTTTCCTCGCGTTCCCTCGCACACCGAACAACAAGCAACTGCAACGCTTTTTATTTCATTCTATCGGGAGAGCAGCCCTTTGGTCTTTTATAGTGTGCACACGTAGCGGCGCGTAGCGGGCGGCTCCTCGGCGCCTCTCCCACGGCGCTCGGAAAACCTCGCGAAAGCCGACCTCTTCCAAGGCCGTCGCGCATTAATTCAGACCTCCTTTTTTTGCGGTGTATGACCCGCCCAGGAAATTGTCGCTCGTGCGTTCGGTGTTGAGAGTGCTCGCGGCACAGTGGGCCAGAAGACCGGTGAAGGCGGCCGAAACCCAGGGCGCGTTTAGAGCTCCAGAGTCGCTAAAAGGGACTCGAACCGAGCGCGTGACCCCACCAATGGATTCCTCGTTCGGAGAGCAATCCATTGGTGGGGTCACACGTTCCTTTCGAGTCCTGTTTAGCGACTCTGGAGCTCAAAACGCGTCTCGAGTTTCGGCCGCCCACCGTGCGCGGGCGTGGTTGAGTTTGCCCACTCCACGCACGCGGCGCGCGTTGCGGGGCTTAGCGCGCTGCCGTGGCCCACGCTCCGCCACCGGACGGCCGGGGCCGAGGCCGGGGCGCCCTCAAGTGCCCCAAGTACCCGGAGAAGCGCACCACGGCATCACGAATAGCCTCATAAGCACGGCACTGCCAGGGCGGCCAGGGCGTCCAGGGCACTGCGGAGTCGTAGTACGTGTCTTCAATACCCGACGCGGCCCGTCCCGCCCCGGGCATGCCTTATTAAAAAAAAACTTCCGCCATAACGGGCAAGTTTTAATCACGTATAAATGAATCGTAAAGAAGTTGCCAAGTGGCTGGCCGGGGCGGTGGCGGCGGTGGCGGCCACTGCAAGCCTTTCCCAACGCACCGTGCGGAATCGACTTTCGAAAAAATGAAAATTCCAAGTCAATCGCGGGGAAAAAAATGTTTTTTTTTTCTCGCCGGTCTTGAAGGAAAGCCGCGGTGATGTAGTGTGGGAAGGGCTTGAAGGGCGCGGCCTGGCGGAGGGCTCCGCGGCCCGGCCCACCACATGTCGCTGTCCCCGTCGCTCCCGCGGCACGGCCAGGCACGGCGTGAGTCCGGCACACAGCCCAGGGCCAGGCACGGCCAGGCACGGCCAGGCACGGCCAGGCGGAGGGCCCCGTTTACATAGAGAACCTAATCTGCTCTCCGGGGCCACGGGGCCATACACGTCTGGAGGCAGGCACCCGCCAGGCGGGCAGGCAGGCGGGACTGCGAGCAGTGGGACGAGTGGCCTAATCAGGTGGGGGAGCGTTTCGAGGGCCGCACCGCGCAGGACGATTCCGAATCCTGCTTCCGTCGCTCTGTCTCTCTCGCACCCACGGGGTGCCCCGCACGGGTGCGAGAGAGACAGAGCGACGAAAGCGACTCTCGGAATCAGTCTGCAGGCCGCACGGCCGCACGGCCGCACCACGCAGCGGCAGGACTATACGGAGATCGGGAATATTTCCGCGTACTCCGCCCAATACACGACTTTCCCTCTCTTGTTTTCCGAACAAAGGCTGCCGAGCGCCACCGGCGCTGGGCCGCGCGTGGGAGAGAGAGAGAGAGAGAGAGACAGAGAGAGAGAGACAGAGAGAGAGAGACAGAGAGAGAGAGACAGAGAGAGACAGACGGAGAGGGACCGCGCAGGCTAATCGGACTCAAGCCAAACCGCCCGCGGCGCCGCGGACAGTTTCTCATACGCAGAGTGGAGGGCTCCCCGTGCCGCCGTGGTTCGGATTTGCGTTCCAGTCGTTTTCCTCGCCTGGATTCCGCGGCAAAAGAGAGACGGGCGGTGAAGCGCAAGGTGGCAGGTTCGACACCGGCTAGTGTCCCCCTTTTTTTTTTGCTTGGTTGGTTTGCGGTGCACTTTAAAGGTGGCAGCGTCGTTTTTGACACGCGGGCCTCCGGCGAGCGATCGAGCGGCTTACAGTGGAGTCTCGCTTCGCTACGGTGTGGCGGCCATGCTGCTGCGGCAGTCCTGCTGGCAGTCCTGCTGCGGTGGCGGCTGCGGCAAAGGTTCCTGCTTGCGGCGTGCCGAGCGGTGCCGAGCGGTGCCGAGCGCCGGGGATGCAGCTAACGACCTCTGTGGCTTAGTGGGGGCCTAGCGGCGGGGCGGGGGGGGGGGCGGGGGGGGGGGCGGGGCGAGGCGGGGGGGCCACACAGAGTAAGTTGAGCCCGGGGCGCGGTGG